>NC_083231.1:124766378-125066378 GCF_032191835.1 Heteronotia binoei | reverse complement strand
AGTTACCCGAATCCTCTTTTCTCCCCTTCTTGAAGATGGGGACAACATTTGCCGCCCTCCAATCTTCCAGCACCTCTCCAAGAATTCTCAAAAATAATAGCCAGAGGCTCAGAAATTACATCCGCAAGCTCTTTTAGAACCCTTGGATGCAATTCACGTGGCCCTGAGGACTTTGTTTCATTTAAAGAAACTAGGTGTTTATGTACTACCCCTATGCTGATCCTAGGTTGGAACTTCATACCCTCCTGATATGTTCTGTTTTTGCCATGTTGAGCACCGTTCCCCTTAGAAGAGAAGACTGAGGAAAAGTAGGAATTGAGCAGTTCCGCCCTCTCTTCATTACTCGTTACAATCTACAACTAGATGTTAAGCCTCACTAGTGGAAAGAATCCCTCCCTGCTGACTATAATAAACAGAGCCATAGGATCATAGAGTTGGACATAGAGAAGTCGAACCCTCTGTACAATGCAGGAAATTCACAAATGCCCCCTTCCCCCAGCCCCAGGGGTTATTGCTGTTGCAACAGCAGTGATGATTGCCCTGCTAATGAGTGAAACTTGCACAGAGAAGTACCAGGTGGAACCATTTATTATGTTCTTTGACCTTGGAACTCCACAATGTTTTCTCCATCTCCATGAGCACAGAACTTCTGTCTGAGAATACGCTCCATGTGTCATCAGATGAAATGGGCTCTAGTCTATGAATGTGCCTGTTAAGACAAGTCTTCTTGACCAGTACAGTGCCACAGGACTCTTTGTTTAGTTTGTTCAGCTCTGGAAAAAAAATCAGCAAAGATACTCCTCTTTGGGATTTCTGCCCCGCTTCTAAGTTTCCACTCATGGGGTGACCAGTTGGAAGGAGAAGAACTTAATGTGTTTGCTGGATTGGAGGGACTCTTGAAGTACTCTAGCAAGGGAAGCCTTTTTCAAAAATCCTGTCTGTTATCTTCAGCCATTAAGAAGAAGAAGAAGAAGAAGAAGAAGAAGAAGAAGAAGAAGAAGAAGAAGAAGAAGAAGAAGAAGAAGAAGAAGAAGAAGAAGAAGAAGAAGAAGAAGACGAAGAAGAAGAAGAAGAAGACGAAGACGACGACGACACTGGATTTATATTCCGCCCTCCACTCAAGAGACTCAGAGCGGCTCACAATCTCCTTTATCTCCCTCCCCCAAAACAGACACCCTGTGAGGTGGGTGGGGCTGGAGAGGGCTCTCACAGCAGCTGCCTTTCAAGGACAACCTCTGCCAGAGCTATGGCTGACCCAAGGTCATGCCAGCAGGTGCAAGTGGAGGAGTGGGGAATCAAACCTGGTTCTCCCAGATAAGAGTCCACACACTTAACCACTACACCAAACTGGCTCTCTACACCAAACTGGCTCTCTTTAATTAAATCTTTAATTAATTTAATCTCTAATTAAATTAAAGATTATAGCCTGCCTTAGAAGATAGATTGCCACAGGGATTTCATTAACAGAAAAAAAAATCAACCAATGGGCATTAAATCTATGAGAAAACAGCACCTCAGTTTTAAGCATCTTAAATGATTTTAAAATGTTGGAAAACCAGCAGCCACTTAAAAACAAGACAAGAAAAGGTTCTGGGTAAACTGCAAGGCTTTAACCCAACACATGAAGCTAAGATGAACCATACCCCAAAGGTACAACCATGAGGAAGGCCGATCTCAGGCAGCCAACAGGAGCGGGTGGGAAGAGGCAATACTCTTAGATGGGAAACTCACAAACCCCTCCCCCTAAATTCACAGGATCCTCATTGCTGTCAGATGGCCATCCAACCTCTGTTTAAAAACTTCCCAGGAAGGAGAGCCCATCAGCTGCTGAAGAAGCCTGTTCCACTAAGCAACCACTCTAACGGTCAGGAAATTCTTCCTATGTTGAGCCGGAAACTCTTTTGATTTAATTTCAACCCATTGGTTCTGGTCCTACCTTCTGGGGCCACAGAAAACAATTCCACACTATCCTCCATATGACAGCCCTTCAAGTACTTGGAGATGGTGATCCTATCACCTCTCAGCTGCCTCCTCTTCAGGCTAAACATGCCCAGCTCCTTCAACCTTTCCTCATAGGACTTGGTCTCCAGACCCCTCACCATCTTCGTCGCCCTCCTCTAGACCCGTTCCAGCTTGTCTATATTCTTCTTAAAATGTGGTGCCCAAAACTGAACACAAGACTCCAGGTGAGGTCTTAGCAGAGGTCTTGAATTGTGCAGGGGTTGGACTAGGTGACCCTGGAGGTCCCTTCCAACTCTATGATTCTATGAATTCCAGGGTTGCTCTGGAGGGGAAGGGAATGGCAAACAACCTCTGAACATCTTTTGCCTTGAAAACCCTCTCGGGTTGCCATAAACTGGCTGCAACTTGACACGATTTCCACCACCATCCCCACCATGAGAGGCTCTGGGAAGAGGAGGTGGGAGACGGAGGAAGACAGCACCAACTGCATGGGAGTTAGTCATTATCTCTGGGCTTTTGCCCTGTATCTGTCTACATTAGGTCTGCCAGTTCTGGATTTGGAAATTTCTGGAGATTTTTGGGTGGAGCTGGGGAGGGGAGGGTTTGGCGAAGGCGGAGACTTCAGTGGGGTACAATGCCATGAAGTCCACCTTCCAAAGCAGCCGTTTCCTCCAAGGGAATGGACATCTGCTGTCTGGAGATAATTCCGGTAGAACTCCAGGCTGCGACTGTTGGTCGGCAACCCTATGCCACACAGGAAGGTATGGCACCCTCCCTTCTTCCCTCTTCTTTGCCAAATGGCAGAGGCTTCTTGCTTCACTTAGGCTCCCCTTTGACACTTTCTTGCCTGTAGCGATGGGCCCCTTCCTGGTGCCGGAATAGTTTTCTCTCTCTGTTTCCCGCTTTCGCCCTCCCACTTTTTTTAGGTTTGTCATAACAGCCTCCGCTCACCACTTCTCTCATCGGGGTCTCGCTAAGCCTCTCTGACTGCAAAAGTTTCCTAATCTTGACAAGCTGTTTCCACATCTAAGAGGACTGAAGGGTTGGATCACCTCCTTGCGAAGACAGGTAGAAACAATTGGACATCACTGCATTGCATGCTGGGAAGGCAGAGATGGTAATCGGTGTCATTCAGGGGAGACAGGGTTAATCTTGGCCCTGGGACACAACTGCAGAAGGAATCATGATTAGGCATAACAAGCCACCAAGCCTGAATCATCTTCTTTGTACCATATTGGCCATGAAGGCCACAAGCAAAAATGGAACATTGCCTGGCAGGGTTCAGTTCAGGGAAAAAAGATCCAGGGATTTGTGTGCACAACACCAGTTTGGTGTAGTGGTTAAGTGCATGGACTCTTATCTGAGAGAACCGGGTTTGAATTCTCACTCCTCCTCCATGTGCACCTGCTGATGTGACCTTGGGTCAGTCACACGTTCATAGAGGGCTGTTCTCTCAAGAGCAGTTTCTGCCAGAGCTCTCTCAGCCCCACCTGCCCCACCGGGTGTCTATGGCGGGGAGGGGAGGGAAAGGAGATTGTAAGCATCTCTGAGACTCCTTCAGGTAGTGAAGGGCAGGTTATAAATCCAATATTATCATCGTCGTCTTCTTCTTCGTAGCAGGGTCAAGAACTGAAATGGGGATTATCTGCACCACAGTTGTGTATGAACATAAGTACATGCATTTCTTAAACATACACATAAGAACATAAGAAGAGTCCTGCTGGATCAGACCAGTGATCCATCTAGTCCATCATCCTGTCTCACACTGGAGCCAATCATAGAATCATAGAGTTGGAAGGGACCTCCAGGGCCATCTAGTCCAACCCCCTGTGCAATGCAGGAAACCCACAAATACCTTCCCCTAAATTCACAGGATCTTCATTGCTGTCAGATGGCCATCTAGCCTCTGTTGAAAGACCTCCAAGGAGAGCCCACCACCTCCCAAGGAGGAAGCCTGTTCCACTGAGCTCTAAACTCACAAGCACCTCCCCCTAAATTCACAGGATCCTCATTGCTGTCAGGTGGCCATCTTGCCTCTGTTTCAAAACCTCCAAGGAAGGACAGCCCCCCGCCCCCCGAGGAGGAAGCCTATTCCACTGAGGAATCGCTCTAACGGTCAGGAAGTTCTTCCTAATGTTGAGCCGGAAACTCTTCTGATTTAATTTCAACCCATTGGTTCTGGTCCTACCTTCTGAGGCCACAGAAAACAATTCCACACCATCCTCAATATGACAGCTCTTCAAATACTTGAAGATGGTGATCCTATCACCTCTCAGCCGCCTCCTCTCCAGGCTAAATGTCCCCAGCTCCTTCCACCTTTCCTCATAGGACTTGGTCTCCAGACCCTTCCCCATCTCCGTTGCCCTCCTCTGGACCCGTTCCAGCTTGTCTAGATCCTTCTTCGAATAAATTGAATGAAATAAATCGAATGAAAAAAATTCTTCAAATGTGGTGCCCAAAACAGAACACAAGACTCCAGGTGAGGTCTTACCAGAGCAGAGTAAAGCGATACCATCACATCACGTGATCTGGACACTAGACTTCTGTTGATACTGCCCAAAATTGCATTTGCCTTTTTAGCCACCGCATCGCACTGTTGACTCATGTTCAGCATATAATCCACTAAGACCCCTAGATCCTTTTCGCACATACTGCTGCTAAGACAAGTCTCCCCCATCCTGTAACTATGCATTGGATTTTTCCTACCTAAATGCAGAACTTTACATTTATCCCTGTTAAAATTCATTTTATTGGTTTTAGCCCAGTTTTCCAGCCTGTCAAGGTCACCCTATATCCTGTTTCTGTCTTCTTCTGTGTTTGCAACCCCTCCGAATTTCGTACCATCTGCAAATTTAATAAGTGTTGGACTGGATGGGCCATTGGCCTGATCCAACATGATTTCTCTTATGATGTTCTTCTTCTTCTTGTTATTGTTTCATGTAGCAAAATTCATAGCTCTTTGTAAATCCATATATAGTTTCCAATTTTGCATTCATGAATTGGCATTCACCAGCTCTCATCAATAGCAACGAAAGAGCCGCAGGAGGATGGGCCTTGGTTAGTACTTGGATGGGAGACAGCCAAGGAAGCCCAGAGTCGCTACGCAAGCAGGCAATGACAAAGCCATACGGAATGTCTCTGGGGTTGAAAATCCTAGGCAGCTGCCATATATCGACTACAACTCAATGGCACTTTCAGCTGCCGCTTCAATTCTTAAACCAATTCAGTATTTTCATCTCCATCAGGCATAAGCATAATCACAACACCCCCCTCCCACACACACACACTACACACAGTTGAGAAACAAGGCTCGGCAAAAATCCATGGGACACTTTTGATAGGTAGCAGGTATCTATTTATAAGGCAGCTGCTTTGCTCGTGGTGGGACTCTTGGACCTCCTCCCTCACCCAGGTTTTCTGCGCCAGACATAGACCCTCCCTGCCTGGCGGCAGTCAGTTAGCAAAGACTCAGACCCATATCTTGGGGGTGGGGAGAAACAGAGCCAGGCAAATGCTGTGGGGAGATGCTGGCAGGGAAGATCAGGGACTGAGGCGAGGTCAGGGCCCAAGCGTTTGCTGGGATGGGAATCTTCTCCCCTGTGGAAGGCAGACTTGGCTGAGGTGCAGAATCTAATTACGTGAGCCCCATACCTGAGTGCTGGGAGGGAGAGTCTGTTTATTTGGAAACAAAACTTGTTTCGCTCATTTCCCCCCTTTCCCCCCCTCTCTCTCCATTTTGTTTGTGTATTGCTTTCACCCCCAAGGCTTTGAGAGCCTGTTCCAAGTCACACTGTTTTAATCCTCTCTGCCTCTTAACCCCTTCGGGTTGGACTTTGTGAGACAGGCAGGGAAATTCTCTGCAGCAGCTAAGGACGGCCATTTGGACCATCCACGTGGAACCTCCTGAAGATGACGGAGCAAGAATACCATTCCCTTGCTGCTGGGATTCCAGGATCCGGCCGCTTGCCAGCCCTGACCTTGCTAGTCCAGTCTCATCAGTTCTTGGAAGCTAACTAGGGTCATCACTGGTTAGTACTCGGATGGGAGACCACCGAGGAAGTTGAGAGTTGCTCTCAGCAGCAGAAATGGAAAGCCACCTCTGACTGGCTCTTGCCTTGAAAAGCCTACAGGGGCACCATGCAATCCGGTGCAACATTAGGAAGAACTTCCTGACCGTTAGAGCGGTTCCTCAGTGGAACAGACTCCCTTGGGAGGTGGTGGGCTCTCCTTCCTTTGGGGTTTTGAAACAGAGGCTAGATGGCCATCTGACAGCGATGAAGATCCTGTGAATTTAGGGGGAAGTGTTTGTGAGTTTCCTGCATTGTGCAGGGGGTTGGACTAGATGGAGGTCCCTTCCAACTCTAGGATTCTATTAGGAAGAACTTCCTGGCTGTGAGAGCGGTTCCTCAGTGGAACAGGCTTCCTCCTTGGGAGGTGGTGGGCTCTCCTGGAGAGCCAGTTTGGTGTAGTGGTTAAGTGCGCAGACTCTTATCTGGGAGAACCGGGTTTGATTCCGCACTCCTCCACGTGCACCTGCTAGCATGGCCTTGGGTCAGCCATAGCTCTGGCAGTGGTTGTCCTTGAAAAGGGCAGCTGCTGTGAGAGCCCTCTCCAGCCCCACCCACCTCACAGGGTGTCTGTTGTGGGGAAGGAAGATGAAGGAGATTGTGAGCCGCTCTGAGACTCTTTGGAGTGGAGGGCGGGATATAAATCCAATATCTTCTTCTTCTTCCTTTCTTGGAGGGTTTTTAAAGAGAGGCTAGATGGCCATCTGACAGCAATGAAGATCCTGTGAATTTAGGGGGAGGTGTTTGTGAGTTTCGTGCATTGTGCAGGGGGTTGGACTAGATGGCCCTGGAGGTTCCTTCCAACTCTAGGATTCTATTAGGAAGAACTTCCTGACCATGAGAGCGATTTCTCAGTGGAACAGGCTTCCTCCTTGGGAGGTGGTGGGCTCTCCTTTCTTGGAGGTTTTTAAGCAGAGGCTAGGTGGCCACCTGACAGCAATGAGGAGCCTGTGAATTTAGGGGGAGGGGTTTGTGAGTTTCCTGCATTGTGCAGGGGGTTGGACTAGGTCACCCTGGAGATCCCTTCCAACTCTATGATTCTAGGATTCTATGAACTTGCTGAGGTCCAACTCCCAAATCTGCAGCAACTCCCAAACTCAGAGTTGGGCCATCAAACAAGGCACAGAGGCCACGGCCTTCCCTTGAAGTCCCTTCCCGGCACCGGAGGTTTGCTGTCTCTGGTTATGAAGTTTCGCTTTCGGCATCAAGGCAAAGAGCTGTGGACCAAACACCCATGACTCTGAGAGTCCTCTTTTCAAACCATCTACGCATGTGGCCATCACTACATCAATGCAATACATTTTAGAATGGCTAAAAGGAAGTCCATCTTCACCCAAAGAGTCATTAACACATAGAATTCACTGCCACTGGAAATGGGGGGGGGGGGCCTACAAGCATAGACAGGTTCAACAGGGGACTGGACAAACATATGGAGCAGGTCCATAAGGGGCTATGAGCCACAAGGTATAAATGTCTGTCTGGGGCAGTGATGCTCTGTATTCTTGGTGCTTGTGAGGTCACAGGGGGAGGCCTTCTGGAGTTCTGCCCCCAATGGTTGACATCCTGATGGCACCTAAATTTGGGCTACTATGTGACTCAGAGCATTGGACTCGATGGGTCATTGGCCTGATCCAACATGGCTTCTCTTCTGTTCATCAGTTGTTAATGCCACACTTTTAGGTAAAGAAGTACTTCCTTTTATGCATCCTGCTGCAATTGCCCATCAACTTCATTGGGCACTCTTATGTTCTAGAAAGTTTGCATCCATGATGTAAAACGGAATGAGGGAGATGTCCTACTTTACTGTTTTCATTTCAGGTAAACTGGAATTCCCAAATCAGAGAAGGAAAATTTGGGATCTGTCTCTCATCACAGTGTACATAAACAGGGAATCTGGGGACACCTTAAAGACTGGTAGATTTATTGCAGCTTGAGGTGGGGGGAGTTTAGATCTAGACCATCAGTTTAGATCTGATGGTCTAGGAAAGAGAAGAAAGGTCATGCAGAACAGACCCCTCCTTTGCCTTATGGAGGGATGGCAGCTCAGTGGTAGAGCATCTGCTTGGTAAGCAGAAGGTCCCAGGTTCAATCCCCGCATTCTCCAACTAAAAAGGGTCCAGGCAAATAGGCATGAAAAACCTCAACTTGAAACCAATGTTCCCTCTAAGCTGCAGAGTCTTGTGAGCAAATATTCTACTTTGTGCGCTACTGGCATTAAAGTTGTAAGCTACTGCATAAATTAGTGTGCTCTGGGGTCATCCTTCCTGAGCTAAGACAAAAATGTGTGAACTAGAGGCTAAAAATCTGTGCTATCTAAGCTCATGTTAACTCAGTTTAGAGGGAACACTGCTTGAGACCCTGGAGAGCCCACCACCTCCCGAGGAAGCCTGTTCCACAGAGGAATCACTCTAACGGTCAGGAAGTTCTTTCTCATGTTGAGCCAGAAACTCTTTTGATTTAATTTCAACCCATTGGTTCTGGTCCTACCTTCCGGGGCCACAGAAAACAATTCCACACCATCCTCTATAGGACAGCCCTTCAAGTTCTTGAAGATGGTGATCCTATCACCTCTCAGCCGCCTCCTCTCCAGGCTAAACATCCCCAGCTCCTTCAACCTTCCCACATAGGACTTGGTCTCCAGACCCCTCACCATCTTCATCACCCTCTTCTGGGCCCGTTCCAGCTTGTCTATATCCTTCTTAAAATGTGGTGCTCAAAACTGAACACAGTACTCCAGGTGAGGTCCTTCCAGAGCAGAGTAAAGCGATACCATCACATCACGTGATGTGGACACTATACTTCTGGTGATACAGCCCAAAATTGGAGGTAGAGCCCAAGATGGCAGTGAACAACCTGAAGATCAATTGTGGGAGGTCTCCAGGGACCACCGGGAAGTTGGCAACCCTACTGCCTCTTCTTTCCTCTGTTCCTCTTCTACAGCTCTTCCTGTGCCCCCCACCTGTGTTAGCCCTCCACTTTTCTGTGTTTCCACACTCCTGTTCCCTGCAACATCAGTTCCCTGATCCCTTTTGTTCTTCAGTGTTTCCTCTTTTATTTCTGTCCTCTCTGAACCCCCCCCCCCACCCCAATCTTCATCCCAGTTCTTCTTGCTTAGCTTAGTAACAGATGGCAGCAGAACACAAGGCTTCCACTCCACCAGCAAGTCTCCCTGCCAAGGGGATCTCAGATGCTCTGAGGTCATGTGTCATCACTGCTTGGCTGCAGAGCTGAGCCAGACTCAGCCACGGGCCTCTGAGTTTAGGGAGAAGAGAAACAACGCAGATGGGAATGACAGCTGGCGGACAGGCCTTGGTGGGCTCCGGCTTGGTGGCAAAAAAACAGAGGCCGAGATTCCCTCCAAGGGCTACACGCAGCCTGGCTTAGGAGACCCCAGCTGGGTCAGGCCAGGGGGGAGCCATGAACCCTGTTCCCATCTGAGGGGAGAACAGGTCTCAAAAGCGCTTGTTTTTTGCCGATTTGGTAGTGAGCAAATAACAAAGGCACCCTGGTCACCTGCTCAGAGAAGCTTCTCCTAGCACAGGCCCTAATTCTCTCTTTCTTTGGGTAACCCTGCCTGGGAATTACGATCACAGGGAGAGGCCCTCTGGACTGTTCCATCCATCAAAGAAGCTCATCTTGGGGGTGCACGAGGGAGGGCCTTTTCAGTGGCAGCCCCATGATTATGGAGAAACCTCCCCTGGGAGATGTTCCAGGCCCCCCTTTCCATCAGTCTTCAGGAGGCAGCTGGAGATGGTTTCATATGAACATATGAAGCTGCCTTGAACCGAATCAGACTTGCGGTCCATCAGTCAGTCTTGTCTACTCAGACTGGCAACGGCTCTCTAGTGTCTCCAGCTGAGGTTTTTCATGCCTGTTGTCTGGACCCTTTTCAGTTGGAGATGCCAGGGATTGAACCTGGGACCTTCTGCTTACCAAGCAGATGCTCTACCACTGAGCCACCATCCCTCCCCAGAGTGAATTTATTTAGGAATACAGCTGATTAAAGCAGCTGTAAACTTTGGTTTTATATATTGTTATGCAGGGCTTTTCTTTTTCTTTTTGGTAGATAAAGCCCAGCAGGAACTCATTTGCATATTGGGCCATACCACTGGCATCACCATTGTTTCACACAGGGCTTTCTTTTTGTAGAAAAAGCCTAGCAGGAACTCATAAGAACCTAAGAGAAACCATGTTGGATCAGTCCAACAGCCCATCCTGTCCAGCACTCTGTGTCACACAGGAGCCAAAAAGCCAGGTGCCGTTGGGAGGTCCACCAGTGGGGCCAGGACACTAGAAGCCCTCCCACTGATCCCCGCCCCCCCCCCCCCAAGCACCAAGAATACAGAGCATCACTTGCCCCACACAGAGAGTTCCATCAACACCCTGTGGCTTATAGCTACTGATAGGCATCTGCCCCGAACTCATTTGCATATTAGGCCACACCCCCAGATGCCAAGCCAGCATTCCTGCTCAAAAAAAGCCCTGTTGTTATGTACTCTCTTTTACAGATTTTATTTGTGTTGTAAGCCATGTTGAGCTCCCTAAGAAGAAGATGACGACTGTGGATTTATACCCCGTCCTTCTCTCTGAATCAGTCTCAGAGTTGCTTACAATCTCCTTTATCTCCTTCCCCAACAACAGACACCCTGTGAGGTGGGTGGGACTGAAAGAGCTCCGACAGAAGCAGCCCTTTCAAGGACAACTCCTATGAGAGCTATGGCTGACCCAAAGCCATTCCAGCAGCTGCAAGGGGAGGAGCGGGGAATCAAAACCGGTTCTCCCAGATTACAGTCCACCCACTCAGGGCTTTTTTTGAGAAGGAACACACAGGAATACAGTTCCAGCTGGCTTGGCATCAGTGGGTGTGGCCTAATATGCAAATGAGTTCCTGCTGGGCCTTTTCTATTAAAAAGCCCTGTGTGAAACAATGGTGATAGCAGGAGGTGTGGCCAAATATACAATGAGTTCCTACTGGGCTTTTTCTGCAAAAAAAGCCCTGCATACACTTAACTACTACACCAAACTGGCTCTCTAGGAATGTCAAGGAAGAATGGTGGCTAATAGAAAGGAACAAAGAAGCAGAAATTGCTGCCATCTTTGAGGCAATTCTTACGGCATGTCCTGCCTCAGCAACTGAACTCAAGCATCTTCTCTGCCACTTGGAGAGCCAGTCTGGTGTAGTGGTTAAGTGCGTGGACTCTTATCTGGGAGAGCCGGGTTGGATTCCCCACTCCTCCACTTGCAGCTGCTGGAATGGCCTTGGGGCAGCCATAGCTCTGACAGAGGTTGCCCTTAAAATGGCAGCTGCTGGGAGAGCCCTCTCAGCCCCACCCACCTCACAGGGTGTCTGTTGTGGGGGGAGAAGATATAAGAGACTGTGAGCCGCTCTGAGTCTCTGTCCTTGAAAGGACAGCTGCTGGGAGAGCCCTCTCAGCCCCACCCACCTCACAGGGTGTCTGTTGTGGGGGGGGGTGAAGATAAATGAGATTGTGAGCCGCTCTGAGTCTCTGATTCAGAGAGAAGGGTGGAGTATAAATCTGTAATTCTTCAATTCTTTTTGGCTCCCCAAGGCTTCCTTCTGTGTCCCCTCCCTCCCTCTCCCTTCACACTCACCATCCAAGGGAAGAACACAGTCAGCTGAACACCCTAGGAAGGTACAGCCTCTACCTTCTGCTCTTGGTGCATTTGGACTGAACAGGGACTTTCAGGTGGGTCGCAAAAACCAGGGTAGTCCTATTGGAAACGTTAGGAAGTTTAATAAGAAAATAAAAAAGGGCTCAAAGAACATGCAAACACAACGGGTTGAGCAAGGGTAGAAAACAAATGTGAATAAATCGTAGTCCTTTAACTCTTCACGCGTCCCTGCGGTTGGTGACTGGAGATAGGCAACATAATTGGTGAAGTCACAAGCAGTTAAAAAACTTCCATAGTCTTCAGTTTCAAGAGGGGACTGGCTAAGCATATGGAGCGGAGATCCGTCAGTGGCTCTTAGCCACAAGGTCTATATGTAGCGTACTGAGAGCTTCAAATGAAGATCCTTTATTTGCCAGGCTACTTGCACCTACGCTCAGATTGACTGCTCTTGCAGAGCCAGCTAATGAGGCAATCTCTATGGACTAGCGCTCTAGCGAATGGGGTTCCCCAGTGCCTGATGTTTCTATTGGTTGATTTGTATTTGGGGTTTTGTTTTGGTGGTAGGTTATGTGTATATAGTTGCGGCTTGCCACATGTGTTTTTCAGTAGTGTTTTTTGCTAATGAAGAGCTATGCTGAAATCTCTCTAGCGTCAAAACCCACTATTTTACAGTATAGGTGGAACATTTAGTCTGGGGCAGTGATAATCTGTATCCTTGGTGCTTGGGGTGGGGGGGCAAGAGTTGGAGGTCTTCTGGCATTCTGGAAGACCCCTGGGTTTTAGCCACTGAGTGACACAGAGAGTTGGACTGGATGGGCCACTGGCCTGATCCAACAGGGCTTCTCTTATGTTCTTATGTGACACAGAGTGTTGGACTGGATGGGCCACTGGCCTGATCCAACAGGGCTTCTCTTATGTTCTTATGTCTGGGGCAAGTGATGCTCTGTATTCTTGGTGCTTGAGGGGGGCACAGTGGGAGGGTTTCTGGTGTCCTGGCCTCACTGGTGGACCTCCTGATGGCGCCTGGGTTTTTTGACCACTGTGTGACACTGAGAGTTGGACTGGATGGACCACTGGCCTGATCCAGCAGGGCTTCTTTTATGTTCTTATGTCTGGGGCAAGTGATGCTCTGTATTCTTGGTGCTTGTGGGGGGGGGGACAACAGTGAGAGGACTTCTGGAGTTCCAGTCCTGCTGGTGGGCCTCCCAATGACCCTTGAGGTTTGGCCACTGAGTCACACAGAGAGTTGGACTGGATGGGCTACTGGCCTGATCCAACATGGCTTCTCTTATGCTCTTAAGTGTGGGGCAGTGATGCTCTATTCTTGGTGCTTGGGGGGCTGCAGTGGGAGGGAATGCAGGTGCAAGGATGGCTAAGAGCTTCAGAAAGCTAAGCGAGTTCAAAGATGAAGGGAGCTTCCTAAATGTCCTCAGGGCTTTTATTATCTCCCTCTTTGTTCCCACTCTTTTCTTGTTTAGCCCCTGTCCCCTTTGACACACTTAGGTGTGACTTCAGCCTATTGTCTTCTCCTAGCTGCATATAGTCCTTCTCTTGACATTTCTATTTTTCTGATCAGCTCTGTGCTTGGGAGATGAGTCATCATATGGCATTAGAGACTGAGGCTTTGTTTGGTATACTGGATCTCCATTTGCTATGCAGATTTTCACATTGTCTTTCCAAAGCTATGGACAAAGTAGTTTTAGTTCATCAAAGGGCTGGGAGAATTTCAAGAACATTCCCTTTGGGCTGTTAAACATATCAAATAAGGAGTCACCAGGACTCTGCCAAAGACAGAAATCTGCTCAAGTGTACGTTGGGACAAGACCTCAGTGAACATTTCTCCACCAGAGGAAGCAAGTCCTTGACATGAAGGAGGCTACCAATGCCGTCCTAAGCAGAGTTACACTTTGACTTCAGCAGACTTGAACTGTATGTCCCTCAAAAAGGTATCCTGGGCAAAGGAGATCTTTTAATGGGCAAGTGATGAAGAAAAGGAGGCAGAGAGAGGAAGAAATGGTGGGACATCTCAGGAGTAAACTGTCCCTTCCATGATGGCAATGTCATTGCGAGTACGCTTGGTTCCTCTGAACCAAGAGCTGTATGGCCCCTTCCAACTCTGTGATTCTATGAATCTCTTTCCTTCCTGCCTTCCCAATGTCAGGCTACAGAAGATTCTTGGAAAGCTGTGGAATGTTCTCCTTGGGGGCTGATGTTCCTAGAAATGTGCCTCATGTGGTGTAAAGCATGAAATGGCCTTCCTCTTACTCAGACTGCTCACCCCCTGACCTCAGCACTGTCTCCTCTGGCTGGCAACTCTTCTCTATGGTCTTGGAATCAGAATGGAGCGGGCTACAAACTATAATGACTGAGGATGACTAAGAAGCATTTGAGAGGCAATGAGAAAAAGGTACCAGAAGTGTGTGTGTGTTGCTGACCCATCTCACCAGCTGAGTCCAGGCACCAGTCTCAAAATTAGAGGCAATTTAATCCTAAACTAAGAGCCCCGTGGCGCAGAGTGTTAAAGCTGCAGTACTGCAGTCCTAAGCTCTGCTCACGACCTGAGTTCGATTCCTGGAGGTAGCTGGGTTTTCAGGTAGCCAGCTCGAGGTTGACTCAGCCTTCCATCCTTCTGAGGTCGGTAAAATGAGTACCCAGCTTGCTGAGGGGAAAGTGTAGATGACTGGGAAAGGCAACGGAAAACCACCCCGTCAAAAGTCTGTCGTAAAAACACTGTGAAAGCAATGTCACCGCAGAGTCGGAAACGACTGGTGCTTGCACAGGGGACCTTTCCTTTCCTTTCCATCCTAGACTATCTTGCCTGCATTCTTTCATCAGACAAAGTTTCAAAGAGGGTGTAAGATTAAGTAGGATATTTCTTCTTATTAACAACCACACCTACAGTGGAATCTGTTTTAAAATGTCTCGGTATTCTTCAGTGCGAATGAAACGACGTTGCTTGGGATTTTGACAAATGCAATTTTGGACGGCGCTTTCTAACATCTGGCCAGTGTTTGTGATGCCTCAGAAGGCTTCCCTAATGAAGGGCGTGGGTGGGAAGCTACCTGCTGGACTGGATGGAGCAGCCAAGGCAGCCAATGCTTCTTTCCTAACGTGGTGAATTTTTTTCATGTTATTTGTAGCATCCCAGAACACAGATTTGGTTATTGTAAGAAAGTAAAAGTAGTCCCCTGTGCAAGCACCAAGTTGTTACCAACCCATGGGGTGATGTGACATTATGACATTTTCACGGAAGACTTTTTACGGGGTGGTTTGCCATTGCCTTCCCCAGTCATCTGCACTTTACCCCCAGTGAGCTGGGGACTCCTTGGACTGACCTCGGAAGGATGGGAGGCTGAGTCAATCTTGTGTTAACTACTTGAACCCAGCTTCCACCAGGGTCGAACTCGGGGCATGAGCAGAGCTTGGACTGCAATACTGCAGCTTTACCACTCTGCATCATGGGCTTCTTGCATCTTTTCTATAAATGAGAATGCATATGCAAATGCATCCCCTGTGCCCATTCCCTGCCCCAGTCCAATACACGCCAATGAAAAATGGGTGAGAAAACTGCATCATGGAAGGTCCATTTGGTGACCTGGACATCCCACACTAGAACAGCTAGTTCTGGTGAGAGTGCCCTCAAGTCCCAGCCCATTTCTGGTGACCCCTTAGGACTTTCACGGGAAGAGATGGTTTGCCATTACCTGCCTGTGTGTAGGAACCTGGGGCGTCCTTGAAGGTCTCTCATCCAAGTGCTAACCAGAGCTCCCCCTGCTCAGCTTCCAAGAGCTGACCAGGCCAGGCTGGGCCATTCAGCTCAGCACTGAGATAATCCCTTCTGGGAAGGAATTTGGAAGCATCCCTACACTGGAATCTGGACAAACCCTTGTCAGGGATGCTGTACATATGAACATATGAAGCTGCCTTATACTGAATCAGACCCTCGGTCCATCAAAGTCAGTATTGTCTGCTCAGACTGGCAGCGGCTCTCCAGGGTCCCAAGCTGAGGTTTTTCATGCCTGGACCCTTTTGAGTTGGAGATGCCGGGGATTGAACCTGGGACCTTCTGCTTACCAAGCATATGCTCTACCACTGAGCCACCAGCCATCCCTGTAGGCTTATTCTGCATTGAGCAGAGGGTTGGACTAGATGTATGGCCCCTTCCAGCTCTATGGATCTCTTTCCTTCCTGTTTTCCCAATGTCAGGCTACAGAAGATTCTTGGAAAGTTGTGGAATGTTCTCCTTGGGGGCTGATGTTCCTAGAAATATGTCTCATGTGGTGAAATGGCCTTCCTCTTACTCAGACCGCTGACCCCCTGACCTCAGCACTGTCCCCTCTAGTTGGCAACTCTTCTCTATGGTCTTCGAATCAGAACAGAGTGGTCTACAAACTGTAATGACTAAGAATGTGGGATATGGCCAGCAATTGAGCAACACAAAGGGTTTTTTTTGTTTTTTTAAAATTGAAAGTAGGTTTATAACACAAGAAGTTTTCTTATACTTGGTTCACCAAAGTCAGTGTTGTCTACTCAAAATGGCTGCGGCTCATAAAGGTGCTCTGGTGGTAGGGTTGCCAAGTCCAATTCAAGAAATATCTGGGGACTTTGGGGATGGAGCCAGGAGACTTTGGGGGTGGAGCCAGGAGACATTGAGGCGGAGCCAGGAACAAGGGTGTGACAAGCATAATTGAACCATCACATTTAAAGGGACAGCACACCTTTTTAAATGCCTTCCTTCCATAGGAAATAATGGAAAGAAGCACCTTCTTTTGGAGCTCATAGAATTGGACCCCCTGGACCAATCGTTTTGAAACTTGGGGGGTACTTTGGGGAGAGACACTAGATACTATACAGAAATTTGGTGCCTCTACCTCAACAAACAGCCCTCCCAGAGCCCCTGAAACCTCCAGATCAATTCCCCATTATACCCTATGAGAATCGATCTCCATAGGGAATAATGAAGTGCTCAGCAGCCACTTCCCTCCCCTCCCCCCCATTTCTGGCGACTCTGAAGGAGGGATTGGCCTCTCTACTCACCAGTTGCTGCCAAGTTCTTCAAAGTAACACAGACACCCCATCCCAAGAGGAAGCCTTTCCATTCGGAGACTGGAGCCTCCGGAGGTGGAAAGGCACACGGTCCTCTGGGGGTGGGAAGGAGCCTGGAAAAGCGGAAGAACCCCCGCTGGGACCTGGGGATTGGCAAGCCTATTCTGGGCCTAGTGTGGCCTACAGGCCTGGAGAAGCCTATACTGGAGTTGCTGGTGGGCCTACCTCTCCCAGGATCCCTAGTAGTGAGTGAATGTTTCACTGGTATAATATCCTGTCTTCGTTTCCCATTTAAGGCTCTCAGGCAGTGAAGCCGGGAAAAATCTCTAGGCCTGAGGCCTTAAGAATCCAGTGCAGTCTGGAGAGGACAGTCTTTGGCTCATCGGACCATTGTTGTCATGCAGGAGAAAGTGGCTTTGGGACTTCCTAGACACCCCTCAAAAAGTAACATCAAGGTTTTTGAGGGCAATACATCAGGAGACAACTGTACAAAGTTGAAAGGAGAGGCAGAAATTCTCCCCCACCATCTGCAGATATTCTCTTCATCTCCGTCCAATAGTTTCTCAGTTTCTTCTCTCTCCAAAATCCACCACAGCCCTTGGTAAAGGCATCCATGGCTGAAGACTGTTCACAATCCCGCAGAGCAATGAAAGAAAATGACTCGGAAGTGTACCAACCAATCTGGAACCACGTTTTGGCTGTCTGCAAGATCTTTTCTGCACCTCAACTAACCTTAAAACTTTCACTCAGCAGACAGCGCGTTGGGCCAAACCAACCTGTTGGGAAAAGCAAATGTCTTTTGTTCCTCCATGTTTGATTTCCAGCATTCTGGCCCTTCCATGACATTTCCCCCTCCCTCCCCTCCCCTTGATCTTCACGCTGCTGGCGTCAAACAGCTTGAAGGGGTATTTAAAGAACCAAGAAGCTGCAAAGAATCAAGTAAGATAACGGGAAGAAAGACCGAATGGATCCCCAGAGGCTTATCAGGGTTTCACTTCAACCATTTAACAGGGAGTCGAAAGTTCAGGCTCACATTTTCTGGAAAGGAGGAAGAAAGAGGAGGGGAGGGGGGGGGGAGGACAAGTTGTGATGTGGGAATCTTTGGATGATGATGAAGATGGAAGGCGCTACTTGAGAAAGCCGAGTTCTCCCAATGAGAAACAGATGTGGCTGGGCATGTACCTAAACTCATTCAGGCAGTTTTCAATTAGACGAGAATTGGGGTCACACCAAGGAACAAAACGGAGCGGCTGCGGGGGGTTTCTTTTCTGTTTGGCCGTGGCCTCCCCCAGGTGGATCATTCCTTCAAGTGCCATCTTCTCTTTGTTCCTCAGCCAGTAGTGGTCATGACTGCCCTTCTGGGCCCTGGCGGATTTCTGTTTTCTTCTCTCTCACTTGTCTGGAGTGAGTTGACTGGCAGACGGGGTTCCTCCCTTCCCTTGGGTGTTTTTAGCATCTTTGCTACTAGCGATTTGTTCTGGTCATTTTCAGCTCTGAGGAAGCTCATTGAGAGAGACAACTTGATGGTCCTTCCCTAAAGCCAGATGCAAACTGGAATCCTTCCTCCCCACCCCCCCTTTCTTTCCCCCTGCCGTAAGATTCTTCCACAAGTGGGGAAACCAATCCAAAGGCCCAAGTAAGCCTTTCTTTTTGGAAGTTAATCGATCCCAGAGACTGAAACAAGGATGTTGATTCTGGAGTTCTGCTTCCCCTTTCATGGTCGAAAGAGCAGAAGAGATGAGTTGGATTCACCTGGTTTGGGGCCTTAGGAGGGAGAGAAAGTGTGTGAGGGATGAAGGGGAAATCATAGAATCATAGCGTTGGAAGGGACCTCCAGGGTCATCTAGTCCAACCCCTTGCACAATGCAGGACACTCACAAACACCTCCCCCTAAATTCACAGGATCTTCATTGCTGTCAGATGGCCATCTAGCCTCTGTTTAAAAACCTCCGAGGAAGAAGAGCCCACCACCTCCCAAGGAGAAAGCCTGTTCCACTGAGGAATCGCTCTAACTATTAGGGTTTGTAGAATCTTTCGGGATCAAGTGCCGTGTTCTACTGGAGAAAGTTTTCCTTCCAGACGTTTCGTTCTCAGCTGCGGAGAACATCCTCAGTGGCGTTGCAGCTGGAGCAGGCGCTCAGACCTTCTTGGCTGCTGTGCATTGAGTGGGGCCAGGGCTGCTGGAGAGCTGCTATTTGTAGGCTGGAGGGGGTGTGATGAAAGGGCAATTGGTTTGTGGATGTGCCCATTGTTTGGTGGGGCTTCCTGGAAGCCTATCTATCTATCTATCTATCTATCTATCTATCTATCTATCTATCTATCTATCTATCTATCTATCTATCTATCTATCTATCTATCTATCTATCTATTGCCCTTTCATCACACCCCCTCCAGCCTACAAATAGCAGCCCTCCAGCAGCCCTGGCCCCACTCAATGCACAGCAGCCAAGAAGGTCTGAGCGCCTGCTCCGGCTGCAACGCCACTGAGGATGTTCTCCGCAGCTGAGAACGAAACGTCTGAAAGGAAAACTTTCTCCAGTAGAACACGGCACTTGATCCTGAAAGATTCTACAAACCCTAATGATGTTACCAGGCATGAAAACCTGAAATCTTTGATAATCGCTCTAACGGTCAGGAAGTTCTTCCTATGTTGAACCGGAAACTCTTTTGATTTAATTTCAACCCATTGATTCTGGTCCTGCCTTCCGGGGCTACAGAAAACAATTCGTCAGCTCGTTCTCTTGTTGTTCTCAAAGGAGT
This sequence comes from Heteronotia binoei, assembly GCF_032191835.1. NCBI lineage: Eukaryota > Metazoa > Chordata > Lepidosauria > Squamata > Gekkonidae > Heteronotia > Heteronotia binoei. The sequence goes on along the minus strand of NC_083231.1, from coordinate 125,046,909 downwards.
TCCTGGCCTCCAATCAAGCAGGTCTACTTTAGACGGACACGCCCGCCCGCTGAAATGCTCTTTATTGCTGGAATGAGAGATTCAGCTGGCTTGCCAATTCTTCCCTCCTTGAGGAACGTTTGCACTTTTGGTTTTCTGTTCATGAAAGACCTATATTATTTTAGCATTTTGCTTCCTGATGTAGCCAAGAATTTTTTTTTTTTAAAAAAAAGAAATGTTCATGCGGAAGGTGTGAAGATGTGCACTTTCCTCATTGAACGAGCAGTTGCTGATTGAGCATCGTGCATGACACGAGACCACCAGGAGGGTCTTCTTCAGCGATTGACCAATGTCTTCCTGCCACCACTGTGCTTACCATCACCACTTCAGGCACAGGGGGTGGGGGCGGAAGCCTAGGGTGCCGGCCCTTCCTTCCTTCCTTCCTTCCTTCCTTCCTTCCTTCCTTCCTTCCTTCCTTCCTTCCTTCCTTCCTTCCTTCCTTCCTTCCTTCCTTCCTTCCTTCCTTCCTTCCCTTCCCCTCCCTCTCTCCCTTCCTTCCTTCCTTCCTTCCTTCCTTCCTTCCTTCCTTCCTTCCTTCCTTCCTTTCTTTCTTTCTTTCTTTCTTTCTTTCTTTCTTTCTTTCTTTCTTTCTTTCTTTCTTTCTTTCTTTCTTTCACTTCATTTCATTTCATTTCATTTCTATCCCACCCTACCCCACCGAAGTGGGCTCAGGGCGGCTCACAACATAAAAATTCTAGCAATTAAATTAAGAATTAAAATACATTAATAATTTACACAATAAAATAAACACAATTCATCAGCGTGCTATGCCACAGTCTTCCTTAAAATACCCAGATGCCGGTCAGTTGTCTGCCAACCGGAAGAGGACTGTCTTACAGGCCCTGCGGAATTGCCCAAGGTTCCGGCAGCTGGTTCCACCATCAAGGGGCTGTGATCGAAAAAGCCCTGTCCCTAGTTGACTTCAGACGGGCCTCCTTTGGCCCGGGGATTTGTAAGGAGATTTTGAGAACCCGATCTCAGGGGAACATGTGGGGAGAGACGGTCCCTAAGGTAGGCAGGTCCTAGGCCATATAGGGCTTTAAAGGTAATAACCAGCACCTTGTACCGAACTCGGTATATTATTGGCAGCCAGTGCAGTCCCCGAAGCCCCGGCTGAATGTGCTCCCATCTAGGGAGCCCTAATAACAGCCTGGCGGCGGCGTTCTACACTAGCTGCAACTTCCGGTTCAGCACAGGGGCAGCCCCATGCAGAGGGCATTACAGTAATCCAACCTTGAGATGACCGTTGCATGCATCACTGTTGCCAGATCGTCATGTTCCAGGAAAGGGGCCAACTGCCCAGCCCGCCTGAGATGAAAAAATGCGGACTTGGCAGTGGCTGCTATTTGGGCCTCCATAGTTAGGGCAGGCTGCAATAGCACCCCCAAGCTCCTGACCCTGTGTGCTGCTGTCAGGGGCACACCGTCAAAGGCTGGTAAGGGAATGGCTAAGTGGAAGAGCTTCCACTTTGTAACACAGAATGTCCCAGGCTCAGTCCCTGGCAGCATCTCCAGTTAAAGAGGGCGAAGCAGGAGGTGGCGTGAAAAGCCTCGGCCTGAGACTCTGAAGAGGCCCTGCCAGACTGAGCAGACAAGACTGACCTGGATGTATCTCTGGTCCTGTTCAGTAGAAGGCAGGAGGCAGAGGGGGTCAGGATGTCTCTCTTGGAGTTTTCGAAGGGCTGCCACTTAGGGGAGGAAGAGCCCCGTGGCGCAGAGTGCTAAAGCTGCAGTACTGCAGCCTGAACTCTCTGCTCACAACCTGAGTTTGATTCCGGCGGAAGCTGGTTTCAGGTAGCCGGCTCCAGGTTGACTCAGCCTTCCATCCTTCCGAGGTCGGTAAAATGAGTCCCCAGCTTGCTGGGGGGAAAGTGCAGATGACTGGGGAAGGCAATGGCAAACCACCCCATAAAACGTCTGCCATGAAAACGTCGTGAAAGCAACGTCACCCCAGAGTCGGAAAGGACTGGACCTTTCCTTTCCCTTTCCACTTAGGGGAGGAGGGCGGGGAGCGGCTGCTGTTGGCAGCAGAGGAGAGGACGCACAATCATGGGTTTAAATGAAGGGTTGGAAGGTACCAGCTGGATACAAGGAAAAACTTTTTGACAGTCCGAGTTGTTCAACGGTGGAATCAGCTCCCAAGGGAGGTGGTGAGTTCCCCCGCATGGGCAGTCTTTGAGCAGCGGCTGGACAAACACTTGTCAGGGATGCTCTAGGTTGATCCTGCATTTGTAGAGGGTTGGACTAGATGGCCTCTATTTCCCCTTCCAACTCTATGAATCTCTGACTCTGTGTCCATATAAACAAGGGAAGAAGCAATGACCCCTATTAAGGGAACAAATACTTTCATCCACCTTCTATTATCCACCAGCCCAATCGTAATTATCAGCTGTTTCCAGCTCCACCCTTGAAAATTCCTCCTCTCGTGATTTTGGCCTTGGGTGCTTTGTGGTCTACGAAGGGTGAGGCTTTTACCAAACAAGTAAATGACCCACATTTCCCTGGGGAAAAGAAGTCCCAGAGGTATGGAACAGAAAGCACCTTCCCTGCGTGACGTGGCTCAGGTAGGGAGCACATTTCATTAGCAGCACACCTTGTTTCTCAACGTTCATTTAGAACACTTTGATGTGGCCTTCTCAAAAATTGCACGTTGCGTTACGCTGCAGCTCCTGTGATTTCCCAGCAAGATATTGCTGTAATCAGGCAAGGCATCAGATCTGGAAATCCAAAACCAGCATTTGGTGTTACTGGTGGGATAGTGGAGTGGAAGATGGGAAAGCAGTAGAAATAGGGAGGCTGCATTGGATGTTCTGGAAGAAGAAGCATATGTGCTCCTGCTCCTTCTTTAGCCCTGGGAGGGAATATTTCTTCTTTGCAATTCTTCCAGCTGCTCCTAAATCTACTTTCTTGTGCATGGTCTTGTTCCTTTGCTCTTCCTCGACTTCCTGACACCTCTGACAAAATGGAGCAGAGGTCCATCAGTGGCTATTAGCCACAGCGCATTGTTGGAACCATGCCTTGAATTCAGCAGGAGCGCACAGGAGCACAGCTCCTGAACCTTTCTGATGGTTCCCCCTCTTCCTCCCCACCGACCTTTGTCCATTGAGTAGCAGGTGCAGCTGCATAACAATCCCCAGATTAGGAACACGGGCAGCCAGCCAGCCACCAGGAGCTTTGCCACGCCCCCAGCAGCCCTCATTAACCCCTCGAGAAGCCAGCACCACCCTTTCTCCACTTCTTATGTGATTTTGGGCAGCGGGTGGCTTGCTGGCCTTTTGACTGGGGGGTGGTGGCCCAGGAGAGCCCCAGGTGAGCGAGGTCTGCTTGGACTGGCTGGATATCTAGATAGCTCAAGCAGGCCTCGCTCGCCCAGGACTCTTCTGTCTTGTGTCAGGTTGCTTTTGGCTGGTGGGGCGGGCAGCATATGTTAGCAGGAGAGCAGGAGAAATGCAGCGTTGCCTTGAGGGGTTCAGTGCTTTTAGCTTATAGAATTGGAGATTTTTACTCAGGCGGCGGCAATCAAGGTAACCAGGCTCCCGGCGGGTCCTTTGTTTCTCTCAATTGCTCCGTTTAGCAAAAAATACAGCCTTTCAAGCAGCTTCTGGTCACTTTAAAATACTTTTTTTTTTCACTCTCTGCCTGTTTGCCTTCAAAAAATCACTTTCCAATATGCCAAGCTCCAATATTTAGCAGTTTGATGGAACCAACCAATCTCTCTGGCTACCATTTGTTGGAATCTTTTATCATCTGCTACCAAAATGTTAGGAAATACATGCTAAATTCAGAGGTTTGGAGTGGCAGTAATTGGAGTCGAGGCTGATAAAAGATTCCAACAATATGCTAACAAGTTATGCTAATGAGCTCTGTGGAGAAACGCCATTTTAGTCAGTGGTGGTGCTTCATTTGGCAGGGGTCAGTAAATCCCTCAGCAGGCTTTGTAGCCTTCCCCTCACTCCCCCCCTCCCTTCCAGAGCCAAACCAACAACGCTAGGGGGAAAGTCTCCTAGAGAGGCAGGAAGTGCTTTTGTTCTTGGCATGTGTGTTAGCAGGAAGAGAAGGGCAGTTGGAAGCCAGCGCTCGAGCGAGCATGTGGTGAGCAATGGAGGCTCCTGCCTGGGAGGCCCCCAGGCAGGCAGACTAAGTAAGTAATTCACAAGACAGGACAAGTTTAGATCAGGGCCAGCAGGACGCGTTTATAACACATTTTGTTTGTCAGGCTGTTTGCTGTGCGTGTGCTGTGCTGTGCTAACCTTTTAAACGCAACTGTTTTTGTTTTGTTTTTCTTTCCCTATCTTTTTCTCTTTTAAATAAATGTTTTTTCTGTTTTAAATACTGGCAGTCAATCTCTGTACCACATAGATCCCCAGATCGCTTTAGACCACGCTGTGTTGAGAAGGGGGCCCTGGGGAAGGGGGAAGGCATGCAGTTGGATAAGGTGCCAATCCTCCAGGGGTGCCCCAAAGAAGCGCTGAGGTCTCTGTGAAACCCAAGTGCAGGGTGGCAGAGGACCTTGAGGCCTGGCCTCACAGCTGGAGAGGGGGATTGGGAGTCCTGTTCCTCTCAATCTGAACCCCGGGACTGAGCAGGTGGTGGCAGCGCGCCCAAGGTGCAGGAGGAGAAATAGCTCCCTCCAGGAGTTGGCGACTCAATAGGGAGCTGATGGGACCGGGTCTGAAGGCAGAATCGGGCCGGTTCCGCCACATTCTCATTAAACAGAACGCTCTCCTTCTCCTCCCTCTTTGATGGTAGCAGAAAGTGCCGTCATGCCACAACCAAGTTACGGTGATCCCTCGTGGGTTCTCAAGGCAAGAGGCAAGCAGAGGTGGTTTGCCCTTGCCTGCCTCTGTGTAGCAATCCAAGACTTCCTTGGGGCTCTCTCATCCGATTACTAACTAGGGCTGACCCTGCTTTGTTTCCGAAACATGATCAGGCCGGCCTAGGTCATCCGGGACAGGACTGATAGACTGGTGGTGGAAACAGCCATCAAGTCAAAGCTAACTTATGGCAACTCTGCATGGCGTCCAAGGCAAGAGACTAACTGAGGTGGTTTGCTGTTGCCGACCTCTGTACAGTCAGGGGCGGAATTCTAGCAGGAGCTCCTTTGCATATTAGGCCACACCTCCCTGATGTAGCCAGTCCTCCAACAGCTTACAAGATTCTTTTTTGTAAGCTCTTGGAGGATTGGCTACATCAGGGGTGTGTGGCCTAATATGCAAAGGAGCTCCTGCTAGCATTCCACCCCTGGGGGCAGTGATCCTGGTCTTCCTTGGTATCCTTCCAGCCAGGTATGACCTAGGGCTGACCCTGCTTAGCTTCTAAGATCTGATCCAAATGGGCTAGCCTGACCCCTCCAGGTCATGGCAATAATTAAGAACCATCCAGTTGACTTATGGCATCTCCAGAGCGTTTTCAAGGCAAGAGACGAATGGTAGTGGCTTCACATTGCCTGCTTCTGCAAAGCAACCCTGGACTTCCTGAGTGGCCTCCCATCCCAGAACAAACCAGGGCTGATCCTGCTTAGATTCAAAGATCTGATGAGACTGGGCTAGCCGGGGCCAACCAGGTCAAGACCCTTCCCTATGTAGCCAAGATGTGTATGGCATACTTAGCTTGTTTGAGGGCAAGATTCTGGACTTCTTAATAAGTGGCACTTAAAATAAGTGTTATTTGCTTACATACTTAGGTATCAGCCGTTATCTTCATTGCCAGCTTGGAAGGTCTCTTCAGATTCCCATCTTGCAATTTTGGGGTGTATCAACAGAAGTATACTGTTCAGATCACGTGAAATGATGGCATTGCTTTACTCTGCTCTGGTAAGACCTCACTTGGAGTATTGTGTTCAGTTTCGGGCACCACGTTTTAAGAAGGATCGAGAGGAGGGTGACGAAGATGGTGAGGGGTCTGGAGACCAATTTCTAGGAAGAAAGGTTGAAGGAGCTGGGGATGTTTAGCCTGGAGAGGAGGCAGCTGAGAGGTGATAGGATCACCATCTTCGAGTACTTGAAGGGCTGTCATATAGAGGATGGGGTGGAATTGTTTTCTGTGGCCCCAGAAGGTAGGACCGGAACCAAGGGGTTGAAATTAAATCAAAAGTGTTTCTGGCTCAACATTAGGAAGAGCTTCCTGACCATGAGCGCGGTTCCTCAGTAGAACAGGCTTCCTCCTTGGGAGGTGGTGGGCTCTCCTTCCTTGGAGGTTCTTTAGCAGAGGCTAGATGGCAGATAGGCATGAAAAACCTCAACTTGACACCCTGGAGAGCCACTGCCAGTCTGAGTAGACAATACTGACTTTGATGGACCCAGGGTCTGATTCAGTATAAGGCAGCTTCATATGTTCATATGGCCATCTGACAGCAATGCTGATCCTGTGAAATTAGGGGGAGGTATTTGTGAGTTTCCTGCATTGTGCAGGGGGTTGGACTAGATGACTCCGGAGGTCCCTTCCAACTCTAGGATTCTCTGATTCTTCCATGGCCTCTGTAGAGAGGTGCCTTCTCTCTGGCCTTCAGAAGGCATTAGGCAGAGCCCGGCATGGTGTTTGCATCCCATTAGATTCCTTTCACGTGGCCTGAACGCTCCTTGACATTTCAGAGCCTGTGGCTGCTCTTGCTCCTATCCTGGCAGACGCTGCTTGAAGTCAGAGGAGATCCACTTTCTGGAGCTGTCGTTGCGAAGACCTTTGGCTTGCAGGCTGAAAAGGTCACCCCGGCTGCAGCATGAGCCTCCCTGTCAACAGAATCCCGTGAAGCTTCTGTCTTCGGGAGAAGGCAAGAGGCATGAGTGCCCATCTCTTTGACTGGCGGCTTGAAGCTCCTGCCTTTTCCTTCGCCTGGAAACGTTCTTTTGTTCCCTGTTCCCGGGGAGGAAAGAAAACGTCGTCTCTCACAACAGTTGCTCCATGAAATATGCCATGGATCCAGAAGGAGATGCAGGTCATGTTGTGGCTGAAATGCAGTGTCTCAGGCCCAGAGTTCCTCTTCTGATAGATCTTATGGGACATGACTACTTGGGGGGCTTAGTGTTGACTCTGCAACCCCAGGAATCCACGGCAAAGAGCAAAAATTGATGGAAAGTGCAAAACTCTTTCACAGAGATAATGTTGAAACTGTTTAGATCTAATGCATTGTACTATGGTGAAATGGTGGAGGGGAACAGTAGAAGAAGAAGATAAGAGAAGCCATGCTGGATCATGCCAATGGCCCATCCAGTCCAACACTCCGTGTCACATAAGAACATAAGAGAAGCCATGTTGGATCAGGCCAATGGCCCATTCAGTCCAACACTCTGTGTCACACAGTGGCCAAAAACCCCCAAGTGCCATCAGGAGGTCCATTAGTGGAGCCAGGACACTAGAAGCCTTCCCACTGTGCCCCACCTCAAGCACCAAGAATACAGAGCATTAGAGAAGCCATGTTGGATCAGGCCCCTGGCCCCTCCAGTCCAACACTCTGGGTCACATAAGAACATAAAAGAAGCCCTGTTGGATCAGGCCAATGGCCCCTCCAGTCCAACACTCTGTATCACATAAGAACATAAGAGAAGCCTTGGATCAGGCCAATGGCCCATCCAGTCCAACCCAGGTGCCATCAGGAGGCCAGGATCAGGACCAGATCTACATGTTTTTTGATGGGGGGGCAAAATTAAAAAATGGCTCCCCCTTATGGGCCATTCTGTCTTATGGTTCCATGGAATACAATGGACTCCATGCCCAATTTGGCACCCCTCTTCCGTCGGTGCCCAGGGCAAGCACCCTCCTCCCCCCCCCCTTAGATCCAGCCCTGGCCAGGACACCAGAAGCCCTCCCACTGTTGCCCCCCCCTCCAAGCACCAAGAATACAGAGCATGCCTGCCCCAGACAGAGAGTTCCAACAATATGCTGTGGCTAATAGCCACTGATGGACCTCTGCTCCAGATGTTGAACAAATCCCTTCTTGAAGCTGGCTATGCTTGTAGCTGCCGCCACCTCCTGTGGCAGTGAATTCCACATGCTAATCACCCTCTAGGTGAAGAAGTACTTCCTTTTATCCGTTCTAACCTGACTGCTCAGCAATTTCATGGAGTGCCCACGAGTTCTTGTATTGTGAGAAAGGACTTCTTTCTCTACCTTCTCTATCCCATGCATAATCTTGTAAACCTCTGTCGTGTCACACCTCAGTTGATGTTTCTCCAAGCTAAAGGGCCCCAAGCGTTTTAACCTTTCCCTCTCCCCCCTGGCCTGTTCCATCACTCCTGGGTGGGAAAGTGAAGTTCTACCAGTTGGCAGTCAGCATGTTTTTGCATTCAGGAGAGGCATATGGCTGGCCTGCTTAAAATCAACACTTAGTGGCTATGAGCAAGTTGCTGTCAAAAGAATGGCTTGCTTGAAATTAAAATTAAAACTAAATATATAATTATAAAGAGTATAAGAGCAATTGGCCATCTAAAGAACAGCTTGCTTTTAGTAAAATATTGTAGAGAGCTATAGGCCAGCAAAATCCAGAAGGCTTTTGCATCTGGTTAGAAGAATAAGTTTGGACTGCCTCAAGCTCCTAATACAAATATATGTGAGAATGAGAGAACTTGTGGTAGAAGATGTAGCAGAATGAGAAGATGTAGTGAATGAGAGAACTTGCGGTAGAAGATGTAGCAGAAGAACACATGGGGTTGGTACTAGAGGCTGGAAACCCTGGAAGATACCTAGGAAGGATTACTCCTGAGGAAGTCCATTGACGAAATGAGCCTACATCCGGGTGCCCATAGGACGTTTTTTGCAGTATGGGAATAATAAGAAGATATTGGATTTATATCCCGCCCTCCCCTCCAAAGAGTCTCAGAGCGGCTCACAATCTCCTTTCCCTTCCTCCCCCACAACAGACACCCTGTGAGGTAGATGAAGACATTGGACTTATATCCCACCCTCCACTCAGTAGTTGTTTCTTTCAGGGCTTCTGGCCGAGGCAGTGGGCGTCCGATTCCAGCTATTACTCCATCCGTTAGCCTCCCTTGTGGTGACACTGTGTCTTATTGCAGTGCTATCCTGCTATTACTACCAACATTCAATTCGGGCCTAAACTGGCTTACCTTGTATGATGTGTACTTCCCGCCTGTGATGCACTTTATTTAGGGTGTTTTCGCACTCACCTTCAGCCGGCGCGACCCCCTCTCTTCACCGCGCAGGATCTGCGCGGATTTCGCACTAAATGCCGCGGAGCAGCCGGAAGAGCCGGAAGCTCCCAGCGCAAAAGCCGCTCAAACGTAAACCGCCAAAAAGCAGTTTCCGTTTGCGCGGCTTTTGCGACGGGAGTTTCCGGCTCTTCTGGCTGCTCCACTGTGTGCGAAAACGCCCTTATTGTTTTACTGTTTCCACTTGTTTCATTTTAATGTATCAATTTAACTCTGAACTGTCGGTTTTCATCGTCGTTATTGCATATCGTGATCCGCCCTGAGCCCGTTTACAGGAAAGGGCAGAATAGAAGCCTACTAAATAAAGAAATAAAATGAACAAGCCTTGAAGCAGTCTTGGCCGAAAGAACCTTCTAAGAGCCCTGTTGCAAAATATTCCTCTCAGCATAGCAGCTTATGAAATCCCTGCACACTAAGAACGCGGAGTTCTTTGGCACAAGCAGGGCACCAGCTCTTCCTAATGGCACACAACATCCATGCATCAGGTGAGAATGGGCGGATGGATCCAGCACACCTGTCCTCTGGGGGGTTGCAAATGACTCCTGCCTGGCAAACAGGCACCCTGGAGCATTCGAAGGATGTCGGGAAAGGACAATAAACAGTGCTCAGAAGCGCTTGCGGGGCTGAAAGGGGAGCTGCGCTTCTCACTGCCACCCAGGAGGAGTCAGAGTCGACACATCTGCAGGCCAGCCCCACACATGCCTCCCTTCTTTCCTGTCCCCTTACCTGGCACAGCATCTCCACTTCCCCACTGTATATGCTGCCACTCTGCTCATCTCAGCCCATGACTGCCAGGGTTTTTAGAATGCAATGGCATTCTTCCCAACCTTGCCCACGTGTCAAGAGGGGCCATGGCTCAGTGGCAGAACTTCTGCTTGGCATGCAAAAGGTCCCAGGTTCAATCCCCAGCTCACAATCTCCAGTTAAAAAGGACTCAGGTAGTAGGCGATGTGACAAAACCTCTGCCCTGAGACCCTGGAGAGACATGGAAAGAGGGCACGGCTCAGTGAGCAGAGCCCCTTCATTACACTGCCTGAGACTCAGAGCAAAAAGCAGTGCCTTGACCAAGTCCTCAGAGCTCCAGGGCCTGGTCCTACCCAAGAGGAACCAGATTGTTATCCAGAGCCAGAAGTCTTTTTCTTCCCTTCATCTCCCGGGGCTCTAACTTAACCCAAGAGGGAGCAGAAAACGGGCCTCCCCGCCCCCTTGAGATCTGCTCATCTTGAGTCACCAGGAATCTCTCGCTTACACAACCCTTTCTTCCCCTCGGAGACGTCAATCCGACCTGCGAGAAACTTCCAAATAATTTGTAAACAAGCCCTTTCAATCCTGCTTGTTCGGATGAACTGATTAGCATCTAAGCAGCTGGGTGAGCTGCCTGCACAGGTGCAGAGCAAGGCAGATTTATGGACGCTCGGCTGTCTGCAGTTGTGCCCTGCACCCTGGCTCATTCACGCAGGCACTCACTCCTTGCACAGGTACACCAGGTGAGCTTGGCAAGGAGGTGAGCAGAGCCTGGGGAGGGAACTCAGCAGGGACGAGATGCCACACAGCCCTCCTTCCAAGGCTGCCCTTTCCTCTGGGGAAGCTGAGAGGGTAGCTGGAGGTCTCTCCCTATTATGGTTCCTCTCCAGGCAATGAGGATCAGTTCACCTGGAGAGAATGGCCACTTTGGAAAGCAGACTCTATGCAGGGTTGCCAAGTCCTATTTAAGAAATATCTGGGGACTTTGGGGGTGGAGCCAGGAGACTTTGGGGGTGGAGCCAGGAGACATTGGGGGCGGAGCCAGGAACAAGGGTGCGACAAGCATCATTGAACTCCATAGGGAGTTCTGGCCATCACATCTAAAGGGACCATACGCCTTTTAGATGCCTTCCCTCCGCTGGAAATAATGAAGAATAGGGGCACCTTCTTTTGGGGCTCATAGAATTGGACCCCCTGGTCCAGTCCTTTTGAAACCTGAAGAGTGTTTTGGGGAGAGACACTGGATGCTATCCTGGCTCCACCCCCAAAGTCCCCAGACATTTCTTGAATTGGACTTGGCAACCCTACAGCTGGCTCTTTTTCAAGCATCATAAATCCACTCCATTTGTCTTCCCCTTCTTTCTATAGTGTTTTTTTTTAAGCTTTCCCCTTGTGGGTTTATCAGACCAAACACTCCATAAATTGTTCAGGGGGGCTCTTTCTTGAATGCTAGCCATCTCAGCCGAGCAGTATTTGGGTACCCCAAGGGACACTGACCCACGACACCACCAAGATCTTCGTGTGAGTCTCTGTGTGCTCCTACTATCCCAACAGAAGATAACCTACTCATCTTGGATGTGTTAAACACTACAAGACTGGTCCTCTAAAGACAAGTTTATCTGAATGATGGTGGAAAGGCACCTGCTCTTTTCAGTAAGACTGGACCACCAGAGATGGGGGCTTCTTCCTTGGGCCTTTGCTTCTCCTCCTGTCGTCTTCTGAAAAGAAAGGGGAATTTTGGAATGCTGATAACGGATTAGAACATGCACAAAACAAACTGCTTACTCAGAAGGGGGGAAAAAATATATGGTTGCCGAAGAGCATTGGCACCATAATCTGAAAGCAATATCCTGGGTTTTTTTGTAAGAAAAAAATATGCTCCCTTGAAATATTTGTGTTGCCTTTTTGCAGAGATGTGCAGTCCTTTGTATCGTCTATATCAATGGGAGAGAAGGCGGCATGGCCTCATCAGAAGCTAAGCTGGGTCAATACTGGGAGAGCACCAAGAAAGGCTCTGCAGAGGAAGGCCAAGACAAACCAGTCTTGAAACTCCCTTACTGGGGTCACTGTGTCAGGTTGTGACTCAATGACACTTTACACACACACATCTATCTATCTATCTATCTATCTATCTATCTATCTATCTATCTATCTATCTATCTATCTATCTATCTATCTATCTATCTATCTATCTATCTATCTGTCTGTCTGTCTGTCTGTCTGTCTGTCTGTCTGTCTGTCTGTCTGTCTGTCTGTCTGTCTGTCTGTCTGTCTGTCTATCTCTCTATCTCTCTACCCATCATCCATCCATCTATCCACCCATCATCCATCCATCCATCCACCCATCCATCATCTATCTATCTATCTATCTATCTATCTATCTATCTATCTATCTATCTATCTATCTATCTATCTATCTATCTATCTATCTATCTATCTATCTATCTATCTATCTATCTATCTATCTATCTATCTATCTATCTATCTGAGACACTATCTATCTATCTGAGGCACCATAATCTGAAAGCAATATCCTGGGTTTTTTTGTAAGAAAAAAATATGCTCCCTTGAAATATTTGTGTTGCCTTTTTGCAGAGATGTGCAGTCCTTTGTATCGTCTATATCAATGGGAGAGAAGGCGGCATGGTCTCATCAGAAGCTAAGCTGGGTCAATACTGGGAGAGCACCAAGAAAGGCTCTGCAGAGGAAGGCCAAGACAAACCAGTCTTGAAACTCCCTTACTGGGGTCACTGTGTCAGGTTGTGACTCAATGACACTTTACACACATCTATCTATCTATCTATCTATCTATCTATCTATCTATCTATCTATCTATCTATCTATCTATCTATCTATCTATCTATCTATCTATCTATCTGTCTGTCTGTCTGTCTGTCTGTCTGTCTGTCTGTCTGTCTGTCTGTCTGTCTGTCTGTCTGTCTGTCTGTCTGTCTGTCTATCTCTCTATCTCTCTACCCATCATCCATCCATCTATCCACCCATCATCCATCCATCCATCCACCCATCCATCATCTATCTATCTATCTATCTATCTATCTATCATCTATCTATCTATCTATCTATCTATCTATCTATCTATCTATCTATCTATCTATCTATCTATCTATCTGAGACACTTCGGTGAGAAGGGCGGGATATAAGTCCACTAAATAAATAAATAAAATAAATATCTATCTACCCATCATCCATCCATCTATCCACCCACATCATCCATCCATCCATCCATCCATCCATCCATCCATCCATCCATCCATCCATCCACCCACCCATCATCTATCTATCTATCTATCTATCTATCTATCTATCTATCTATCTATCTATCTGTCTGTCTGTCTGTCTGTCTGTCTGTCTGTCTGTCTGTCTGTCTGTCTGTCTGTCTGTCTGTCTGTCTGTCTGTCTGTCTGTCTGAGGGGTGTTATGAGGGCCACAGACCTCTAGGGTCATCTAGTCCAACCCCCTGCACAATGCAGAAAACTCACAAACCCCTCCCCCTAAATTCACAGGATCTTCATTGCTGTCAGATGGCCATCTAGCCTCTCTTTAAAAACCTCCAAGGAAGGAGAGCCCACCACCTCCCAAGGAGGAAGCCTGTTCCACTGAGGAACAGCTCTAATAGTCAGGAAGTTCTTCCTAATGTTGAGCCGGAAACGTTTGATTTAATTTCAACCCACTGGTTCTGGTCCCACCTTCCAGGGCCACAGAAAACAATTCCACCCCATCCTCTCTAGGACAGCCCTTCAAGTTCATAATGACAGACTTGCCAGCAGAAAGAGAAAAGGTTAGGCTTTTGGCAAGGGTGACATTTATTATGTTCCCCCAATACCTTTGCCTGCTTGTCTTGAGCTGGTTCAGGGAGAGATAAGTTAAGCCCCATAACAAGCTAAAGGCTGAATTGCCTTCTCTGGAATTCTAATGTCTTTTCCCAGAGAGAAAAACTGCACGTTCTCTCTTCCCTCCGGCAAGCAGAGGAGATCTTGCCAAGCAGCACCCTCCACGCGAGGCTGGAGTCTCTGCTGTAGGATAACAATGTCTGTAACAGGGACAAATTTTGATCCCCCTCCACTGATGCTTTAGCCTGGGGCCTCCTTGCAGCAGCTGGGAAGGATCGAATGAAACCCACATTTGCAAGAAACCTCGGGTGTTGCAACATTCAGCCAAAGGGATTTCTGCTCTTTACATAACAAGTTCAGGAGGCCACTTTTAAACGTCGAAAGAACCATGCAAGGGGCGCCCAGAGTTCAACACAACTTAAAAATGAGTGAGACAAGACTGACCTCGCGTCTCAGGACCAATTCTCACATTACGTTCCAGATGCTGCCCACATCCCTGCACTTCGGGGGACACAAGAGCAGTGGGCTTTGGCAGTGAATGGCCAAGAGTGGAGGCTCTGCGGGTGTCCTCGATTCTGTTCATTTCAAGAGCATTTCCCACACAGCTGCACAATCACTCTGCAAACTAGACAGTGCACTTTTCAACTGGATTGAACTTGTGAAATGGGAAAATCCCCTTGAATATGGTCACTGAAGTGGACTGAAATGGCATTATTTAGCACGTGCTTTAGAACCTTGAACACTGTAAATGCTGCAGACTGCCTTGATCTGGGGTGAGTGCTCTCTCTCTCTCTGGGGTGGAGCAGACCACTGAGGTCAAAAGGCTGCTTTAAAACACAATTATCTATATAGACAGAGGAACTCAAAGGGCCAGTTTGGTGTAGTGGTTAAGTGCACCGTATCTTATCTGGGAGAAGCGGGATTGATTCCCCACTCCTCCACTTGCAGCTGCTGGAATGGCCTTGGGTCAGCCAGAACTCTCTTATCTGAGAGACCAGGTTGGATTCCCCACTCCTCCACTTGCAGCTGCTGGAATGGCCTTGGGTCAGCCAGAGCTCTCTTATCTGGGAGAACTGGGTTTGATTCCCCATTCCTCCACTTGCACCTGCTGGAATGGCCTTGGGTCAGCCAGAACTCTCTTATCTGAGAGAACCAGGTTGGATTCCCCACTCCTCCACTTGCAGCTGCTGGAATGGCCTTGAGTCAGCCAGAGCTCTCTTATCCGGGAGAACCGGGTTGGATTCCCCACTCCTCCACTCGCAGCTGCTGGAATGGCCTTGGGTCAGCCAGAGCTCTCTTATCTGGGAGAACCAGGTTTGATTCCCCACTTCTTCACTTGCAGCTGCTGGACTGGCCTTGGGTCAGCCACAGCTCTCTTATCTGGGAGAACCGGGTTGGATTCCCCACTTCTCCACTCGCAGCTGCTGGAATGGCCTTGGGTTAGCCATAGCTCGCATAGGAGTTGTCCTTGAAAGGGCAGCTGCTGTAAAAAGCTCTCTCAGTTCCACCTACCTCAAAGGGTGTCTGTTGGGGGGGGGGGGAGGTAAAGGAGATTGTGAGCTGCTCTGAGACTCTGAGATTCAGATTGGAGGGCAGGATATAAATCCAATATCATAATCATCATTGTCGTAATTATCGTTGTCATCATGAATGCCAAAGGGAATTCCAGCCTTCAGGGAAAAAAAGGGGAAGCTCTCCGGGAAAAAATGGGGAATGGGAAAAGATGCATGAAGCTAACACCCTGGAAGAAGGAGAGTGCCAAGCACGGCTTTTTGTTTTTTTAGCAGGAACACAGAGGAGGAAGAAGATGACGAAGAAGAAGACTGCAGGTTTATACCCTGCCCTTCTCTCTGAATCAGAGACTCAGAGCGGCTCACAATCTCCTTTATCTTCCTCCCCTACAACAGACACCCTGTGAGGTAGGAAGGGCTGAGAGAGCTCTGACAGAAGCTGCCCTTTCAAGGACAACTCCTGCGAGAGCTATGGCTAACCCAACACTATTCCAGCAGCTGCCAGTGGAGCAGTGGCGAATCAAACCCGGTTCTCCCAGATTCTGCACACTTAACCAACTACACCAAACCGGCTCTCCAGATGCGATCCAGGTGGCTTTTTAATCTGGATAGGAGGCGTCTGGAGATGGGGTGAGAATGGGTGCAGCACTGGTGATCGTGCACTTTTAATCCAAATGGGTGGTGGGGCTAGGTCGGGCCAAATCTCCTGTGTGAAAGCACCCTCAGACCAGCAGCTGCTCTCCAGGTTGTCTCAGGTTGAGGTCTTTCATGTCACCTCCTACTTGGTCCTTTGAAGTAGAGGTGCCCGGGACAGAACCTGGGACCCTCTGCATGGCAAGCAGAGGCTCTGCCGCTGAGCCACACCCCCTCCCCAAACTTCCCCCTCAACTTTACCTTTCTGTGGCCGCAGGCAAACTCCTCTGCTGGGAAATGCCAGAGGTAGAGCTCGCGCCTGCCTGCAACGTATCATTGACAAACAGCGGCGTCTGGCCAGAATGTTTTCAATCAAAGATTCTGTTTTAGGGGGGAGAATCCAAGATGTTTACACGAGCAGCAGTAAGAAGAAATTACCTCCAAATGGTGTCTCATGTGAGCTGTATATTCTGGGAGCACTGATAGCAGGGCATCTGAGGCGAGAGAGAGAAAGAGAGAGGGGGGGGGGAGGCAGGACGAAAGCAATCAAGAGTTGTTTGGATACAGTAAGGCTGCTGCTATAAACAGATATCTACTCTATAGTGCCTTGGGATGATCTTTCCCAACAGCCGATTGGAAGCAGGACAACTTGGAAGCATGTGAATGAAACTCAAGGTGAACCAGAGGCCTCAGGAAGCTGGGGCTGGGTTTCAGATGAGGTTCTGTGAGTCACATCGACGGCTTTGGGATGCAGCCGGGCCTTCGTTCTTCCAGGGCGCCCTTTTGGACCTTTGACCCATCTCAAAGGTCATCATAGGTGGGCATGCTCTGAAATTCTCTTTTGCAGCTTCGATGGCGGATAGAATCCTAGAGTTGGAAGGGGCCATGTAGACCATCTAGTCCAACTCCCTGCTGCATGCAGGATCAGCGTAAAGCATCTCCAACAAATCATAGAGTTGGAAGGGACCTCCAGGGTCATCTAGTCCAACCCCCTGCACAATGCAGGAAACTCACAAACCCCTCCCCCTAAATTCACAGGATCTTCATTGCTGTCAGATGGCCATCTAGCCTCTGCTTAAAAACCTCCAAGGAAGGAGAGCCCACCACCTCCCGAGGAGGAAGCCTGTTCCACTGAGGAATTGCTCTAACCATAGAATCATAGAGTTGGAAGGGACCTCCAGGATCATATAGTCCAACTCCCTGCACAATGCAGGAAACTCACAAACCCCTCCCCCTAAATTCACAGGATCTTCATTGCTGTCAGATGGCCATCTAGCCTCTGCTTAAAAACCTCCAAGGAAGGAGAGCCCACCACCTCCCGAGGAGGAAGCCTGTTCCACTGAGGAATTGCTCTAACCATAGAATCATAGAGTTGGGAGGGACCTCCAGGGTCATCTAGTCCAACCCCCTGTGCAATGCAGGAAACTCACAAACCCCTCCCCCTCAATTCACAGGACCTTCATTGCTGTCAGATGGCCCTCTAGCCTCTGTTTCAAAACCTCCAAGGAAGGAGAGCCCACCACCTCCCAAGGAGGAAGCCTGTTCCACTGAGGAATCACTCTTAACGGTCAGGAAGTTCTTCCTCATGTTGAGACGGAAACTCTTTTGATTTAATTTCAGCCCAAGGGTTCTGGTCCTACCTTCCGGGGCCACAGAAAACAATTCCACATCCTCCTCAATCATCCAGCTGCATACTGAAGACATATAGACATATGAACAGAAAACCAATCCTGCCCTGCACTCTGAATCTCAGAGTCTGAGAGCAGCCCACAATCTCCTTTACTTTCCTCCCCCACAACAGACACCCTGTGAGGTAGGTGGGGCTGAGAGAGCTCTCCCCGAAGCTGCCCTTTCAAGGACAACTCTGCAATCACCCAAGGCTGTTCCAGCAGCTGCAAGTGGAGGAGTGGGGAATCCAACCCGGTTGTCCCAGATAAGAGTCTGCACACTTAACCACTACACCAAACTGCCTCTAGTGCAATAGTGAACAAGGAAAAATAAGACAGTAAAGGTGGCTCAAAACAATAAATGCCCTGATGCAACTAACTAGACGTTCTCTTCTGGTAATTTCAACCAACTCACTCACCCCCTTATATGAGGGATCCCACCTGCTGCAGCCTCTATCCAGCTCAGCATTCTGAGATAATAACACCCCCCCTCTCTCCAGCTTGGCCTATTATTCTGTCTTTGCAGGTCCCACCCATCTGATCTTCACTGGGCAAGTTTTCCCTCCTAAATCTCTGCCACCCAATTAGAGGACCAGAAGGAATCCTGGGAAATGTAGGCTCTGTAGCTACTCTAACAACAGGCTTCCCTGGAGTCGGTAGGCCTCACGAGGCCTAAGATCCTGACAGGGGCTCTCTCTGAGTAAGTGAAACATCAGCCAACCATTTATCTTCCAAAGGCCTGGTCAGACAACATACCCAGTGGAAAAACTATGGTACAGATCAGAATTGGACCCTTACTATGCTATGCGTTCCTGCGGGAATAAACCCATCAAGAGGTCATAATAGGCTTCCCAACCCCCCCCCCCTGCCGGGGGACCCCTAGATTAGCAGCCTAATCCCCCGCTTTCTAAAAATCTGATAGCGGGGGTGGGGGGTGGAACGACGTCGTGTCTCTTTCCCAGCCTGGCTTCAGGCTTCTCCCTTCCTCCGGGTCACAAAGACCTGCCCACCGCCAGCCTGCTATTTGCTCCAGTCCAGCCTCCCTTCGCGAGGTGCATGCTGGGACTTGTAGTCCTTGCAACCTCTCACGTCTGCTGAGTATTATTCTCTATGTGGAGATTGATTCTCATAGGGTATGATGGGGAATTGATCTGGAGGTTTCGGGGGCTCTGGGGGAGCTGTTCTTTGAGGTAGAGGCACCAAATTTTCAGTATAGTATCTAGTGACTCTCCCCAAAGTATCTCCCAAGTTTCAAAATGATTGGACCAGGGGGTCCCATTCTATGAGCCCCAAAAGAAGGTGCCTCTATCCTTCATTATTTCCTATGGAAGGAAGACATTTAAAAAGGTGTGCAGTTCCTTTAAATGTGATGGCCAGAACTCCCTTGGAGTTCAATTATGCTTGTCACACCCTTGTTCCTGGCTCTGCCCCGATGTCTCCTGGCTCCACCCCCAAAGTCTCCTGGCTCCACCCCCAAAGTCCCCAGATATTTCTTGAATTGGACTTGGCAACCCTAGGTCATAATGTTGTTCCACATCACAAAAGAAAGGTTCAAAAACAGACCAAAAAAAAAGTCAAGGAGACTTAGATACTAGAAACAGAAACACAGTCTTGCTTGAACCTTGACAGGCCATGTCAGTACCCTGACAGAAACAGCAACAAAAAGAATATGAAGATATTGGATTTATATCCCGCCCTCTACTAAGAAGAGTCTCAGAGTGGTGCACAATCTCCTTTACCTTCCTCCCCCACAACAGACACCCTGTGAGGTGGGTGGGTTTGAGAGGGCTCTCACAGCAGCTGCCCTTTCAAGGACAACCTCTGCTAGATCTATGGCTGACCCAAGGCCATTCCAGCAGCTGCAAGTGGAGGAGTGGGGAATCCAACCCGGTTCTCCCAGATAAGAGAGCTATGGCTGACCCAAGGCCATTCCAGCAGCTGCAAGTGGAGGAGTGGGGAATCCAACCCGGTTCTCCCAGATAAGAGAGCTCTGGCTGACCCAAGGCCATTCCAGCAGCTGCAAGTGGAGGAGTGGGGAATCCAAGCCGGTTCTCCCAGATAAGAGAGCTCTGGCTGACCCAAGGCCATTCCAGCAGCTGCAAGTGGAGGAGTGGGGAATCCAACCCAATTCTCCCAGATAAGAGTCCGCACTCTTAACCACTAAACCAAACCCTGAAACATACTTGTTGTTCAATGAACCTGAGTATTTCCTTTGCACCCCTCTTTCCAGGATGTGGGGATCCATTTTAAAATGTTCTATAGTGTCTTTCTTCCATTACATTTAAATGGCTTGGTCTACAAACAAGAAATGGAATCAGGAAATAATTCATTACAGAAACAGGATAAAATCAGACAGAGGGGGCTACTTGCAAGTGCACAATTGTTTTCTAGTCAACGTCTTATTTCCTATTCTCTTTGTATGCAACAGTGGAAAAGTACCACCTATAAGCAGTCTTTTCTTTTCTTTTTAAAAAGCAAAAGGTAAGATTGCAAAGAGGAAATGAGGCCAGGAAATGATTCATCAAAGGACCTGAGAGGCCTCCAACTCCAAGCCCAGGTGGAGAGGGGCTTGTTGAGTTGGACGCAGGAAGAGACTTAAGAACATAAGAGATCATAAGAACATAAGAGAAGTCATGTTGGATCAGGCCAATGGCCCATCCAGTCCAACACTCTGAGTCACACAGTGGCCCAGAAAAAAACCCAGGAGTCATCAGGAGGTCCACCAGTGGGGCCAGGACACCAGAAGCCCTCCCACTGTTGCCCCTCCCAAGCACCAACAATACAGAGCATCCCTGCCCCAGAAAGAAGAACATAAGAGAAGCCCTGTTGGATCAGGCCAGTGGCCCATCCAGCTCAACACTCTGTGTCACACAGTGGCCAAAAACCCCAGGTGCCACCAGGAGGTCCATCAGTGGGGCCAGGACACTAGAAGCCCTCCCACTTTTACCACCCCCCTCCAAGCACCAAGAATACAGAGCATCACTGCCCCAGTCAGAAGAACATAAGAGAAGTCATGTTGGATCAGGCCAGTGGCCCATCCAGCCCAACACTCTGTGTCACACAGTGGCCAAAAAACCCAGGTGCCATCATGAGGTCCACCAGTGGGGCCAGGACACCAGAAGTCCTCCCACTGTGCCCCCCTCAGGCACCAAGAATACAGAGCATCACTTGTCCCAGACATAAGAACATAAGAGAAGTCATGTTGGATCAGGCCAATGGCCCATCCAGTCCAACACTCTGTCACACAGTGGCCCAGAATAAAACCCAGGCACCATCAGGCGGTCCATCAGTGGGGCCAGGACACCAAAAGCCCACCCACTGTTCCCCTCCTCCCCAGCACCAAGAATACAGAGCATCCCTGCCCCAGACAGAAAGTTCCAACTGTACGCTGTGGCTAATAGCCACCGATGGACCTCTGCTCCATATGCTTATCCAATCCCCTCTTGAAGCTGGCTGTGCTTGCAGCCTCCATCACCTCCTGTGGCAGTGAATTCCATGTGTTAATCACCCTTTGGGTGAAGAAGGACTTGGGCTCCCATCTTGGGTTGCCCTGGAACTCGGTAGGTGACCGTCCTCGGACCCTTGCCCTGTCATCCTAACTGACATCACAGCATTGTTGGGAGGGTAACGTGGAAGAGGGAGGATAGAGCTGCCAGCCCGGGTTTGGGAAAGCCCAGAAGTTTTTTTTTGGGGGGGGGGAGTGAGTGGAGCCTGGAGGGGATGAGGTTTGGAGAGGGAAGGGGCCTAAGCAGGGCCCAATGCCCTTAAGCCCCCCCTCCAAAGCAGCCCTCCCCCACCAGGGGATCTGAACTCAGTGGTCTGAAGATCGGTTGTAAAACTGGGAGATTTCCAGGAACCAACTGGAAGCTGGCAACCCTAATGGAAAGCAACATAAGCTGTGCTGATCACTTTGAAGATATTGGATTTATGCCCTGCCCTTCACTCTGAATCTCAGAGCACCTCATAATATCTCCCTTACCTCCCCCCCCGACAACAGACACCATGTGAGGTGGGTGGGACTGAGAGCACTCTGACAGAAGCTGCCCTTTCAAGAACAACCTCTGCCAGAGCTATGGCTGACCCAAGGCCATTCCAGCAGCTGCAAGTGGAGGAGTGGGGAATCCAACCCGGTTCTCCCAGATAAGAGAGCTCTGGCTGACCCAAGGCCATTCCAGCAGCTGCAAGCGGAGGAGTGGGGAATCAAACCCGGTTCTCCCAGATAAGAGAGCTCTGGCTGACCCAAGGCCATTCCAGCAGCTGCAAGCGGAGGAGTGGGGAATCTAACCCGGTTCTCCCAGATAAGAGAGCTATGGCTGACTCAAGGCCATTCCAGCAGGTGCAAGTGGAGGAGTGGGGAATCCAACCCGGTTCTCCCAGATAAGAGAGCTCTGGCTGACTCAAGGCCATTCCAGCAGCTGCAAGTGGAAAAGTGGGGAATCCAACCCAGTTCTCCCAGATAAGAGAGCTATGGCTGACTCAAGGCCATTCCAGCAGCTGCAAGTGGAGGAGTGGGGAATCAAACCCGGTTCTCCCAGACAAGAGAGCTCTGGCTGACCTAAGGCCATTCCAGCAGCTGCAAGCGGAGGAGTGGGGAATCCAACCTGGTTCTCCCAGATAAGAGAGCTCTGGCTGACCCAAGGCCATTCCAGCAGCTGCAAGTGGAGGAGTGGGGAATCAAACCCGGTTCTCCCAGATAAGAGAGCTCTGGCTGACCCAAGGCCATTCCAGCAGTTGCAAGCGGAGGAGTGGGGAATCCAACCTGGTTCTCCCAGATAAGAGAGCTCTGGCTGACCCAAGGCCATTCCAGCAGCTGCAAGTGGAGAAGTGGGGAATCAAACCCAGTTCTCCCAGATAAGAGTCCACGGACTTAACCACTGAACCAAACTGGCTCTCTTTGAAAGTAGGCTGGGATAAAAATGGGCTCAATCAAATGAATCCACAGAAGCATCCCCGTTCTGCCCTCTGCCTAGTCAAGAAGGAGTAAGAGCTCTTGCCGTCTTCTCTCCCATCCCCATCAGACAGAACGATCCTCTCTGCGCCATTTATCTCCAGCCTTTGTCCCTTTCCTTGCCTCTAAGAAAGCGACGCCAATGTGATTTATGGACCGTGTCTCCCAAGCGGGCAGGCCAGCGTCCCATCAATGTTAACAGCCCACCACAAGATGCCAGAGGCGAGCGTGGGACCCTCTGAGCATTGTCGTGCCAGTGACATAATGTCTGGGTATCATTTCCCTGCTTCTAAATCTTCATGATGGAGCATGGTGCATGTCCTCCTGGGAGACTGCGCGGAGATGGTGCTTCTCTGCTTACAGGTCAAGCAGAAGCCTCGCGCAGCCAGGCTTCCTCGTGTGACATTCCCGTCTCCCCACCCTTACTGGGGATTTTGTGCTTTAAGGGGCGGGTGGATGGGGCTCCCGCCGCGTCCCAAATAAATGAGGGGGCCAGGGCTCCCGTTCTGTGCACGTCTCTCTGAGCACCACAGTGCTGTCCAGACTGGAATCACACAATGGTGTTTGTACCAAGGAGAGTATACCGTTGCATTGAGCTCTGTGCACCTGGAAGAGGCCTGTGGATTCAGTGTGTTAGAGAAGCAGCCAGAAGATGGATGGAGCGCTCTCCTTCCCGAACACTGTTTTAATCATCTCCTTGGGAGACTTTGCTTCCCCCCTTTCCTGAGTTTATCTGCTAGGATGGGGGTGACGTCGGAGTGAGTCTGCCCTGTAAGGGATTTTGAGCAACATGGCAGGCCAAATCATTTTCACAGAAACATCAATTATTACTCATAGCCTGATGGTGAGTTGCCTTGGGAAGCCACAGAGGGAAGTCTTGGTTAGGGTGTGACAGAACCCCCAGGAAAATAGGACTGTTTCCTTCTGTAATCCCATGTTATGACAGGTAATCTGACCATGATTGTCTAGTCTAATATTATCTATAATACCATCAGATGGCTACATGGAGGTAAGATGATCACCATCTTCAAGTACTTGAAGGGCTGTCATACAGAGGATGGGGTGGAATTGTTTTCTGTGGCCCCGGAAGGTCGGACCAGAACCAATGGGCTGAAATTAAATCAAAAGATTAAAAGAACTTCCTGACTGTTAGAGCAGTTCCTCAGTGGAACAGGCTTCCTCCTCGGGAGGTGGTGGGCTCTCCTTCCTTGGAGGTTTTTAAACAGAGGCTAGCTGGCCATCTGACAACAATGAAGATCCTGTGAGTTTCTTGCATTATGCAGGGGGTTGGACTAGATGACTCTGGAGGTCCCTTCCATGATTCTATGGCCATCTGACAGCAATGTGGATCCTGTGAATTTCGGAGGAGGTATTTGTGAATTTCCTACATTGTGCAGAGGATTGGACTAGATGACCCTGGAGGTCCCTTCCAACTCTATGACTCAAGGATTCTATAAGAACATCAGAGAAGCCATCTGGTATTTGGCCAATGGCCCATTAAGTCCAGTATTCTGTCTCACACAGTAGCCAAAACCCAGGTGCCATCAGGAGGTCCACCAGCAGGGCCAGAACTCTGGAAGACCTCCCACTGTTTCCCTTCAAGCAGCAACAATACAGACCATCACTGCCCCAGACATAAGAACCTAAGAGAAAGCATATTGGATCAGGCCAATGGCCCATCCAATCCCACACTCTGTGTCACACAGTGGCCAAAACTCAGATGCCATCAGGAGGTCCACCAGCGGGGTCAGAACTCCAGAAGCCCTCTCACTCTTGCCCCCCATGCACCAAGAATACAGAGCATCATTGCCCCAGAAAGAAGAACCTAAGAGAAGCCATGTTGGATCAGGCCAGTGGCTCATCCAGTCGAACATTTTGTGTCACACAGGAGCCAAAACCCAGGTGTCATCAGGAGGTCCACCAGTGGGGCCAGAACTCCAGAAGCCCTCCTACTCTTGCCCCCCAAGCACCAAGAAGAAAGAGCACCACTGCCCCAAATCCATGGAATCTCTCTGTTCTTCTGGTTTTCTATGGCCCCAAGGATGGCACCTGACAGGGAGAGGGCTTGAGGACCATTGCTGTTACCGTGGGTGTCAGTGGCAACTTACCAATGTCGTTAGTGTCAAGGCTGACCAAGGAACTGTAACCATTCTAGCCCAATCCCTCAAAAAGTCACTGTGTTGTCATTAGTATCCCATCATAGGCACTGAGAGTTGTGATGCACATCCATGGGGTACAGAAGAAACAAAACTCTGGGAAACTGGGCTACACCAATAAAATGAATTTTAACAGGGATAAATGCAGAGTTCTGCATTTAAGTAGGAAAAATCCAATGCATGGTTATAGGATGGGGGAGACTTGTCTTAGCAGTAGTATTTGTGAACAGGATCTAGGGGTCTTAGTGGATCATACGATGAACATGAGTCAAGTGTGATGCAGTGGCTAAAAAGGCAAATGCAATTCTGGGCTGTATCAACAGAGGTATAGTGTCCAGATCATGTGAAGTGATGGTATCACTTTACTCTGCTCTGGTAAGACCTCACCTGGAATATTGTTTTCAGTTTAGAGCAATACATTTTAAGAAGGATATAGACAAGCTGGAACGGGTCCAGAGGAGGGCGATGAAGATGGTGAGGGGTCTGGAGACCAAGTTCTATGAGGAAAGGTTGAAGGAGCTGGGGATGTTTAGCCTGGAGAGGAGGTGGCTGAGAGGTGATAGGATCACCATCTTCAAGTACTTGAAGGGCTGTCCTATAGAGGATGGTGTGGAATTGTTTTTTGTGGCCCCAGAAGGTAGGACCAGAACCAATGAGTTGAAATTAAATCAAAAGAGTTTCCAGCTCAACATTAGGAAGAACTTCCTGACTGTTAGAGCTGTTCCTCAGTGGAAGAGGCTTCCTCCTTGGGAGGTGGTGGGCTCTCCTTCCTTGGAGGCTTTTCAACAGAGGCTAGATGGCCATCTGACAGCAATGAAGATCCTGTGAATTGAGGGGGAGGGATTTGTGAGTTTCCTGCATTGTGCAGGGGGCTGGACTAGATGACCCTGGAGGTCCCTTCCAACTCTATGATTCTAGGATTCTTCAATGAGTTGTAAGGTTCAGAAGCCACTCAGAGAGAATCACCACAGCTTCTCCACCTTCACCTGAGTATTCAGCTGTGCATATGAACATATGAAGCTGCCTTATACTGAATCAGACCTTTGGTCCATCAAAGTCAGTATTGTCTCCTCAGACTGGCAGCAGCTCTCCAGGGTCTCAAGCTGAGGTTTTTCACACCTATTTGCCTGGACCCTTTTTTGGAGATGCCAGGGATTGAACCTGGGACCTTCTGCTTCCCAAGCAGATGCTCTACCACTGAGCCACCATCCCTCTTTGCACAGAGCAGGCAAAGAAGACAAAGAGGAGCTACAAGTCCATACAGATGAACAATGCCAGCTCTGAAGCTGCCTGCCATGGCATGCCCTCCCTTGATCTGCTGGAGAGCTTTCTGTGAATGCAGGAAGACTTGGTGGCCATCTCATTCCAGGGTCATACTGGGAGATCTCCAGGCCCCACCTGGAGGTTGGCTACCCTATTTTAGACTTTTTAAAGGCATAAAGAGATGAACGTTGTAGTTTACTGGGCAGAAGAAAGTGTTCTTAGGGACTAAAGTATTCTGATGGAAAGGGGGATGAAACTGCGATAGGAGTCCCTGTGGCAAATCCAACATTCTGTTTGGCATGAATTCCACACTCCCTGTAGCCCCTTTGCTTTTCTTCTGCAAAATCTCTGTTTTTCGTTGAACCTGCTTTGGTCACAGCCCTGCAATCTGTTTCAACTCGGGAGTCAACTTCCCGGTTTCAGGCTAAGGGCCAGGGTTCAAGTTAGGGGCAAGTCATATATGTGTCAAAATGAGCAATGTCTTTTGGGGTCACGTATTCTTTTGACTTCAGTGCTGCTTTATATAGGCTGTAAAATTAATAGGTGGGAATGAGATTTATTTGTCCCCGTAGCATGTTAGTTGCTTGTTAGGTTAAACTCGCTGATTTCCTTGTACAAAAGTGCTAGTTAAAATAATCACCCTGGAAATATTCCCTGGAGACCCATCCATCTTCTGGAATCACAATTTCTGAATTGCTAACCATGAAAAATGTGCAACAAACAAATGAGCTGAAAAGAAACCCTTGAGCTCGTCTCGGATTCAGGAGCAAGGCTGGAAGTGGGACCTGCTGCTGCTATGCCCTGGGAGAGCAGAAAGGATTTCAGAATGGGCGGGGGAGGGGGCAGGTCTGCTCGAGCTAGAATTTCTAAAGCCTAGCACTTCTCGACTCCATTATGAAACCAAAAGCATTTCAAACATATTTTATTTTGTATCTGGCTTAAATCACTGTTTTGGCAAGATACGAAGCCTATGAACTGTGCTGGACGTTTTAAAAAAGAAAATTGCATTTTTGCAATTTGTTTCACTTTGAGGTTCGGAGCCATTTGAACCCCTGATTTCTGCTCCCCGCAGCTCTGATGGAGAGCTGAAAGCAGGGTTTAAAAAACACACACACCACCCTGCTTCTGCTCTTCACAAACCACCACAAATTGCCTTAAAATTAATGGAAGTTCATGGCGGCTCTTCATTTTGCAAACTTCAGTTAGGTTGAGATCTTTAGAGATGATGTGCCTCATGTACTTGGCTTTGTCAACCATGAACTGAACTTTGTCAGGGCTGAACTTTGCCCCTTTATGGCCACTCCTCTCCAGGACGTATCCAAGGATCCGATGATGTTCTGCTTCCTTAAAGGCTGCAATAATCATATCATCTGTGATGATGTGAACATAAGGACATAAGAGAAGCCATGTTGGATCAGGCCAATGGCCCATCCAGCCCAACACTCTGTGTCACACAGTGGCCAAAAAACTAGGTGCCATCAGGAGATCCACCAGTTGGGCCAAGACACTCAAAGCCCCCCCCCCCACTGTGCCCCCCCAAGCACCAAGAATACAGAGCATCAATGCCGAAGGCATAAGAACATAAGAGAAGCCATGTTGGTTCAGGCCAATGGCCCATCCAGTCCAACACTCTGAGTCACATAAGAACATAAGAGAAGCCCTGTTGGATCAGGCCAATGGCCCATCCAGCCCAACACTCTGTGTCGCACAGTGGCCAAAAAACTAGGTGTCATCAGGAGATCCACCAGTGGGGCCAAGACACTAGAAGCCCCCCCACACTGTGCCCCCCCCAAGCACCAAGAATACAGAGCATCAATGCCCCAGGCATAAGAACATAAGAGAAGCCATGTTCGTTCAGGCCAATGGCCCATCCAGTCCAACACTCTGTGTCCCACAGTGGCCAAAAAAACCCAGGTGCCATCTGGAGGTCCATCAGGGGGGCCAGGACACTAGAAGCCCTCCCACTGTTAAAAACATAAGAGAAGCCATGTTGGATCAGGCCAATTTCCCATCCAGTCCAACCCTCTGTGTCACACAGTGGCCAAAAAAACCCCAGGTACCATCAGGAAGTCCACTAGTGAGGTCAGGACACTAGAAGCCCTCCCACTGTTGTCCCTCTTAAGCACCAAGAATATAGAGCATCACTTGCCCCACACAGAGTGTTCCAACAATAAGCTGCGGCTAATCGCCACTGATGGACCTCTGCTCCATTTGTTTATCACTGTAATGGTAAAGGATGTCACAGAGCCAATTGTGATTATTTTTCTGGAAAAGTTCACTGGCTGACTTGATGTCCAAAGGCATCTTATTGAAATGGTAGAGACCCCATGGAGTGTTGAATGGGCAAAGTTGAGCAGATTCCTTGTCAAGTTTGACCTGCCGGTAGCCATATTTTTTGTCCATGATTGTGAAGAAATTTTTGCCAGCTGGGATTTCTGGCACATCTTTCTGGCACATCTTCAGATGGAAAAACATTGCCACCTGATGACTTTGTTTAGGGCTTGGGGGTCTAGACGAAGGTGAAGTGATATACTCTTCTGAATAACCCATGCATTTGGTGTCATCACCTAGAGATGACTTTGGTCTTTTCCAGATGGTGAAAGGTTTCTTTGAGTGCAGGTAGTATAGCGTAGGGAATCTTGTGACAACCATGTATCATCAGTAGTATTTCAGGCTCTACATGAGAGAGCCAGTTTGGCGTAGTGGTTATCTGGGAGAACTGGGTTTGATTCCCCACTCCTCCACTTGCAGCTGCTGGAATGGCCTTGGGTCAGCCATAGCTCTGGCAGAGGTTGTCTTTGAAAGGGCAGCTGCTGTGAGAGCCCTCTCAGCCGCACCCACCTCACAGGGTGTCTGTTGTGGGGGAGGAAGATATAGGAGACTCTAAACTTCTCTGAGACTTTGATTCCGAGAGAAGGGTGGGGTATAAATCTATGCTCTTCTTCTGCATGGATGTGGTAGGTCCCAGGGAACTCTCAAAGCCCTTGAAAGCCATCTGCATAGGTTTGCCAAAGATCATCTTTAGAAGCCGAGCGGGGCAGTGACATACTGCAGACTTTCCTAAGATGGCCAAGGACCATGCAGGATGGTTTTCCAAGCTGGGTTGGCTCATCTTCTTTTGCAACACAGAAGGTCAACATGGCTGTTCGAGAACCAACTGTGCCGAGTGCTGTCATCGTGGCTTTCAGCTTTGTTTGCACCTCACTTATGCAACAAAACTTATCCATGCCTTCTGCTTCATTGAACCTGGGCTGCCAAAACTGATAATGTTCAAAAACACAGTCCCCCCGCCCCCCACCCCGGCCTCACTCACAATAATTTTTAAAGACTATTAGGACTTCTTCCTGGGGTTTCCTGGCTGGATTCTGCATTTTGTTATATACTTCCAAGGCTTTATATCATTAATGCAGCGCAGTAGGCCTGCAGTCTTATACTCTTCTGGTTTATTTATTGCATTGGATACTTTTGCTCCCATCTCCTCCAGTTCTCCCCCAAATTGCCAGTCAAAACCAGCTGAGACAGAGGCTTGAAAGACCGAATCTTACAGGTTTAGGGCTGCCAGGGCTGATGCAGGAAATATCTGGGGACTTTGGGGGTGGAGCCAGGAGACTTAGAGGTGGAGCCAAGAGCAAGGGTGTGGCAAGCATAACTGAATGCCAAAGAGAGTTCTGGCCATCACATTTAAAGGGACCACACACCCTTTAAAGACCTTCCCTTATTTTGAAATAATGAAGGATAGAGGCACCTTATTTTGAGGCTCATAGAATTGGATCCCCTGGTCCAATCTTTTTGAAACTTTGAGGGTGTTTTGAGGAGAGAGTCTGGATGCTATGCTGCAAATTTGGTGCCTCCACCTCAAAAAACAGCCCTCCCAGAGCCCCAGATACCTGCAGATCAATTCTCCATTATACCCCATGGGGATTGGTCACCATAGGGTACAACGCAGTGCCCAGCAGACATTTTCCCCCCATGCGTTGTGATTACCCTGAAGTGGGGGGAGGGCCTCCAGACTTGGGGATCTCCTGGAGATGAAAATCTTTGAGGGTGAACATTGCGATACAGAAATCTAGTCTATAAATAAATTCACCTCTGTGAATTCCTTTATTCTACCTTTCTTCCAAGGCATTTGTCACTCCTCCACTTGCAGCTGCTGGAATGGCCTTGGGTCAGCCATAGCTCTCGCGGCGACTGTTCTTGAAACTGTGATGCCAGTCACAGTTGCCGGCAAAACGTCAGGTCTCACAATGCCAAGGCCACACAGCCTGGAAAATCTACAACAACCAGATTCACCTCTGATCAATAACGTATGATCAATACAGGAACTATGGAAAGAGAATCTTTGGCTCACCCTTAGACAATAAATACTTGACTGGGCAAGAAGGGATGGTGTTATTTATTCAATTTTATTTCTATCCTGCCCTCGCCCATAAAAGAGTTTTCTTGTAACAGTGTTATCCTTCCACATTTAAATACGTGGGTATGGGAATCGAAGGCAGTGGTGTCTTCCCCTAAAACTAGATTGCCTGTTTCCTAGCATGAAAGCTGTTCAGTGCTAAATTAGAGTCCAGTCGAACCTCAGAGACGAATGAGATTTGGAAGGTAGAAGTTTTCAAGAGTCAAAGCTCCCTTCGCCAGATCTCGCTGGTCTCTGAGGCACTCCTGGACTCAAGTCAAGCTCTTCTACTGTGGGCCAACATGGCCGCCCTCCTAAAACTCTCTTCATGGACGGCACCACATTCAGTGTTGACTGTGGTGGATTTCCTAACTGGGGGAGAGGAAGTTTAAGAACTACCGTACATTCCATCAAGGACTGCTGAGAAATGGAGACAACAATCTACTGGACCTTTTCTTTTCTTTTCTTTTCCCTTGAAATATGAAGAGATCTAGGAGGAAGCCAAGGAGAGATAAGGAGGCCTTCCTGAAGGAACAACGCAAAGCAATAGAGGAAAATAATAGAATGGGAAGGACAAGAGATCTTTTCAAGAAAATTGGAGAAATAAAAGGTACGTTTCGTACAAAGATGGCCATGACAAAGGACAAAAACTGTAGAGTTGGACTCGACAGCATGACTGAACAACAAAAAAGAGGAAGCCATTGAAGACACTGCGGAGAGCTACTGTGGTGTGTACAAACAAGAAGACCGTAGATTTATACCCCGCCCTTCTCTCTGAATCAGAGACTCAGGGTGCCTTACAATCTCCTATATCTTCTCCCCCCACAACAGACACCCCGTGAGGTCATGGGGCAGAGAGAGCTCTGTGAGAGCTATGGCTGACCCAAGGCCATTCCAGCAGCTGCAAGTGGAGGAGTGTGGAATCCAACCCGGTTCTCCTAGATAAGAGTCCACACACTTAACCACTACACCAAACTACGAGGACTGGGGAGTTCAAATCCCCACTTGGCCGTGATATCTCAGACTTGCCTGTCTCACGGGGTTGCTGGGAATGGGGGAATTCTGCACACTGCCCTGAATGCCTTGGAAGAATGGTAAAATAAAACTATGATAAGCTGGAGGCGGTACCTCAGAGCTCCAAAGGAGTCCCAGCTCCCTTCTCATCCTAAGGTGTTTTAACCTCTGGCAAAAAAACCCATGCAAAATGCAGTGGGAAATTGCCACCCACTATTAATTTTCAGTATGCAGAATGCACATATCCAAGGTCTTCTCTAGAACACCCAGGGATTCTGGCCATGAATAAGTAGGGATTGATTATTTAGGATAATACCATAGAATGATGGTTGTTTGGTTCCCTTGTACAAAGGCATTTCCCCCACTTTGAGAGTGAGTCTAGCACTCTGGGCATTGGGTCTGCCACCTGCTGGCCAACTTGGTCTCTACAGGTCACAGAACGCACCTGCCTTTAGCACAGAATTGTTGGGGGGCATTTATAAGAGGGCTTTCTCCCAGTGGTTCTAGTCCCATACTGCTTCTGTTTATCCCTTGATTTCTACATGCATTCTTATAGTTTTCATTTTTTGCTTCCCCCCCCCCCCCCCTCCACATTTTTCCAGTGCTTTTGAGACCCTAATGTTTTTCTGGACACCATTTTTGAGTCGACTTTTTCCTCATGCATAATGTTCTCTATCAGTTTTCTTTGTCCTAGCTGTTCTCTATCAGTTTTCTTTGTCCTTTTTCCTCGTGCATAATGTTCTCTATCAGTTTTCTTTGTCCTAGCTAGCTCTAGTCCACCTTCCAATGCTTGGACTGTTGTGATTGTTAAACCATGAACTTCCCGCCCTGAAGACAGGTGATTTCAGTTCTTTTAGAATGAAAGCTGTGGTAGCAATCAGACCCCTCCCACAGATGGGCAGTTTTAACGCAGAGAGACATCAATGCTCCTCTTTAATATAATCCAAAAATCCTATGTGCATGGCACTACCCGGCCTAAAAATGAGAACAAAATGGAAACAAAATGAAACAGAAAAAAGATAGCCAGAGACAAATCTGGACATGTATTTTAGAAGGAGAGCCAAAATGGCTGGCCAGCTAATGACTTCCTCCCCACCCTCAGGAGATCCAGAATGTAGGACAGCGGGCCTCCAAGAAAGTAGTATTAGCTTGAATTATTCTCATCTACTCCCAGTCTCGCTTCCCCCTTGCTCATTTACCCCCATTACGCAATACTTAACACTATTCATAAAACCAGACA
Organism: Heteronotia binoei; assembly: GCF_032191835.1. Classification (NCBI taxonomy): domain Eukaryota; kingdom Metazoa; phylum Chordata; class Lepidosauria; order Squamata; family Gekkonidae; genus Heteronotia; species Heteronotia binoei. Next base: position 125,014,290 of record NC_083231.1, on the reverse strand, counting down.
GCTCTTCACATCCGGTACTTAGTGAGTCATCAAGGAACAATAGCACCTTTAGTCCAACTCAGGTGAACATGTCACTGGCTTCCCAGGTTCTTTGCCCATCCTCATAAAAGGCATCATGCCGTTGTCTTAGGGGCAAATATGTCAGACAGCCACAGGAAGTATTTTTCCTATAACTGCCAGCACTCTGCTCCAAAGCAGCGTGTGTGTAAGTTCTCGGTGCCATACATACACCCCACTTGTGTGTGGGTCTTCTCCTCTTCTCCATGAAACGCTGGTTGTTTTGCTGCCTCTGTGGACCTCATTCTTCTTGATTGGTAAATATCACCTCTCTCTTCTCTTTCCTCCTTTATTTCTTCTTAGTTAGTATGGGTGTTTGTGTGTTTTTGGCTTTTAATTATTTTTTCAATAAAACAACTTCCAGTTGGACGTCTGACTGGTTTATCCAGAGTGTTCTGGGAAGGTACCAGCTGGATATTAGGAAAACTTTTTTACAGTCAGAGTTGTTCAATAGTGAAATTGGCTAAGGAGGAAGGTGGTGAGCTCCCCCTCACTGACAGTCTTTAAGCAGAGGCTGGACAAACACTTGTCAGGGATGCTCTAGGCCAGGGGCATCAAACGTGTGACCCAACAGCCAAATCAGGCCCCTGGAGGGATCCTATCTGGCCCCTGAGCAACACACAGTCATTTGCTTCCTTCTCCCTCTCTTGCTACCTTCTGCATCACAGCTTGCTTTGCCAGGCTTGCTCAATCAAGTTACAGAGCAAAGTCTCTAATTTCTCCACTGGCTGACCAGCACATGAAGAAACTTATGTACAAAAGCTTGCAATACACAGCCGTTTCATGTTTTCTCCCGGATCTTAGGCTCAAAGCATTGACCATGAGATTTCTATAATGAATGTCAATAAATCAAGTTTGTAACTTACAGACACACACCTGAATAACACCTGAGCAGCATACTCAAGACTGCTACAGCACAGACATTGTCTCCAGATTTTGATGAGGCGTCAGTTATCAAAAACTGTTAAATAAAATATTGCAGGAATGCTAATCTTTTAAGCATTTTTTTTGTCTTTAAAAATCTTTAATTGTGTTTACCTGTGTCCTTGATAAAGTTTATATCTCCGCAACCTGGCATTACATTTTATGATACGCAGGGCCTGGCCTGACAAGGTCTCATTTATGTCAGATCCAGCCCTCATAACAAATGAGTTCAACACCCCTGCTCTAGGTTGATCCTGCATTGAGCAGGGGGTTGGTCTAGATGGCCTGCATGGTCCCTTCCAACCCTGTGATTCTATAATTCTCTAAGATAAAATCCTGGCATACATAGGTGGAAATCCCAGTTGCTTGCCTCTCTCTGTGTCTCCAATTATAGCAAATTCCCCCCACTAATTAGGAGACTACAAATTGGGTAACAATTCAGAGAACCCGCTTAAACTATCATTACGACACTACAGCAATAGATAGATATTCTAAGGTCTTTAAAAAAAAAATAATAAGGAAGGTGCGCTGATGCCCCAGTTAGCAACACTGATGAGGACGGCACCCTCCCTCGAAATCTTCTAAATTAAGAAATGAGCAGAAGAAAATAAACTGACTTTACAAGTGTAAAAATGTACAGGGAGGGAAGACACGGGAGTAACTTGAGTGAGAGGGAAAGACCCGTGCTCTTGCTTCACCTCCTCCCGCCTCCCCATTCTGCTTTAGCTCTCAGAGTCACACGGTGCCTTGGCCAAGAAAAGCAACAGTGGCAGCCATCTTTGAAATGAGGAAAGCAAAACAGAATTTCTTGGAGTTTTTTCATCGCCCCGGGGAGTTTTCAGAGTGCCATTATTATGGTTATTGCTCATTATTTCACATATTTTGGTGCGCGTTCTGTGCTTTGCTCCTCCTCATAAGTATTTGTTTCCTGAAGTATCAGGAGGGCTGCGTGACTTGGGAAAGAGGGGCATCTCCCTTGCCTACAACCCAGGGGGCTGCGCTCTCACGACTGCTGTCCCGAGTGGGTCATTGATCCAGTTTCAAGCAAGACGCATGCAGCGGGACATGAAACCTCTGATGACTTCTGTCTTTGGGTGTCCAGCAGGGGAAAGAATAGCTTTTGTTGGCTCCAGAGGAATCTGAGAACAGAAGAAGGGTGGGCTATGTCCACAATCCATTATCCAGCCCTGGGAGGACTGTGATGCTAAAGAGCTTTCCAAGAAGCTGAGCTTCTAGTGGAAATTCACTCTTGGTCCTATTTGGAATTGTGGCTGTCGGATCATCTTGAACAGGAATCTCAGAACATAAACCAGACACCTATGAATGAACCTCAGGCCTCTCTTGAGAAAGGCTCTTTAGGAAGAAAATGCCTGACTCCAAACACAACTCTGCCTCCTTCCAGAGCTGTATTTCGATATTGATGAAATAGATTTCTAAGAAGGCAAATAAAGAAGTATTTGGAAAACAGCCATGAGGATCCAACTGGGCAATAATCCAGAGAGGGCCTTTACAAGTAAAGGTGGTGGGCTCAAGAGGTGGAGGGCTCTCCTTCCTTGGAGGTTTTGAAACAAAGGCTAGACGGCCATCTGACAACAATGCAGATCCTGTGAATTTGGGGGGGAGGTGTTTGTGAGTTTCCTGCCTTGTGCAGGCGACTGGACTAGATGACGCTGGAGGTCCCTTCCAACTCTGTGATTCTATTAGGAAGAACATCCTGACCGTTAGAGCGGTTCTTCAGTGGAATAGGCTTCTTCCTCGGGAGGTGCTGGGCTCTCCTTCCCTGGAGGTTTTGAAACAAAGGCTAGATGGCCATCTGACAGCAATGAAGATCCTGTGAATTTAGGGGGAGGTGTTTGTGAGTTTCCTGCATTGTGCAGGGGGTTGGACTAGATGACTCTGGAGATCCCTTCCAACTCTATCATTCTATGACAAGAACCAGTGGGTTGAAATTAAATAAAAAGAGTTTCCAGCTCAACATTAGAAAGAACTACCTGACTGTTAGGGGGGGTTTCTCAGTGGAACAGGCTTTCTCCTTGGGAGGTGGTGGGCTCTCCTTCCTTGGAGGTTTTTAAATAGAGGCTAGATGGCCACCTGACAGCAATGAAGATGCTGTGAATTTAGGGGGAGGTATTTGTGAGTTTCCTGCTTTGTGCTGGGGGTTGGACTAGATGAACTAGAGGTCCCTTCCAACTCTAGGATTCTATGATTCTTCAAGAGGTGGTGGGCTCTCCTTCCTTAGAGGTTTTAAAACAGAGGCTAGATGGCCACCTGACAGCAATGAAGATGCTGTGAATTTAGGGGGAGGTATTTGTGAGTTTCCTGCTTTGTGCAGGGGGTTGGACTAGATGAAATAGAGGTCCCTTCCAACTCTAGGATTCTATGATTCTTCAAGAGGTGGTGGGCTCTCCTTCCTTAGAGGTTTTAAAACAGAGGCTAGAAGGCCACCTGACAGCAATGAGGATCCTGTGAATTTAGGGGGAGGTGTTTGTGAGTTTCTTGCATTGTGGAGGGGGTTGGACTAGGTGACCCTGAAGGTCCATTCCAACGTGATGATTCTAAGTAGATGGTTGTCATCTCAAGGATCAACTTCCTTCTGGGAACTGTGATCCTCCAGAGCTTCCTTGATCTCCAGGGCCTTGGGCAGCCAGAAGTATAGGAAGACTCTGTCTTGCATCAAACGCAGGCATGTTGAATCCGAAGTGTGCAAGGAAGAGCATAGCCTGAGAAGACAGACAAGTCCCCATGGGAACAGTGTCACACACCCCAACCAAGGAATCCTGTGGCTCTTTGAAACTCCAGATGCCCAGGCCATGATAAACAACCAGGGTTTGCAGGACAATAACAGAGCATTCCAGAGAGCCAGTTTGGTGTAGTGGTGAAGTGTGTGGACTCTTATCTGGGAGAACCGGGTTGGATTCCCCACTCCTCCATTTGCAGCTGCTGGAATGGCCTTGGGCCAGCCATAGCTCTTTTCTCTGGGAGAACCGGGATTGATTCCCCACTCCTCCACTTGCAGCGGCTGGAATGGCCTTCTCTTCCTTGGTTGGGTTTTCCTGACTAGCTACGGATAGAACACATTTGGGTAATTTTTAAATTGGACCTTAGGAATTTTATGACTGAATACTGCTGCAGGTTTTGGAATCCCCAGGAGCAAATCACCGTCAAATTACTCAGAATTTCCTTTTGGGGAACTCGTCTGTATTTTGACCAGTTAGATCTGCTTTCAATTTATTTGTCTATTTTAACATCCTTTGTACTTCTTCCTACTTTACGTTCTTTGTGAAGTCAATAAAGTTGCAACTAGTTAAGTATCATTCTCTCTTCCTTACTAGGGAACTACCCGCCATGTTTGAGTACAGAAGGACTAAAAGATCTTTGTGGTCAGGATCTGGGATCTGTTTATGAGGAGGTGCTGAGGCACGTAGACCTCTGACCCAGGTATCTCTGACTGGTAGGATTCTGACTTTACAATGGTAGGAGTGTCTTACCAATTCCTGAGAATTGCCTTATCCATGGATAGCCACTTTGATGTAGTGGTTAAGTGCGTGGACTCTTATCTGGGAGAACCGGGCTTGATTCCCCACTCCTGCACCTGCAGCTGCTGGAATGGCTTTGGATCAGCCAGAGCTCTCACAGAGCTGTCCTTGAAAGGGCAGCTTCTGGGAGAGCTCTCTCAGCCCCACCCACCTCACAGGGTGTTTGTTGTGGGGGAGGAAGATAAAGGAGATTGTGAGCCACTCTGAGACTCTGAGATACAGAGTTAAGGGTGGGCTATAAATCCAATACCTTCATCATTGTCTTCTTCTCCTCCATTTTCTTCTTCTTCTCCATTGTCTTCTTCTTCTCCATCATCTCCTCCTCCTCCTTCTTCATTGTCTTCTTCTCCATCAACTTCATTGTCTTCATCTTCTTCGTCGTCTTCTCCTCCATCATCATCATCATCATCGTCATCTCCATCATCATCATCTCCTCCATCTCCTCCTCCATCTCCTCCTCCATCTCCATCTCCTCCATCTCCATCTCCATCTCCATCTCCATCTCCATCTCCATCTCCATCTCCTTCTTCTCCTTCTTCTCCTTCTTCTCCTTCTTCTCCTTCTTCTCCTTCTTCTTCTTCTTCTTCTTCTTCTCCCCCCCCCCCCCAAAGGAGAATGCACATTGTTGAGTTGCACTTCCTACATCACTCTGATTTCTTGCCTGTCCCTTTTTCTTTTAAGGAAATGAAAGCTATCAAATGTTGCAGTGTTGACCGCAAATTTGGGGCTGAGCCACTATCACAAAAATCTTTGGAAGAACCTCCTTGGATTGCAACCCATCGCCAGGCAGACTCCATTCCTTTCTCCCATCTGACTGGACGGTTTCTGAACACTCTTTGGCCGAGAGCGACGCTCACACAGGACGAGACGAGAGTCCAAGGCTCCAAGAGCCCTGCCTGCCTTCCCTGCCACGTTCCAAGTCCCTGAAGCCCAATTCAGTTCTGCGAGGAGCCTCAAATACCAACAACTCCTGCCAGATTAAATGATCATCTCAGGCTACAAGCAGATTGTCGAAGCGACTTGAAAGATCAACCCCCTTGGTCAAAAAGCCCCACCTTTGTTCTCCACCTCTGCAGGAACAGACACAGAGACCGATTTGCCACTAGCCTTCTGCTGCTCTCACGATCCTCTTCTCCACAGTGCTTCTGTCAGAATCCACTCTATCTGCCCCGGGGCTGCAACTAGCTTCGCTTTCGTGCAGCAAGCAGGAACTGGTTTTTAGAGGATCTTGTTTGCTGTGCGAAAGAGGCAGAGCGAGTTGCAGCCCCACTGAGAAAACGAGCAAGGTAAGGCTAGCGGGGAATTGGTCAGAAAGCAAGGCTCATGAGGAGGACCTCCACTGACCTCTTTACCTCAAGGACTCTCCTCTCCTACATGCGTCCTTCAGGCTGCCAACTACTGGCTCTCCCCCCACTAAGGTAGCCCACCTGGTGTCAAACGCAGCCTGCGCCTTCTCCACTGAAGCTCCCACTTTGAGGAATGGGCTTCCTAAAGGGCTCGCTCTCGTACACACAAACAATTCACCGTCACTCTACTTCGCAACGGCTTTTACTGCATGAAACGGGAAACTCCGCCTGTGAACGATTAGAGGGCATGTGCACACCAGCTGAATAATGCACTCTCACCCCTCTCCAAAGTATTTTGTAACTGGGTTTTACTAGGTGAAATGGGGAAGACCCGCTTGGCAGAGAATTGCTAAAGTGTGTTGGAAACAGATTGGAAGTGCCTTATTCAGCACGTGTGGAAGCACCTTAAAGTGCTTGCAGGTGAGGGGTGGGAGTGAACATAAGAACATAAGAGAAGCCATGTTGGATCAGGCCAATGGCCCATCCAGTCCAACACCCTGTGTCACACAGTGGCAAATTTTTTTTTATATATACACACACACTGTGGCTAATAGCCACCGATGGACCTCTGCTCCATATTTTTATCTAAACCCCTCTTGAAGGTGGCTATGCTTATAAGAGAGTGCTGACTCTCTGGACATTTTCAGGAAGTTCCTGAAGGCCCTTTTCATTTGCTAAGGTGTGACAAGCCCGGGGAGGGCCCCTTTAAGGCGCAACACTCACCGGGGGGGGGGGAGGGGAGGTAAGATTGAAGCTCCAAGGAAGTTGAGGAAGGGGCTGGTGGGTATCGAAAGGTGGGGCGCGCGCACGCGGTGTACAGGCAACTGGAATAAACACAGGCTGAAAGCAGACTCCGGCTCCCGACTGCGCTCTTTTGAGACACTAGGGCTCTAATGGAGTTTCGGCTGCAGGCATTTGAGGGAGGAGGTATTTGGGGTTTTATTGCATTTCCTCTGTTTCAAATTGTTCTTTGAAATCTGCCTTGAGCCAGGAGAAAAGGCAGGGTATAAGCATTCCAGCAAAGGGATACATGCATTGGGGGGTGATGCTGGGGCACGGAGAAAGTGCAGGATCTCGGGCCCCTTTGAAATTCCCTGCATATTTCCCGCAGGCGCAAGGCTGTTCCGCTCTGCCCTGCGTAACCTCCAGCTCTGGTCCCTGGTGGAGTCCATGTGTTCTCCTGGCTGGAGATGACTTGGAGCTGGCCGTTGCCAGACAATTCTAGCCAATAAAAACTTGCCAGAGGCTGCCAAGGCCACGAACTCTGCTGGATTTTTGGATTTCTGGCCTGCACTGAGTAATCAGCCGAGACCCGCATGTCAGTTTTATTTTGGTTTCTGGGACCTCAGTGTCTCCCTGCCCGTAACTCTATTTTTGAAATCGAGCTGAAGAATAAAGGGGATTGTGGCATGCAGGAATTCCATGCTCCCTTTTCGCACATGTGTCTTGAATTCTCCGACTTCCGAGCGGCACCCTGGGTGGAAACGGCACATGTTCAGCTCCAAGGAGCTCAGGACCACTCTGGATTCCTTGCATAGGGGGATGCAGAGAGAGTACCCCACTGAACAACTGGCCTAAAGGATCCCCCGGATTTATGCATATTTAATCAAGTGTTTACCCCCGCCTCAGCATGGGATGTATTTAAAGCACTGTTTGCAGCTCAGTTCTTACCTTAATGCCTTCTTTTCATTCTCTCAGGCCTCAGCTCCAAGCCCATTCACATAGAATGAAACCCACTTATGTAATGATTTATGTAGAAGCATAGAGCCCCGTGGCGCAGAGTGATAAAGCTGCAGTGCTGCAGTCTGAGCTCTCTGCTCACAACCTGAGTTCGATCCTGGCAGAAGCTGGTTTCAGGTTGACTCAGCCTTCCATCCTTCCGAGGTCGGTCAAATGAGTGGGTGGGAAGTGTAGAGGACTGGGGAAGGCAATGGCAAACCACCCCGTAAAAAGTCTGCCGTGAAAACGTTGTGAAAGCAACGTCACCCCAGAGTCGGAAACGACTGGTGCTTGCACAGAGGACTACCTTTACCTTTTACCTTTACAGTGTCCAGATCACATGATCTTGCTCTGGTAAGACCTCACCTGGAGTATTGTGTTCAGTTTTGGGCACCACATTTTAAGAAGGATATAGACAAGCTGGAACAGGTCCAGAGGAAGGCGACGAAGATGGTGAGGGACGGTGGCTCAGTGGTAGAGAATCTGCTTAGGAAGCAGAAGGTCCCAGGTTCAATCCCTGGCATCTCCAAAAAAGGGTCCAGGCAAATAGGTGTGAAAAACCTCAGCTTGAGACCCTGGAGAGCCGCTGCCAGTCTGAGAAGACAATACTGACTTTGATGGACCAAAGGTCTAATTCAGTATAAGGCAGCTTCATATGTTCATATGTTCAGGGATCTGGAGACCAAGTCCTAGGAAGAAAGGTTGAAGGAGCTGGGCATGTTTAGCCTGGAAAAGAGGTGGCTGAGAGGTGATAGGATCACCATCTTCAAGTCCTTGAAGGGCTGTCATATAGAGGATGGTGTGGAATTGTTTTCTGTGGCCCCAGAAGGTAGGACCAGAACCAATGGGTTGAAATTTAATCAAAAGAGTTTCCGACTCAATATTAGGAAGAACTTCCTGACCATTAGAGCGGTTCCTCAGTGGAACAGGCTTCCTCAGGAGATGGTGGGCTCTCCTTCCTTGGAGGTTTTTAAACAGAGGCTAGATGGCCATCTGACTGCAATGAAGATCCTGTGAATTGAGGGGGAGGCATTTGTGAGTTTCCTGCATTGTGCAGGGGGTTGAACTAGATGACCCTAGAGGTCCCTTCCAACTCTAGGATTCTAGGATTCTATGCCATTTTGTCCTGTGGGTTGCTCTGCTAAAGACTGTGTACCTGTCTCACAAAAGGAGATTATCTTGAGCCGCGTTAACTGCTGTAAGACAAGTCCTGCTGGAAATCCTCTGTAGCCCTTAATATTCATGACTGGATTATGAGATTATGGGAAACGACAATATCGAAGCAGATGTGGAAATCAAGGAGATTAAAGGGCTGATAGGTTTATGCAAAGATGGGCTTCCTTCATGGAACGATGTGGTTATTGACAGTGTCTTTTCTTTTGAGCTTTCTGATGGCTGCTGGTGCTACAGCGAAGCCTCCTTAAGCAGGTAGAAATGACGATGACCTTCTCTAGCTGAGGGGCAGGAAGTAGGGGCATTTTGGAGCCCCTTTGAAGGCGAAAGGTTGCATGTTGTACAGACGCAGTAGGCACCACCCTTGTCTCTCACCTCTGCACTGAAATCATTCCTTCGTATCTGGATACAACTCCAAGATGAGCAAACAAACCGTGGAACGAACTAATAGAACAGTTATTAGGAAAACATTGACATTGCTCAGTTATTGCTCAGTTTGATGTAGTGGTTAACTTCATGGACTCCTATCTGGGAGAACCGAGTTTGATGGCCCACTCCTCCTCCACATGCAGCTGCCTGGGTGACCTTGGGTCTGTCTCGAGTTCTCTCAGTCCCACCTACCTCACAGGGTGCCTGTTGTGGGGAGGGGAAGGAGCTTTTAAGCTGCTCGGAGACTCCAGGTGAAGGTTGGGGTTTAAATCCAATCTCTGCCTCCTCCTTTTGTTTTTCCCCCACAGGGTACTGTTTTATTTAGCTATTTGTCTTACCTCATTTACACCTCATCTTTCTCCTCAAAACAGACCCAAAGTGGCTTTTGTTGTTCTTTTTGCCTCCATTTTATACTCAAAACAACACTGCGAGGGAAGAAGATATTGGATTTATATCCCACCCTCCACTCCGAAGAGTCTCAGAGCGGCTCACAATCTCCTTTTCCTTCCCCCCCTCCCACAACAGACACCCTGTGAGGTAGATGAAGATATTGGATTTATATCCCGCCCTCCACTCCGAAGAGTCTCAGAGGGGCTTACAATCTCCTTTCCCTTCCTCCCCCACAACAGACACCCTGTGAGGTAGATGAAGATATTGGATTTATATCCCGCCCTCCACTCTGAAGAGTCTCAGAGGGGCTCACAATCTCCTTTACCTTCCTCCCCCACAACAAACACCCTGTGAGGTAGATGAAGATATTGGATTTATATCCCGCCCTCCACTCCGAAGAGTCTCAGAGCGCCTCAGAATCTCCTTTCCCTTCCTCCCCCACAAGAGACACCCTGTGAGGTGGATGAAGATATTGGATTTATATCCTGCCCTCCACTCCGAAGAGTCTCAGAGCGGCTCACAATCTCCTTTCCCTTCCTCCCCCACAACAGACACCCTGTGAGGTAGATGAAGATATTGGATTTATATCCCGCCCTCCACTACGAAGAGTCTCAGAGCGGCTCACAGTCTCCTTTCCCTTCCCCCCCACAACAGACACCCTGTGAGGTGGGTGGGGCTGGAGAGAGCACTCACAGCAGCTGCCCTTTCAAGGACAACTCTGCCAGAGCTATGGCTGACCCAAGGCCATGCCAGCAGGTGCAAGTGGAGGAGTGGGGAATCCAACCTGGTTCTCCCAGATAAGTGAGCTATGGCTGACCCAAGGCCATGCTAGCAGGTGCAAGTGAAAGAGTGGGGAATCCAACCCGGTTTTCCCAGATAAGAGAGCTCTGGCTGACCCAAGGCCATTCCAGCAGCTGCAAGTGAAGGAGAGGGGAATCCAACCCAGTTCTCCCAGATAAGAGAGCTCTGGCTGACCCAAGGCCATTCCAGCAGCTGCAAGTGGAAGAGTGGGGAATCCAACCCGGTTCTCCCAGATAAGAGAGCTCTGGCTGACCCAAGGCCATTCCAGCAGCTGCAAGTGGAAGAGTGGGGAATCCAACCCGGTTCTCCCAGATAAGAGAGCTCTTGCTGACCCAAGGCCATTCCAGCAGCTGCAAGTGGAGGAGTGGGGAATCCAACCTGGTTCTCCCAGATAAGAGAGCTCTGGCTGACCCAAGGCCATTCCAGCAGGTGCAAGTGGAGGAGTGGGGAATCAAACCCGGTTCTCCCAGATAAGAGTCCGCTCACTTAATCACTACACCAAACTGGCTCTCTGCCAAGTTAGGCCAAGTAGGTGTGTGACTGGCCCCCAAGATCACCTAGGGAGCTTCCATGGTAGGTGAGAGATTAGAATCTGGATGTCCAAGATCATAGGCCACCCTTCTACCGAAGACGACAAAGCAGAAGAAGACAACGAAGATGAAGACAAAGAAGATGATGAAGAAGATGAAGACAAAGAAGACGATGAAGAAGGAGGAGGAGAAGAAGACAACGAAGAAGAAGAAGATATTGGATTTATATCCCACCCTCCACTTTGAATCTCAGAGCAGCTCACAATCTCCTTTACCTTCCTCCCCCACAACAGACACCCTGTGAGGTAGGTGGGGCTGAGAGAGTTCTCCCAGAAGCTGCCCTTTCAAGGACAGTTCTCCCAGATAAAAATCCATGCACAACCACTACACCAAACAAGCAAAACTAGTGTGTGTGTATATATATATATATATGTACTGTTTGGTGCTCAAATATATATATGTATATATTTGAGCACCAAACAGTATATTACAATCTTTATGCTTCTACTATGTTTATAAATGTGTAGCTAAAAAGTCTGCCGTGAAAACATTGTGAAAGCGACGTCACCCCAGAGTCAGAAACGACTGTTGCTTGCACAGGGGACTACCTTTACCTTTTTAAAACCATGTTCAGCAAGTTCTGGCTGAAAGACTGTAGTTCTGTAAGGTGTTTGTGGTAATTAGAGACTGAAATATGTATGCGTGTGTGTAAGGAATTCACTACTTCCCAATATTGTCATTTAAAATCCAGCTACCAAACAGAACAATTCAAACACCCCACAGCAGGCAGGGTTATATGGTTTGGATTCTGTGCATCCATTTTGCTCAAGGAGCCTTCCCCCAATGCAAGATCATAGAATCCTAGAATCATAGAATTGGAAGGGACTTCCAAGGTCATCTAGCCCAACCTGCTGCACAATGCAGGATATTCGCAAATCCCTCCCCCTAAATTCACAGGATCTGCATTGCTGTCAGATGGCCATCTAGCCTCTGCTTAAGAACCTCCAAGGAAAGAGAGCCCACCACCTCCCGAGGAAGCCTGTTCCACTGAGGAACCACTCTAACGGTCAGGAAGTTCTTCCCAAGGATGGTTCCTTGCACTGGAGAAACCTCACGCTTAGTGGGACAGATCTAGTCTGTGGAAGTTCTGTGGCTAAGATAACAAAAGAAATCTCTCCAGCTGCATTGCCACAATTTGTGACCCTCCCAGCCCCTCTAAAAAAAGGTAAAGGTCATCCCCTGTGCAAGCACCAGTCGTTTTCGACTCTGGGGTGACATTGCTTTTACAATGTTTTCACAGTAGACTTTTTATGGGGTGGTTTGCCATTGCCTTCCCCAGTCATCTACACTTCTCCCCAGCAAGCTGGCGACTCCTTCGACCGACCTTGGAAAGAGGGAAGGCTGAGTCAACCTGGAGCCGGCTACCTGAACCAGCTTCTGCCGGGATGAAACTCAGGTTGTGAGCAGAGTTTAGGACTGCAGTACTGCAGATTCCTACTCTTTGCCATGGGGCGGCCCCCAGCCCCTCTAGAGAGGTCCAAATCTTTTATTGTCTTCGTTAATCGATATATATAAAAAAAGAGTTTCCTCCCTCCCCATTGGATTGCTTCCTTTCCACATTCATTTCACGACAAGTCTGTTTGCTGCTTTTGGCTGCTGGGCTCTTGTGGATGGGGGAGACTACGAGCACAAGGAGGCTTTTGTTCCTGCCTTCCCTTGCGATGTACAAATTGCCTGGAACGTGTGCCCGTCGCGGCCTCAAACCTGCATCACTCCTGCTGCGGCGAGGGCAAGAGTTTGGAAAAGCGATCGACCAGTTCATTGTTCTTGGTGTTTCTTCAGCAGCCGAGGTCCTTCCGAAGAGATCAAGGCCCAGAGTTTTGCAGGTAGGGTTGCCAAGTCCAATTCAAGAAATATCTGGGGGCTTTGGGGGTGGAGCCAGGAGACTTTGGGGGCAGAGCCAGGAGCAAGGGTGGGACAAGCATAACTGAACTCCAAAGGGAGTTCTGGCCATCACATTTGAAGGTACCGCACGCCTTTTTAAATGCCTTCCCTCCATTGGAAATAATGAAGGATAGGGGCACCTTCTTTGGGGGCCCATAGAATTAGACCCCCTTGTCCAATCTTTTTGAAACTTGGAGGGCCTTTTGAGGAGAGATGTGCGATGCTACACTGCAAATTTGGTGCTTCTACCTCAAAAAACAGGCCCTCCCACCCCAGATACGCGCGGATCAATTCTCCATTATACCCTATGGGAATCAGTCTCCATAGGGAAGAACAGAGTGCCCAGCTGACATTTCCCTTCTCCCCCCCCCCCCGCTTTCTCATGACCATGAACAGAGTGCCCAGCTGACATTTCCCTTCCCCCCCCCCGCTTTCTCATGACCTTGAAGCGGGGGGAGGGCCTCCAAACCGGGGGATCCCCTGCCCCCACCTGGGGATTGGCAACCCTATTTGCAGGTGAAAGTTGCTCTACCTCTGTGTATCTATATAATATTGTCAAGTAGTAAAAGTGTTACCAGGAAAAATAAATAGACCGCCAGAGACCAGGGTACAAACGCAAGTCTGCAAGAATCACCAAGGAGTCGTGCTAGAAGGTATCTCAAAGGGACATCTCTAGTGCTGAAATGGATAAAGCTTCGGTGTATTTCTTTCTTTCTTTTTCTTTTTTTTTAAACCTTTCCATAATATTATTTTGGAAATCAGAGCTCAGTCTTGGAATGCTTTGTACACATTCCACAATGCTTGGCTGCTTCTCTGAAGCCTTTTCCTGTCCACCTTCCGCAAAGATCATTGGGGATAATTGTGTCTCTTCCTGGAGCAACGGAAGGGCGAAATTATGACACGGAGGCCTCAAATTTTGTCAGGTTAAGAGGCCTCGTAAGACAAAAACAATACATTCTCGTCCTCACAAGAAAGGACGCTGTAAATATAAATATGAAGATTTTCTTTCTTGATAGACACAAAGATATAGGGATTTTAAAAATATATAACCTGTCTTTTAAAAATAGCTTTAGAGGCCTCTCATCTTGTACTTTGGGCGCATCAAGGGAAGACAAGAGTTATTGGAAAAGATAAAGGTAACAGAAAGGTGGGCTCTCCTTCCCTGGAGGTTTTTAAACAGAGGTTAGATGGCCATCTGACATCAATGAGGATCCTGTGAATTTAGGGGGAGGTGTTTGTGAGTTTCCTGCCTTGTGCAGGGGGTTGGACTAGATGACCCAGGAGGTCCCTTCCAACTCTATGATTCTATATCATTATAGGCAAAATGGAAGGTTTCAGGGAAAGAGGAAGACCCAACAGGACATGGGTTGACTCAGTCAAGGAAGCCACCAGGGCCTTCGGTTTGTGAGACTGAGCAAGGCTGTTTTGGAAGACGTCCATTCATAGGATTGCTGTATGTCAGAAGTTACTTGGCGGCCCTGAAGACACAAACAGCTATATCGTGAGGCCTGGAGGTTCAGTCTACCTAATTTACCCCTAAAGTCCAGCTTTGAACAATGACACTAAAGAGGAAAGTCACAACCTCCAAGCCAGTTTTTTTTTTTTTTTGGGGGGGGGGGGGGTGACGCAATCCACAATGAAAGGCTAGAAGAGTGGGGGAGGGAGAGGTGAAGGAAAGGGACTGGGAACTCACAATACTTCTGGATCAAAGAAATTTGCATACAGCTAAGTCATCCCCTAAAGCAGGGGTCCTCAAACTTTTTAAATAGGGGGCCAGTTCACTGTCCCTCAGACTGTTGGAGGGCCGAACTGCCGTTACTGAACAAGGCCGCGGGCCGTCAGTTCTCCGTCTTCTGCATCTCTCTCCCTTCTCCACACCACACACCCCGGCCTGGGAACTCACCTCACCTCGGTATCACCTCACACTCTGTCTCCGCCGCCTCAGCCCAGTGCCGGAAGTGTGCGTTGCTAACGCGAGTTTAGGTCGAACGTCACTTCTGGTCTGATTTTGCCATAACTTGGCGGGCCGCGTAAACGTCCTCAGCGGGCCGCATCTGGCCCGCGGGCCGTAGTTTGAGGACCCCTGCCCTAAAGGCTACACCTAAAGTGGTCCACATGGGGGAGGGAAGGCATAGTATAGCCCGACCTCATCAGAGCTTGGGAGCTTAGCAGGATGAGTGCTTCCCCAAGGAAGTTTCTGAACAAGAGAGCACTGGCAAACCACTTTGGCTTCTCACCTCCCTTGAAGGTCTCTTGCTGGGGCCACCATTTGTTGGTTGTTACTTGGTGGCCTATCCAATTTTTTGAGGGTGATTCAAGAGAGAAAATTCTACTTCCTCCGTTGCAGAACTGCACTGACAACTGATGCTTGTTCTCAGGGGTCATTTTGTTGAAAAATAGGTGTTGGAGCTCATCCAGGGATTGCTATGCAGCTGCACCTACCGTTCAGTGGACAAGGTGGGAAGGAGGAGGGGGAAACTCTCAGAAAGGTTTGGGAGTTCCTCCACTTGCAGCTGCTGGAATGGCCTTGGGTCAGCCATAGCTCTTGTAGGAATTGTCCTCTTAGCCCCATAGCTCTCTTAGCCCCACCCACCTCACAGGGTGTCTGTTGTGGGAGGGGAGGAAGGTAAAGGAGATTGTGAGCCATTCTGAGATTCAGAGTATAGGAAGGGATATAAATCCAATATCTTCTCCTCCTCCTTCTTCTTCTCCTTCTTCCCCCCCTCCTGGCTGTCTCTTTTCTAAACTGAAAAGTCCCACATTTCAGACTCTGCTGTAAGCCGCCCTGAGCCACCTGGTAGGAAGGGCGGGATACAAATTACAAATAAACTAAACTAAACTAAACTAAACTCTTCAGCCACTCTTGGTTACTCTCTTCCCAGGGCTGGCCCTAGATTGTCTGGCACACTAGGCCCTCCCCCCACAAAAAACTGATAACATCACCATTCTCATGGGAGGGGACTCAATTTGTCACCCCTAGAAGGCCAGCGCCCTAGACAATAGCCTAGTTTGCCCAGTGGCAGAGACATCCCTGCCTCTTCTGTACTTTTCCCAGCTCTGTAATGTCCTTTTGGAGATACAGTAACCAGAACCTCACCAGAGGTTTGGAGACTCTGGGGGCCCTAAAAAGCTTAGAATTCTGACTCAGCTCTTCGGAGCATCTGGATGTTTGGGTGCAGGCTGAGCAGCTATTGAATAGCTCATCTCTGCTTGGTTGCTCGTGGTTGCCTCCGGGCTATGGGGCCTTCCCCTGCCCTATTTTAAAAACCTCCCAGGCACTCCTCACCATTAGCAGTTAGGTCCAAAGTGTCGACAGTTTGGTCAACTTCATGGTCAACTTTTCCAAACTCTGGTATACAAACAATGCAGACCGCTGCAACCCCTGAGATATACATTCTAAATGTTAAAAATGGGAAGTCACAGGCTACTGACAGCACCTCGGGGCCCTTTGAGCCGGTGGAATTGTTTTACAGCTTAGCAGATGATGAATGGGATTTCCCAGCCATATTTTTCAGGGCTCTCTGCCTGGCTCTGCACAAGCGCCCCCGGGAAAGATAATTTCTCTGCAAAGCAACATTTGAGCGATGGAACCATGTGCTAATAGCAATTAGTCTCCCTGCCGATACTTCCCCAAGTCACTGCAGCTGCCTTGAAACCTGGTGTTTGCTCCAAGACTCAACAGCAGTGTAAATAACGCCTCGGAAAAGAAGTTCCCCCCTTTCCAGCATAAATCTGCCCAGCTGCATGCAAGCAGCTCGGGAGATATATGAGGCAGGCTGGACATAGTAAAGGATGAGTCTGTGTACCTGCTGTATTTTACTGAGATTCACGGCCAAAAACTGTGTAAGGCAAAGCAGGTGCCGCACGGCTGTCTGCGTGTAGCTGCTTCAAATCAAGTTTTATGATGGGGGAGGGGGGCAAGGGAGCGCCTCACGGCGCTAAATCTTCGTGCAGGCAGGGGTGGTGAGTCTACGCCCCAAAGAATCCAGGGGGACACCTGGCGAATGGGAAACATGTCTGCTTCTTGGGAGGACAGGATTCCAAAAAGCCACATCCAAGATCACCTATTGAATGTGCTCATAGATACTTTGGAGTTGGGGGGTTAGCAGTGTAGTGGCCAGGTTTGCAGATGACACAGAATTGGTCAGCATGGTGAAAACCAAGGATGACTTTGAAGAGTTACATAAGAACTTAAGAGAAGCCCTGTTGGATCAGGCCAGTGGCCCATCCAGTCCAACACTCTGTGTCACATAAGAACATAAGAAAAGCCCTGTTGGATCAGGCCAATGGCCCATCCAGTCCAACACTCTGTGTCACATAAGAACATAAGAAAAGCCATGTTGGATCAGGCCAATGGCCCATCCAGTCCAACACTCTGTGTCACATAAGAACATAAGAGAAGCCCTGTTGGATCAGGCCAATGGCCCATCCAGTCCAAAACTCTGTGTCACATAAGAACTTAAGAGAAGCCCTGTTGGATCAGGCCAATGGCCCATCCAGTCCAACACCCTGTGTCACATAAGAACATGAGAAGCCCTGTTGGATCAGGCCAATGGCCCATCCAGTCCAAAACTCTGTGTCACATAAGAACTTAAGAGAAGCCCTGTTGGATCAGGCCAATGGCCCATCCAGTCCAACACCCTGTGTCACATAAGAACATGAGAAGCCCTGTTGGATCAGGCCAATGGCCCATCCAGTCCAACACTCTGTGTCACATAAGTACATAAGAAAAGCCATGTTGGATCAGGCCAATGGCCCATCCAGTCCAACACTCTGTGTCACATAAGAACATAAAAGAAGCCCTGTTGGATCAGGCCAATGGCCCCTCCAGTCCAACACTCTGTGTCACACAGTGGCCAAAAAAAACAGGTGCCATCAGGAGGTCCACCAGTGGGGCCAGGACACTAGAAGCCCTCCCACTGTGCCCCCCTCCAGCACCAAGAATACAGAGCATCACTGTCCCAGACAGAGAGTTCCAACGATAAGCTGTGGCTATTAGCCGCTGATGGACCTCTGCTCCATAGGCTTATTCAGTCCCTTCTTGAAGCTGGCTATGCTTGTAGCTGCCACCACCTCCTGTGGCAGTGAATGCCAAGTTCCAGAAGATTACCACTAATTAGGTAAGTGGGCAAATGAAGTTCAAAGTTGCTAAGAAAGTGGAGGATGATGTGCACTTGGACAACAACAACAGCAAGAACAGCAACACCCCCTAACTTAAATGTACGCTGATGGGACCTGAACTAGACAGACTGAAGGGTTATCTTGAGGTTACAGTGAGCAGCTCAGTGAAAATGTGGACTCAAAATGAAGCCCTGGTGGAAAAGGCAAACTCTATGCTAGGAAGAAGTCTGGAAATTTGGGACTTCTCAGTCTAGGGGGGAAAAAAGATGGCTGGGAGGGAAGGACAAGGTAGATGTTTAAAAAATTATGCATGGAAGAGAGAAAGGGACAGGTGCAACTTTTTCTTCCTCTCCCATAATACTAGCAGGAGCACTCCATGCAGTTGCTGGGCCACAGCTTCAGGACAGATAAAAGGAAACACGTCTGTATTCAGCAAATAAGTCTGGACTTCCATGCCAGTAGATGTAGTGAGGACCATGATCAGGGATGGCTGGAGGCATGGGGGAGGGGGTGTTTAGACACGTTTGCGAAGGGTAGATCTATTGGTGGCTACTAACCGTGGGATCCAAGGGGACTTCCAGCGTCAGAAGCTGTTTCTGTCTGAACGGCAGCCATTTTGGACAGGGCAGAGCAAGAGATGTTTGGGTCGAAGCCTGTTGCTCAGCAGCGGTAAAGCGCCCTGCCTGTCCCATGAAGTAACTGGAAGGAAAGCCCCTCAGCTTGGTGATATGTTAGGTCAAGGGCGGCCAAACTGCAGCTCGGGAGTCACATGTGGCTCTTTCGCACATATTGTGTGGCTCTTGAAGCTCCCACTGCCCCGGTGGCTGGCTGGGGGAAGGCATTTCTCTCTTGAAATCACTTGTTCAAGCCAAGCCAGTTGGCGCCTTGGAAAATCCATTTAAAGTTAAAGCTGCTTTCTTCCTATCTCTCCCTCCTCACTATCTGTTTCCCTCCCTCCCTCCCTGATTCTATGTGGCTCTTCCATTAAGCAAGTTTGGCCACCCGGGTGCTGGGTTCTAACGTCAGTGCCTGTTTCAGGGCTCAAATGCTGGACTTTCACATCTCCATCAGCCCTCAAGCCAGGGTTCCTGGAGAGATGAGAGATGAAGCCTGGGGAGGGGCCCGACTGGGTACAAGGACATCGATTCCACTCTCTAAAGCAGCCATTTTCTCCAGGGCAACTGAACCTCCCCACCTAGAGATCTGGTTTTCTCCAGCGCTCGTGTCACAGTAATGTGGTATGCTGGATGCTGATAAGTGGAATACGTCTCTCAGATGAAGACACTTGAAACAGTATTACAGGCTTTACTGTTAGAGGCTGATGACTATCCACTATATATCAAATTTCTTTAAAGAATGAAAGTCTAAAGCAAATAATAAATTCTTTTCTGAAAAACAAGAACTACCTGCAATTGCAACCCAGTTGACGCTGGCACTTTATTTGTCCCGCGGAGTCGGGTGAATAGTCTTCAAGCGTCTTAAGTCGGCAATGGACATGATTAACGGCAAGCACTTTTGAAAATTTATTCTCTGCACTTTATACCTTGTATTCATGAATTTGTGATAATATGCAGTAATATGTGATGTTGTAGTGTTTAAAAATTAATTAATTACAATTTTGAAGTAATTTTCACTATTCATTCGTTATCTTCCAGTGTTTTTTTTGTTGTCGTATAACCCACCTGGAGGTTGGCAACCCGACATAAGAGAAGCCATGTTGGATCAGGCCAACGGCCCATCCAGTCCAACACTCTGTGTCACACAGTGGCAAAAAAAATTATATATACACACACACTGTGGCTAATAGCCACTGATGGACCTGTGCTCCATATTTTTATCTAAACCCCTCTTGAAGGTGGCTATGCTTGTGGCCGCCACCACCTCCTGCGGCAGTGAATTCCACATGTTAATCACCCTTTGGGTGAAGAAGGACTTCCTTTTATCCGTTTTAACCTGTCTGCTCAGCAATTTCATCGAATGCCCACGAGTTCTTGTATTGTGAGAAAGGGAGAAAAGTACTTCTTTCTCTACTTTCTCCATCCCATGCATTATCTTGTAAACCTCTATCATGTCACTCCGCAGTCGACGTTTCTCCAAGCTAAAGAGTCCCAAGCATTTCAACCTTTCTTCATAGGGAAAGTGCTCCAGCCCTTTAATCATTCTAGTTGCCCTTCTCTGGACTTTCTCCAATGCTATAATATCCTTTTTGAGGTGCGGCGACCAGAACTGCACATAGTACTCCAAATGAGACCGCACCATTGATTTATACAGGGGCATTATGATACTGGCTGATTTGTTTTCAATTCCCTTCCTAATAATTCCCAGCATGGCGTTGGCCTTTTTTATTGCAAACGCACACTGTCTTGACATTTTCAGTGAGTTATCTACCACGACCCCAAGATCTCTCTCTTGGTCAGTCTCTGCCAGTTCACACCACATCAACTTGTATTTGTAGCTGGGATTCTTGGCCCCAATGTGCATTACTTTGCACTTGGCCAAATTGAACCACATCTGCCACGTTGACGCCCACTCACCCAGCCTCAACAGATCCCTTTGGAGTTCCTCACAATCCTCTCTGGTTCTCACCACCCTGAACAATTTAGTGTCATCCGCAAACTTGGCCACTTCACTGCTCACTCCCAACTCTAAATCATTTAGGTCATTGAAGCTATCACTTATCTCCTAGGGCTGATGTAAGCAAACAATGGAAGATGGAAGAACTGGGCATGGGCGCTGAGCTCCTTTGGGAAATGCCAGGATAGGGCCAGTCCTCATTCATAAGAGTGAGAAGAAGACCCCTCTGACTCCAGGTAGGCTTGCCAATCCCCAGGTCCCAGCGGAGGTTCTTCCACTTTCCCAGACTCCTTCCCGCCCCCAGTCAGCTGCCTGGCGGGGGGAAGCCCCGCCCCCGGAGGACCATGTGCCTTTGGAGGCTTCAGTCTCCGATTGAAAGGCTTCCTCTTGGGATGGTGTGTCTGTGTGTACTTTGAAGAAGTTGGCAGCAACTCATGAGTAGAGTGGCCAATCCCTCACTTCAGAGTCGCCAGAAACGGGAGGGGGGGAGGGAAACGTCTGCTGAGCACTTCATTATTCCCTATGTGGAGATCGATTCTCATAGGGTATAATGAGGAATTGATCTGGAGGTTTCGGGGCTCTGGGGGAGCTGTTTTTTGAGGTAGAGGCACCATATTTTCAGTATAGTATCTAGTGCCTCTCCCCAAAGTACCCCCCAAGTTTCAAAACGATTGGACCAGGGGGTCCAATTCTATGAGCCCCAAAAGAAGGTGCCCCTATCCTTCATTATTTCCTATGGAAGGAAGACATTTAAAAAGGTTTGCTGTCCCTTTAAATGTGATGGCCAGAACTCCCTTGGAGTTCAATTATGCTTGTCACACCCTTGTTCCTGGCTCCGCCCCAACGTCTCCTGGCTCCACCCCCAAAGTCCCCAGATATTTCTTGAATTGGACTTGGCAACCCTACCTCCAGGTCTGAGCCCCACCAGTGTCCCTCTTGGTCTGAAGTCCTGCATAGAGATCACTTCCTGTTTCCAGTCATGTTTCTTAGCAGACAGTTTTGTGCAGTGGTTAAGTGTGCAGACTCTCATCTGGGAGAACTGGGTTTGATTCCCCCCTCCTCCACTTGCAGCTGCTGGAATGGCCTTGGGTCAGCCAGAGCTCTCTTATCTGGGAGAACCGGGTTTGATTCCCCACTCCTCTACTGGCAGCTGCTGGAATGGCCTTGGGTCAGCCAGAGCTCCCTTATCTGGGAGAACCGAGTTGGATTCCCCACTCCTCCACTTGCACCTCCTGGAATTGCCTTGGGTCAGCCATAGCTCTCTTACCTGGGAAAACCGGGTTTAATTCCCCACTCCTCCACTTGCAGCCGCTGGGATGGCCTTGGGTCAGCCAGAGCTCTCTTATCTGGGAGAACCGGGTTGGATTCCCCTCTCCTTCACTTGCAGCTGCTGGAATGGCCTTGGGTCAGCCAGAGCTCTCTTATCTGGGAGAACCGGGTTGGATTCCCCTCTCCTTCACTTGCAGCTGCTGGAATGGCCTTGGGTCAGCCATAGCTCTCTTATCTGGGAGAACCGGGTTTGATTCCCCACTCCTCCACTTGCAGCTGCTGGAATGGCCTTGGGTCAGCCAGAGCTCTCTTATCTGGGAGAACTGGGTTGGATTCCCCTCTCCTTCACTTGCAGCTGCTGGAATGGCCTTGGGTCAGCCAGAGCTCTCTTATCTGGGAGAACCGGGTTGGATTTCTCACTCCTCCACTTGCACCTGCTGGGATGGCCTTGGGTCAGCCAGAGCTCTCTTATCTGGGAGAACTGGGTTTGATTCCCCTCTCCTTCACTTGCAGCTGCTGGAATGGCCTTGGGTCAGCCAGAGCTCTCTTATCTGGGAGAACCGGGTTGGATTCCCCTCTCCTTCACTTGCAGCTGCTGGAATGGCCTTGGGTCAGCCATAGCTCTCTTATCTGGGAGAACCGGGTTTGATTCCCCACTCCTCCACTTGCAGCTGCTGGAATGGCCTTGGGTCAGCCAGAGCTCTCTTATCTGGGAGAACCGGGTTGGATTCCCCTCTCCTTCACTTGCAGCTGCTGGAATGGCCTTGGGTCAGCCAGAGCTCTCTTATCTGGGAGAACTGGGTTTGATTCCCCACTCCTTCACTTGCACCTGCTAGCAAGGTCTTGGGTCAGCCAGAGCTCTCGCAGGAGTTGTCCTTGAAAGGGCAGCTGCTGGGAGAGCACTCCCAGGGTGTCTGTTGTGGGGAGAGAAGATATAGGAGATTGTAGGCCACTCTGAGACTCTGATTCAGAGAGAAGGGCGGGGTATAAATCTGCAGTCTTCTTCTTCTTTCACCCGTCAGGGCTGAGCACCCAGGCAAGCTGGCAGCTGGCAATCCCAAGAAAAGCCATGCATGGTTATTAAGGAGTGATGAATGTGTGCATTTCCTTCAGCTGCTATTCAGCCCTTTCCAAAAGCTCATACTTCGCACCATGATGGACTTTGGCTTCGTGCTGGTGAGACCTCACAGGCAACCCTGCATTGATTTCTGGGCTGGAAAGCCATCTAGTCACAATGGGGATGTGGAGGCAAAGGGTGAAGGAAATCCTCCTTATGCCAGAGTCCTTCTAGCAAGAGCCTGTTCAGGTTCCTCCTGGTGAAAGATGGGCCTCTCCAGTCTCCTATTGGACTTCAACACGTGCCAGGGGGCACACACAATAGAATCATAGAGTTGAAAGGGACCTCTAGGGTCATCTAGTCCAGCCCCCTGCACAATGCAGGAAACTCACAAACACCTCCCCCTAAATCCACAGGATCTGCATTGCTGTCAGATGGCCACCTAGCCTCTGTTTAAAAACTGCCCACCACCTCCTGAGGAAGCCTGTTCCACTGAGGAACCGCTCTAACAGTCAGGAAGTTCTTCCTAACGTTGAGCCGGAAACTCTTTTGATTTAATTTCAACCCGTTGGTTCTGGTCCGACCTTCTGGGGCCACAGAAAACAATTCCACACCATCCTCTATATGACAGCCCTTCAAGTACTTGGAGATGGTGATCATATCACCTCTCAGCTGCCTCCTCTCCAGGCTAAACATGCCCGGTTCCTTCAAGCTTTCCTCATAGGACTTGTTCTCCAGACTCCTCACCATCTTTGTCGCCCTCCTCTGGACCCGTTCCGGCTGGTGTATAGCCCTTTTGAGATGCTCAGTTTCAGCTGACTGGACATGCAGCTAGTGGAGAGCAGAACAGTATGGCCAGCCCCACTCCCAGCTT
Source organism: Heteronotia binoei (assembly GCF_032191835.1). NCBI lineage: Eukaryota > Metazoa > Chordata > Lepidosauria > Squamata > Gekkonidae > Heteronotia > Heteronotia binoei. The sequence continues at coordinate 124,990,546 of NC_083231.1, read as the reverse complement.
CCATATGTTCAGTAGACTGCATGGATCAATTCTATGTACACAAAAGCTGTATGTGTGCAGCTCTGTCTGCGTGACTAGGAACCCTAAAAAAAAAAGCGGGGATCCTAATTGCATGGACTCATCTGTGCTCTTACTATCATGAAACCCTGAAAGAATCTAGAATCAATTGACCCAAGACCCAGAAGACCAAGTGGTTAGAGAGACCGCATGAATTAAAAACTGTAGTGTAGAGAGGGAAGGAAGGAAGGGGAGGAGAAGGAGGAGGAGAGATTGGATTTATACCCTGCCCCTCACTCAGAGTGGTTTACAATCTCCTTCCCTTCCTCTCCCCACAACATGAACCCTGTGAGGCAGGTGGGGCTGAGAGAGCTCTGAGATAACTGTTCTTCAGCGAGCAGTTTTCAGAGAATTTTGGCTTCCCAAGGTCACATCAGCAGGTGCGTGTGGAGGAGTGGGGACTCAAACCCCCCCCCCCCCCAAATTATTCCTGTTTTGAAAACAAGTTCCTGGTGCTTGGAAACAGGCTTCAATTGAATCTGTTGATTACATTTTTAATCTCACTCTTCTTCCAAAGAAATCAAGGCCGCCCCATTTGGGTCTCTGTGCTTCCTTTGATGCCAATAAAGGTCTATGTATGTCTCTGTGCTTCCATTTTCTCTTCATTTTCCTGGTCAAAAGCCTGCGTTTCAAAATGTCCCAAGAGCCCAGTGGCCAGCTAAGTATTAAGAGCTTGCTTGGGTTCATAAACCCTAGCTAGAAGTTGATTTCCGTGAACAAAAAGCTGTAGGTATGGGTTCAAGAGCACTGAGGTTTTGCTGGTCATAATCTGATTCATAATGGATTCTGTTTTTTAAAGGGAAAATACACTTCAGCCCAACTTTTGCCACGTACCACCTTGTTTTGGCCCAACAGCAACGTCCTTCATTGGTCTGACCTTTGAGGGAGCTGTGACCCAGGAGGAAGAAGTGACATTTGGGGATATCGGCTCTTGTAAATCTGAGCTGTGACAGGAATTGAAAGAATGCTGATGATTTCTGAACATTCCCCCCTCCGCCTCATCCGCTTTCCCCGCCGTGGAGGACCTCGTCACCCATTTACATTTCAATTACTTTGTCAGTTTAGCCCAAAGACCCAGCGGAAAAGGCAAAGTTTGAAAAAGATACAATTTGGAAGGGGGAAAAAAACCCGTAATGTTTTTATATTTTCCTCCCCTGCTCCCTAACAAAACTGCCAGTCAACGATTCGCTTGAAGAGGTCAGATCTTTGGGACTAAGGTTTTCCAAATGCTAACAAAAAGGGACAGATTTAATCATGTAAAATAATATTTATTCTTGAAAAGATCAAGGATTTGTCAAGCCATGGTTGCTCCAGCTAAATCTTTTCTAGTTTAATAATCTGAAGCTAGAAGGCTAAAGCAAACTACGCTAGGTGCACCGAACGCCTAAGGAGAACGGGCTGGAAATGGAGGTAATTCTTTCTTGACCCCAAGTATAACAAATGAACCAACAAAAAAAGTAAATCTTACCCACGATGCCTCCTGAAACGACTCAAGATAATATTTTCTTAGCATTTAGACCCAGCGTTCTGTCTTCTCAGGCCTTACTACTAAGCTTAACCTCCCAGAGGTCTTTGGATTTAAATATCCACATGGGCATTTCAGAGTAAAGTCTAATTGAGTTACTGCTGAAAAATTTAGGAGTAATTCTATACAATCCAGGATTGTAAGGAAATGGTGAGCAGTTCCCGGATTCTTCTTCAGTCGTGACCAGCAAAAGTTGACTAAAGTATCTTTTAAAAAGAGACCTTCATACTGCCTTGTGGGGGGCGAGGGAGGAAAAAAAAGAACTTCTTACTTGCTGCAAATACAGCGTTTAGTTTGTTTTCATAAATGGGGTATTTACTGAAGTCCTCTGAATTTGTCAGTCTTCTTTTTGCTTTCTGTTGACGTTTTGGAGATTTGCTGAAGTTGGATTGTTCAATACTGTCACCAAGAAAACACGGCACTCTGGAAAATCACCTGAGTGTAAAAGTCTGCACTGCTTGCTGTAAAGACTCTCTTGGTTGCCAAGTCTTCAGATTCATTCCTATAATTGAGAGCAGAGACAATCCGTCACACTTCTGCAATTTTGGGCTGGTACATTCAAGGGATGGTAAGCCCTTCCCTTTTAGCGCTGTTTAGGTAGCAAGACTATACAGGAGTCGTGTGTTTACAGAGATCCAGCGTTGAGCGTTCAAAATAGGAGGAAGTTTAATAAATGAATAAAAAGGAAACATGTGGTGTGTTCGAGCTTTCAGGCTGAGTAAGGAGACAAAGAAAAGGTGCTATCCTCATTCCCTACATTTGGTACTTACTCTAAGCCAGGGGCCCACAGCATTTTTTGAGTCATAGAATCATAGAGTTGGAAGGGACCTCCAGGGTCATCTAGTCCAACCCCCTGCACAATGCAGGAAACTCATAAATACTTCCCCCTAAATTCACAGGATCTTTATTGCTGTCGTACGAACACCGTGGCACAGAGTGTTAAAGCTGCAGTACTGCAGTCCTAAGCTCTGCTCACAACCTGAGTTCGATCCCCGGCAGAAGCTGGGTTTTCAGGTAGCCGGCTTGAGGTTGACTCAGTCTTCCGTCCTTCCGAGGTTGATAAAATAAGTACCCAGCTTGCTGGGGGGGAAGTGTAGATGACAGGGGAAGGCAATGGCAAACCACCCCGTAAAAAGTCTGCCGTGAAAACATTGTGAAAGCAGTGTGACCCCAGAGTTGGAAATGACTGGTGCTTTCACAGGGGATCTTGCCTTTCCTTACTGCTGTCAGCTGGCCTCTGTTTATGTCAGAGCTTCAGAGTCTGCAGGGACTTCTGCAATTCTGACATAAGGCAGTGGGCACCAGTGACAAAATGGCCACTGTAGATGGAGCCATTCATGCATACAGAAGAAGCCCAAGTGCTGGAGAGAAGAGGAGGGTAATTTAAATATATATATATCTACTGGGGGAAAGGAGCATGAGAAGGAATAAAACCAGGACTGCGGTGGCTGCTGCAGCCACAGCAATACCATTATAAACTGCACAGCCAATCGGATCAATGGACCCTCCGCAACACATGTTCTGAATGTCAAGCATGCTATTTCTAATGACTGAACTTAGTAAACAGACCAGAGTTAAAGCAGAGCATCACCTTTGTCTTTTCCCCTTTCTTCTTCTCCCCCCTCCTATCCTTCCCCCCACTTTGATGCATAATAAATCCATCTGTACCCAGGATGTTTAGTGTAATCTTGTATTAACGGTGTAGAATGCCTCTCCCCCAGATTCACACAGCCATGCCTTATCAGCTCACAGAGAATGTGTGAGAAATGGAGGTGTTATTAGCGAACATTCCTTAGCCATAAAAGAGATACTAGAGGGTAGCCTTTGAACCTTCAACTCAATTTGCATCCTTATGTTATTCTTTTGAAGTTATCTGTAACCCTGCCTTTTGAAGTTTGCCTATAAGATACTATTCAATACTATGTATGCCATTACTTCCAAGGAACCCGTCCTTGGAGCAAGCTATGGAGTTTTACAATAAAGCAAGTCTTTGATCAAAGAACAAACGCTTGATTATTGTGAAATATCAATGCTTGACACTGAAACACTTGACGAGCTTCAAGAAAGGTGTTGGTGGATATTGTGCTGCTCCTCAGCACCATGCAGAGGACACCTGTCCTAAGGGATTGGATCAGGCTCGTATTAATTGAAGCTGCGGTAGCTAAAATTTCAGCACTACCTTTGTCCTCGTGACTGGGGTTTCTTCCCATTGCCGCTCTCCATATGGACAAGATGGAGTCCACAGGGAAACATTTAGTCAGTCGAACAAAGTAGGAGTCAAGTGCACCTTTAAGACAAAGTTTTAATTAGAATGGAAGCTTTCGTACGCCCTTCATTTAGTCAGTCCTTCATGGCTTGCTCCTCCTTAGTTGGTAGCAATGTTCCCTCTGAGTTGTGGAGTCTTGTGAACACAAATTCTACTTTGTGAGCTAGTAGAGGGCCTTAGATTCACAGGACCTTTCTGAGGGTTTCCCCTCGTCCTCCCACCTACCTTGTCCATTGAATAGTAGGTGCAGCTGCATAACAATCCCTGGATTAGGAGAGTGGGCAGCCAGCCACCAGCTTTGCCATGCCCTAGGGTTGCCAAATCCAATTCAAGAAATATCTGGGGACTTTGGGGGTGGAGCCAGGAGACATTAGGGGTGGAGCCAAGATCAAGGCTGTGACAAGCATAATTGAACTCCAAAGGGAGTTCTGGCCATCACATTTAAAGGGACGGCACACCTTTTCAATGCCTTCCTTCCATAGGAAATAATGAAGGATAGGGGCACCTTCTTTCGGGGCTCATAGAATTGGACCCCCTGGTCCAATCCTTTTGAAAATTGGGGGGTATTTTGGGGAGAGGCACTAGATGCTATACTGAAAATTTGGTGCCTCTACCCCAAAAGCCAGCCCCCCCAGAGCCCCAGATACCCGCGGATCAATTCTCCATGATTTTCTATGGGGATAAATCTCCATAGGGAATAAGAGTTCCCAGAAGACATTTCCTCCCCCCCCCCCCCCCACTTTCTGATGACCCTGAAGTGGCGGGAGGGCTTCCAAACCGGGGGATCCCCTGCTCCTACCTGGGGATTGGCAACCCTACCACGCCCCCAGCAGCCCTCATTAACCCCTGGAGAAGCCCACACCACCCTTTCTCCACTTCTTCTGTGATTCTGGGTGGCAGGTGGCTTGCTGGCCCAGGAGAGCTCCAGGTGAGTCCCTAGCTCGTGCAGAGCTCTCCTTTCTTGCGTCAGGTTGCTTTTGGCTGGGAGGGGCAGCATATGCTAATGAGTTATGCTAATGAGCTCCACCACCTATTTTTCTACAAAACGACACCCCCCCCCCCCGGCTAGTAGCATTCAAGTTGTGAGCAACTGCACAAATTAGTTTGCTCTGGGGCCATTTTTTTTGTGAGCAAAGACAAAAAATGTGTGAACCGGAGGCTAAAAAACCGTGAGCTAGCTCACACTAACTCAGCTTAGAGGGAACACTGGTTGGTAGGTGCAAGATAAGAGACCGTTTCTTCCCTGTGTCCTGGGGCTTTTATAATTTCCCCTTTGGTGAGTCCATCCTTCCATCGGGCAGTTCAGATCCTCCTGCCACAGAGAGGAACAGAAAATGTCCTCGCCATCAGGCTGTCGCTGCTGTTTCTTTAGATGCGACATTCTAGTGAGATGCAAGATTGTCAACCTTTGTCCTGCTGCGGCCAGAGCCATTAGGATATGTTGCCAATCCCCAGGTGGGGGCAGGGGATCCCCCAGTTTGGAGACCCTCCCCCCACTTCAGGGTCATCAGAAAGCAGTGGGGGGGAGAGGGAAATGTCTGCTGAGCACTCCATTATTCCCTATGGAGACTGATTCCTATAATAAAATGCAGAATTGATCCATGAGTATCTGGGGCTTGGGGGGGAGCTGTTTTTTTTGAGGTAGAGTCACCAATTTTCAGCAAAGCATCCAGTGCCTCCTCTCAAAATACCCTCCAAGTTTCAAAAAGATTGGAGCAGGGGGTCCAATTCTATGAGCCCCAAAAGAAGGTGCCCCGATCCTCTATTATTCTCAATGGAAGGAAGGCATTTAAAAGGTGCGTGGTCCTTTTAAATGTGATAGCCAGAACTCCCTTTGGAGTTCAGTGGTGCTTGTCACAACCTTGCTTCTGGCTCCACCCCAAAGTCCCCAGATATTTCTGGAATTGGACTTGGCTACCATCTCTCATACTCTTCAAGTTCTACAAGGAACAGAAGCAGACCCTATTCCAGTGACAAAGTGTCTGGAACAAGAGAAGAAACAGATGAGCAAGGAGAAGATAAGTGGCATATACAGTAAGGAAGGCAAATAGGTAAAAAAAAAAAAAACACCTCTTTAGGTCCCAACATTTTGTAACTTCTCAGTGTTGTAGCTGCTCAGACTACCCAGGTGTGTAGCTCATTTTAGTTCTAAACAGGCTCAAAGGTTCTTGGCTGGTTTTACTGCAGTATTGGAAGGGTTAAACAGAGGGCCAAACAATGTTCAACTGTTGAAACTGAGTTCTCAGGTCTAGCTTATGCTCTGATATCATTTATTACACCTGTAGATTAAAGTTCCAACACCAAAGGCCCAGGATACTGAGTTCACAAATAAGGCTAAACCTTGGACAGGTTTTTGTAATAGAAAAAGAACAATAAATGGCAAAACAAACTGCAGCTGGGGTTTAAATACGGCTAGGGAGTAAAAGAGATCCAATGTTAAACTAAACCTAAAGAAAAAAGTTAAAGTAATTCTCACATTCTTTAAAAAGGTATATTTCCCCTACAAGAAAACAAGCCATTGGGTGCCTCCCATAACTGCTGAGGCTGTTCAGCTAGAGACCTCTTTAATCCAAGCCTAGAAGGGCTAAGTTAACATTTGAAATTAAAATAGGATTTGAAGTAAAAGGCAATATGGGAAGGAGCAGTTTTCCCTCTAACCTGAGCTAGGGTGAGCTAGCTCACAGTCTTCTAGCCTCCGGCTCACATATTTTTGTCTTAGCTCAAAAAGACCGGCCCCAGAGCAAGCCGATTGGTGCAGTAGCCAAATTGCTCACTCTGGACTTTAATGCCAGTAGCTCACAAAATAGAATTTTTGCTCACAAGACACCAGAGTTTAGAGAGAGCGTTAGGAAGGAGAGGCGCTCTTGTCTGAGCACCTCCCTTCAAGCAAGACTTCTTGTTCGTCAACCAGAGACTGACTCTCTCAGCCTCCTTTATTAGTTAGCTCCCAATCAGTGTGATTGGCTCTGGGGGTGGGAGTGGAACGCTGGCCTAAGCTATTTATTTATGGCTCATCTAGAGGATGGTGCAAATGGTTTTTGGTTGTCCCAGAAGGCTGGCTCAGAACAAATGGATTGAAATTAAATCAAAAGAGTTTCTTGCTAAACATTAATAAGAACTTCCTGACAGTTAGAGCAGTTCCTCAATGGAACAGGCTTCCCTGGGAGGTGGTGGGCTCTTCTTTCTTGGAGTTTTTCAGACAGAGGCTGGAGGGCCATCTGACAGCAATGAGGATCCTGTGAATTAGGCAGAGCATGAGAAAGGATAGCAGGAAGGGTTGCATCAGTGCTTAGGCACTGATAGATCTCCACTCGGTATATTTATCCAGTCCCCTCTTGAAGCTGGCTATGCTTGTAGCCGCCGCCACCTCCTGTGGCAGTGAATTCCACATGTTAATCACCCTTTGGGTGAAGAAGGACTTCCTTTTATCTGTTCTAATCCAACTGCTCAGCAATTTCTTATGTTGTTCTGTCTCCTTAATTGTTTTATTTAGGCCTCAGATTCAGCAGGAGCCCAGCTCCTGAATCTTTCTGAGGGTTCCCACTCCTCCTCCCTACCTTGCCCATTGAATAGTAGGTGCAGCTGCATAACAATCCCTGGATGAGCTCCACCACATATTTTTCTACAAAGCGACCCCTGGTTTCATTTGTCCTTTTTTGCACCTTTTCCAATGCTACAATATATTTTTTGAGGTGCAGAGGCCAGAACTGCATAAAGTATTCCAAATGGGGCTACACTGTTGATTTATACAGGGGCATTATGATACTGGCTGATTTGTTTTAAATTCTTCTTAATAATCCCCAGCATAGCATTGGCCTTTTTTTATTACTGTCACACACTGTGTGGGGCAGTGATGCTCTGTATTCTTGGTGCTTGGGGGGCCACAGTGGGAGTTCTGGTCTTGCTGGTGGACCTCCTGATGGCACCTGGGTTTAGGCCCCTGTGTGACACAGAGAGTTGGACTGGGATGGGCCACTGGCATGATCCAACATGGCTTCTCTTATGTCCTTATATCTGGGGCAGTGATGCTCTGTATTCTTGGTGCTTTGGGGGCCACAGTGGGAGTTCTGGTCCAGCTGGTGGACCTCCTGATGGCACCTGGGTTTATGCCACTGTGTGACACAGAGTGTTGGACTGGATGGACCCCTGGCCTGATCCAACATGGCTTCTCTTAGATTCTTACATTCTCCCTTGGTGCTTGAGCTTTATGGTTCACCCCTCAACCTCCTACTTTCTGCCAGCTACAAGTCTGCAGTTGGGCTCCAACCCATAAACTTGGTGTAAGTGGCTGGAATATTGGGGTGAACCTCTAAGATGGAAGACATTTCTCTGTACCAAAGATTTTATGTTTTTTATCTTATTTAATTCAATGAGCTGCCTCAAGCAGGTCTTTGAAGAGGCCGCAGTGTATCCATGCTTTAAATAAATATACCACTGTACAATGTTTGCGTGTGTTGGTCTACATTGCTTCTACTAGACCCACCCTTCATTTCATGGGACCGCACAGAAGCCAATATAACACAGCCCACTGTGCCTAGACTGTATTCATACAGCCTATATCCTGTATCTTTGGAAGGAAGAAATCTTGCATGCAAAGCCTTCACTACGAGAGGGGTTGTGGCTCAGGGGCAGAGCCTCTTCCTGGCATGCAGAAGGTCCCAGGTTCAATCCCCCGCAGCATCTCCAGTTCAAAGGACCAGGCAGCGATGTTCCCTCTAAGCTGTAGAGTCTTGTGAGCAAAAATTCTGCTTTGTGAGCTACTGGCATTAAAGCTGTGAGCTACTGCAGAAATTAGTTTGCTCTGGGATAATTTTTCCTTGGCTAAGACAAAAATGTGTGAGCCAGAGGCTCAAAAACTGTAAGTTAGCTCACACTAACTCAGCGTAGAGAGAACACCGCCAGGCAGGAGGTGATGTGAAAGACCTTCTCTGCCTGAGATCCTGGAGAGCGGCTGTCAGTCTGAGTAGACCTTGATAGACCAAGGGTCTGATTCAGTATTAAGGCAGCTTCATGTGTGGACACACTGGCTGGGCTTCACCCTTCCTGTGTAGCTTCCTGTATGGGACAGGGGATCCCCCTGTTTGGAGGCCCTCCCCCCCTTTTCAGGACCATCAAAAGCGGAGGGGGGGAGGGAAATGTCTCCTGGGCACTCCATTATTCCCTATGGAGACCTATTCCCATAGGGGAGAATGGAGAATTGATCCGCGGGTATCTGGGCCTCTTGGAGGGCTGTTTATTGAGGTAGAGGCACTAAATTTTCAGCATAGCATCGAGTGCCTCTCCCCAAAAGACCCTCCAAGTTTCAAAAAGATTGGACCGGGGGGGGGGTCCAATTCTATGAGCCCCCAAAGAAGGTGCCTCTATCCTTCATTATTTCCAATGGAGGTGTGATGTAGTGTTTCTTTAGGTGTTCCTTCTCTGGAATTAATGCACCTGCGGCTCGTTAACTCTAGTATTTTATTAGTATTCTTGGTCTGCGTGTCTTTTATCTTTCTGTTTTCCTGGCTATTGGATTCTACAATAAAGTCCGTGTTTTGCCTATCTTCAGTTCCTGTTTAATTACTCTCCTGGATATCCAGCAGACATTACAGGAGGGAAGGCATTTAAAAAGTGTGCGGTCCCTTTCAATGTGATGGCCAGAACTCCCTTTGGAGTTCAATTATGCTTGTCACGCCTTTGTTTCTGGCTCCATCCTCAACGTCTCCTGGCTTCAGCCCCAAAGTCCCCAGATATTTCTTGAATTGGACTTGGTAACCCTATTCCAGTACCACCAGGAGACCAATACAGGTCGATCAGCCACAATGAGAGAGTGGATACTATCCTGAACCTTCCCCTACTCATACAGCAGTGCAGCTATCACCATGTGACTTTTTGAGCAGAACTAGGGTCCGCATTTTAGGAGTATTCCTCTTGTTCCTCTTCTAGGCAGTCTGTTCCCGGAGTTGTCCTCTCCTGGAGATGAAATGCTTTGCTTAATTTCAAGAGAATCCGGGCCAGCTGGCCATGACCTCCTGTAGCTCTGAACCAGTACACGGGAACATCCAAAGGTTTTTAAAAACCTGGCCACAGTGTCTGCGAAGCCTGAAAGAAACAAGCAGGGTCTGTACGTGAGCCCTATCAGGCCATTGTTTCTTTTAAAAGTATTCTTATTAGAAGCAGGTTCGTGAATGGTGGGGGTGGAGGATGGGAAAACTGGCTTTGATAACCGTTTGGTTCTTTTACAAGAGGTGGCAGAAGTTGCGCTCTCTCTCCCTGTCTTATAAATCTAATTCTCAGTTTAAGGTGACAGTAATAATATGTTAAATACCGACAGCTTATTAGAAACACATTCATTGAAAATTGCCCATGTAATAGATGGTTATCTGTGACATCACAGACCTAAATGCGCACAGATGTTTCCCAGATGAAGGCAGAGAGAGACCCTTCTGAAATGCACCTTCTTTTTATTCCGGGGGTGGGGGGTGGGGTGGATTTGACCTTCTGCAAAGTCTATTTATTTGTGTGCTCCCTGTTTGTGAAATACTGCAGATATTTCTCATTCCTGGGCAATGTGTTCTTGGGCTGAGAAAGCGCATTGTAATAATCGTAAGAAATGTTTGTCTGGCCCCCGCTGGCTGCGGCGGTCTTGGACGCTTCGCAAACAACAACAAGAGAACATCAGAATGTACAAATGAGACAGCGATGCAGAGCCGAAAGGCCAGCTCAGCACATATCATGGAGCGGACAACGGCGGCAGAGGCTGTGGAAGCCAAGTTTCAACAGAACCTTCGCAGCATGGGGGAGAATCAGGACTCGCGGGCCGTGCAGAGGGCTTTTGAGACAAGGATGCTTTCATGGGGAAAAGGCAATCCTTCCCCACACGCTCGCACCTGGACTGGCCTCTCATTTCTTCCTTTAGATCAGTGGTCCCCAACCCCGCTACCGGTCCACGGCCTTTTAGCAACCACTCCTTGAGTTGTATAATTATTTCATTATATATTACCATGTAGTAGTAATAACAATAATGATAATAATAATAATAATAATAATAATAATAAGACATTGGATTTATATCCTGCCCTCTACTCCAAATTTCAGAGTCTCAGAGCAGCTCACAGTCTCCTTTACCTTCCTCCCCCACCACAGACACCCTGTGAGGTGGGTGGGGCTGAGAGAGCTCTCCCAGAAGCTGCCGTTTCAAGGATAACTCTGCGAGAGCTATGGCTGATCCAAGGCCATTCCAGCAGCTGCAAGCAGAGGAGTGGGGAATCAAACCCGGTTCTCCCAGATAAGAGTCTGCACACTTAACCACCACACCAAACTAATAGAAATAATGTGCACAGTTGTATCATCCCGAAACCATCCCACCCCCTCCCTCCGGTCCACAAAACCGGTCCCTGGTGCCAAAAAGCTTGACGACTGCTGCTTTAGATGCCAGCTGAAAACCAGCTTACTTGCTGAGGCTGTTGTCTACATTAGGGTTACCAGGTCCGACTGAAGAAATATCAGGGGACTTTGGGAGTGGAGCCAAGAGGCTCTGGGGGTGGAGCCAGGAGCAAGGGTGTGGCAAGCACAATTGAACTCCAAAGGGAGTTCTGGCCATCACATTTAAAGGGACCGCACACCTTTTAAATGCCTTCCCTCCATTTGGAAATAATGAAGGATAGGGGCATCTTCTTTGGGGGCTCATAGAATCAGACCCCCTAGTCCAATATTTTTGAAACATGGCGGGGGAGGATGTTTTGAGGGGAGCCACCAGATGCTATGCTGAAATTTTGGTGCCTCTACCTCAAAAACCAGCCCCTTCCGAGCCCCAGATTCCCACAGATCAATTCTCCATAACACCCTATGAAAACTAGAGTATAATGGAGTACCCTATAGGGCCAAGGACCTGCCTATCTTAGGGACCGTCTCTCCCCATATGTTCCCCAGAGAGTACTGAGATCTAGCTCGCAAAATCTGCTGACAATCCCTGGGCCGAAGGCCAAATTGAAAATGACAAGGGAGAGGGCTTTCCCGGCTACAGCTCCCCACTGGTGGAACCAGTTACCAGAAGAGGTACGGGCCTTGCGGGACCTTAACCAATTCCGCGGGGCCTGCAAGACCATCCTCTTCCAGCTGGCCTTTTAATGTGGAATTATTGTACCATCGTCATGCAAAGCTATGTTACATTAAGATCGTAGCACCAAATTAATCTGTAGTTTTAAATTATTGTTCTAATTGATGGTTTCAATGTAATTGTATATTTAATTGAGGAATAACTGTTATGTAATTGGGGTATTTTATTATTGTACTACTGTAATGCCGTATTTTATGTTATGTAAGCCGCCCTGAGCCTGCTTCGGCGGGGAGGGCGGGATATAAATTAAAAATTATTATTATTATTATTATTACCCAGCAGACATTTTCCTCCCCTCCCCCCCCATCCTGATAACCAGAGCTCACTTTCTAGCAGGAGCTCCTTTGCATATTAGGCCACACCCCCGGTGTAGCCAATCCTCCTGGCGCTTACAGTAGGCCCTGCAAGAACAGCCCTGTAAGCTCTTGGAGGATAGGCTGCATCAGGGGATGTGATAGGCCTGTAGCCACAGGGGGGCCTGTGGGGGCACTGCCCCCTGACTTCCGGGCAGGGCCTCCTGACTTACAGAGGGTCCTCTGGGGCGCAGCCTGTTTCCCCTCTTTTTGCCAGAAGAAAGCTTATGAAAAGCAGCAAGGCCCACAGTGGATGGGAAAGGGTGCCCCCTGACTTTTTAAAAAGCCCCCTGATGTTTAAAATCCTGGCTATGCCCCTGGGATGTGACCTAAGATGCAAAGGAGCTCCTGCTGGAAAGTGAGCCATGCAGATAACCCTGAGGTGGAGGAAGGGCCTCCAAACCAAGGGATCCCCTGCCCCCAACTGGGGACTGGCAATCCTAGCATACTCTGGGAGATGGTAGATCCAGGTGGGTAGCCGTGTTGGTCTGAAGCAACAGCATAAATTTAGTCCAGTAGCACCTCTGAGACCAACGAAGTTTTATTCAAGGTATACCCTTGTGTGAACGCAGCCAAAACCTTCGATGGGTTTCAGTTGTAGCCACATAGCTGCACTGTAAGGTGAGCTCCAAGAGAATGTTAGGATCAGGTTTTAACAACCTTCAGGGCAAGCAACAAGCATTTCTCCATGAATCTGGAGCAGAAGCTGATTTTGGAGGGTCTCTAAGTTGGTCTGCAGCAGAACAGTTCGCTTTGAGCCCAGAGGCACCTGAGAGACCAACCAGATTTTGGGGGTAAAATTTTCTGAGAGTCAAAGCACCCTGAGAAGGTATCTGACGGAGGAAGGTATGATTCCTGAAAGTTTATACTCTCCAAATCTTGTTGGTGTCTACGATGCTGCTGGACTGTTTTCGGTGGCCCCAGAAGGTAGGACCAGAACCAACAGGTTGAAATTAAATCAGAAGAGTTTCCGGCTCAACTTTAGGAAGAACTTCCTGACCGTTAGAGCGGTTCCTCAGTGGAACAGGCTTCCTCGGGAGGTGATGGGCTCTCCCTTTTTAGTGGTTTTGAAACAGGCTAGATGGCCATCTGACAGCAATGAAGATCCTGTGAAATGAGGGGGAGCGTTCGTGAGTTTCCTGCATTGTGCAGCGGGTTGGACTAGATCAGGGGTGGCCAACGATAGCCTCCCAGATGTTTTTTTCCCTTCAGCTCCCATCAGCCCCAGCCAGCATGGCTGATGACTGCGGCTGATGGGAGTTGTAGGCAAAAAACATCTGGAGAGCTGCCGTTGGCCACCCCTGGACTAGATGACCCTGGAGGTCCCTTCCAACGCTAGGCTGCTATGACTCTGGTAGTTGGTTTCAGGGTCACCAGCCACTGCCACGCCAGCATTTCTGAGAGAACAGGAGCAGGCAGTGAACATCAACACCCTCGCAAGGATGGGAAAGGAGAGCTTCAAAAGCCGGCCTGACCAACAGGGTATCCCTGAGAGTGAGGGCTGGCCTGGGCTTTCACGCCAGATGGCCCTTTTGCTCAAAGAGTTTCCAGGATGCCACGAATACCAGACTCGTTCCTCCCGCCTTACAATACACTTGGCCATGGCCCATAAATTGCCCTTCCTGAAAAGGAGCCGGGAGGGGGACCTTCCTTTGGATGTCTAAGCTCGTGCTCTGCAACAAATTAGCAGAGGAAACTCCAAAAAGAGCCAGAGATGTACCATGAGCCCATCCAGGAAGCCGAAAAGGCTGAGTGACAATCCGCTCGCAAGGGTGGAGGGGCACGGATGAGTCATCTGCTTGTACAGAGGGAGCTTTCTACGCAGCCTAATGCAAACCAAATGGCTGCGTCCTCCAGCAATGGAACCAAACGATTGCTTCACATAGGAGCTGGAATCCCACACTTGTTGTGCAGCGGTGGGATCCGCATTGCTCAAGGGGAGAAGGGGAGGGTGCTTTCTGAGATATCTGCCCGCAAGAGATGTCAGTCACCCCGTCCACAGTCTCCATGGCGGTGTGCTTCAGATGGGGCTGACCTTGGAGCATGCTCAGAAACTTCAGCTGGCCCTCTTCCTCCTGAGGATGTCTGGCTGCCAGGATCTTACAGCATGATCTGCTTTTCCAGTTTGGTGTAGTGGTTAAGTGCACGGACTCTTATCCGTGAGAATCGGGTTTGATTCCCCACTCCTCCACCTGCAGCTGCATGGACTTGAGTCAGCCATAGCTCTCTTATCTGGGAGAACTGGGTTTGATTCCCCACTCCTCCACCTGCAGCTGTTGGAATGGCCTTGGGTCAGCCGTAGCTCTTGTCCTTGAAAGGGTAGCTGCTGTAAGAGCTCTCTCAGCCCCACCCACCTCACAAGGTGTCTGTTGTGTGTGTGTGTGGGGGGGGGAAAGTAAAGGAGTTTGTGACTGCTCTGAGATTCTGATTCTGAGACTCTGGTGCAGTGGTTAAGTTTGCGTACTTTAATCTGGAAGAACCAGGTTTGATTCTGCACTCCTCCACTTGCTGCTGCTGGAATGGCCTTGGGTCAGCCATATCTCTCACAGGAGTTCTTCTTGAAAGGGCAGCTTCTGGGAAAGCTGTCTCAGCCCCACCCACCTCACAGGATGTTTGTTGTGGAGGGAGAAGATAAAGGAGATTGTAAGCCACTCTGAATCTCTGATGGCCTTGGGTCAGAGAGAAGGGCGGGGTATAAATTTACCATCTTCTTCTTTCTGCAGCCTCTGAGCTTAGCTCAAGGCCCTGTGTTAACAAGCCTAGAGGTACTCCAAGTTCCACCCAAAGTGAAACACATTGGGAATTGGGGAGGTTTTAAGTAGTTCAGCCATGGAATTGGCTGCCCAGTAGGGAAGCCCGCCAACCTCCAGGTGGGACTTGGAATTACAGCTCCTCTCCAGACTACAGAGATTCAGTTCCCCTGGAGAAAGTGGACACTTTGGAAGTGGGACCCTCGGGCCTTGTACCCCACTGAGGTCCCTGTCCTCCCCAGGCTCCATCCCCAAATCTCTGGCAGTCTCACAACCTGGATCTGGCCACCCTAACCCCCATCTTTGGCTGCTGACCAGGGGAACATGGCAACCCTACAGCTTCTTCTCACTGGTCATCTTCAAGCAGTGGCTGGACCTTTAGACTGATCCTGCATTGAGCAGGGGGTTACATAAGAATGTAAGAGAAGCCTGTTGGATCAGGCCAATGGCACATCCAGTCCAACACTCTGTGTCACATAAGAACATAAGAGAAGCCCTGTTGGATCAGGCCAGTGGCCCCTCCAGTCCCACAATCTGTGTCACATAAGAACATAAGAGAAGCCATGTTGGATCAGGCCAATGGCCCATCCAGTCCAACACTCTGTGTCACATAAGAACATAACAGAAGCCATGTTGGATCAGGCCAATAGCCCATCCAGTCCAACACTCTGTGTCACATAAGAACATAACAGAAGCCATGTTGGATCAGGCCAGTGGTCCCTCCAGTCCAACACTCTGTGTCACATAAGAACATAAGAGAAGCCATGATGGATCAGGCCAATGGCTCATCCAATCCAACACTTTGTGTCACATAAGAACATAAGAGAAGCCGTGTTGGATCAGGCCAGTGGTCCCTCCAATCCAACACTCTGTGTCACATAAGAACATAAGAGAAGCCCTGTTGGATCAGGCCAGTGGCCCCTCCAGTCCAACACTCTGTGTCACATAAGAACATAAGAGAAGCCATGATGCATCAGACCAACGGCCCATCCAGTGCAACACTCTGTGTCACATAAGAACATAAGAGAAGCCCTGTTGGATCAGGCCAGTGGCCCTTGCAGTCCAACACTCTGTGTCACATAAGAACATAAGAGAAGCCCTGTTGGATCAGGCCAATGGCCCCTCCAGTCCAACACCCTTTGTCACGTAAGAACATAAGAGAAGCCCTGTTGGATCAGGCCAATGGCCCTTGCAGTCCAACACTCTGTGTCACATAAGAACATAAGAGAAGCCCTGTTGGATCAGGCCAATGGCCCTTGCAGTCCAACACTCTGTGTCACATAAGAACATAAGAGAAGCCCTGTTGGATCAGGCCAATGGCCCCTCCAGTCCAACACCCTTTGTCACGTAAGAACATAAGAGAAGCCCTGTTGGATCAGGCCAATGGCCCATCCAGTTCAATACTCTGTGTCACACAGTGGACAAAAAACCAAGCGCCATCAGGAGGTCCACCAGTGGGCCAGGACACTAGAAGCCCTCCCGCTGTTGCCCCCCCCCCCAAGCACAAGACTACAGAGCATCACTTGCACCTGACAGAAAGTTCAAACTGTGACGGAACTGGCCCGATTCTTCCTTCAGACCCGGTCTCGTCAACTCCCTTTTGAGTTGCCAACTCCTGAAGGGAGCTTATCTTCTTCCCGCCGCTAACATTGCTGCCACCACCTGCTCAGTTTAGGGGTTCCTGACCGAGAGGAACAGGACTCCCAATCCCCCTTCCTGCCAGTTCTGAGGCAAGGTCCTCTGCCAACCCAGCACCTGGTTAACGCAGAGACCAAAGTCCTTCTTTGGGAGACTCCTGGAGGATTGGCACCCTTGCCACCTGCATGCCTTCCCCCTTCCCTGGACTTCCCTCTTGCAGTAGTGTGGTCTAAGGCAGTTGGGGGACCTCTGCTCCATATTTTTATCCAATCCCCTCTTGAAGCTGTCTATGCTTGTAGCCGCCACCACGTCCTGTGGCTGTGAATTCCACATGTTAATCACCCTTTGGGGGAAGGACTTCCTTTTATCCATTCTAACCTGACTGCTCAGCAATTGCATTGAATGCCCACGAGTTCTTGTATTGTGAGAAAGGGAGAAAAGGACTTCTTTCTCTACTTTCTCCATCCCATGCATAATTTTGTAAACCTCTATCATTTCACCCCGCAGTTGACGTTTCTCCAAGCTAAAGAGCCTCAAGCGTTTTAACCTTTCTTCATGGGGGAAGTGTTCCAACCCTTTCATCATTGGCCTCTATGGCCCCTTCCAACTCTATGAGTCTCTAAGATCCTGCGTAGGTGAAACATTTCAAGGTAAATCAGTGCTTAGTTCTCTTGGCCCTTCCTTAAGATGCCCAGGGCAATACTGTTCACCACCTTGGGGTCAGGAAAATTTTTTCTCCAGACCAGTTTCCCCAGGACCCTGGAGGTTTTTGCCATCTTCTGGGCATGCAGCAGAGGTTGCTGGGTGTGTGTGGGGTGGGGGGGGGGGGTGGGGTGGGGAAGGCATTTGTGAAGTTCCTACATTGTGCAGAGGGATGGACTAAATGATCCTGGAGGTTCCCCTATGATTCTATGAAATTGGGAGATGTTGTTATGTTAAGTGAAAGGATGCAACAAATCATATCAATACCCATTTTGTTGTGGGCAGACCCCTCTGTTTTTATCAGGGCTTTTTTTGTAGAGAAAGCCCAGTAGGAACTCATTTGCATATTATGTCACACCCCTTCGTGCCAAGTCAGCCAGAACTGCATTCTTGGGAGTTCCTGCTCAAAAAATGCCCTGGTTTTTATGAAGGAAATAGCCCAGTCCTTTTAGAGTTTGCTATGAAATGCAACACCACAGTACACAGAAATACATACATATTGGCCAGTTACTTGGTGACTTAAGGTGTGATGATGGAGTACCCAGTTGAGAGCCAGTTTGGTGTAATGGTGAAGCATGCGGATTCTTATCTGGGAGAACTGTGTTTGATTCCTCCACTTGCAGCTGCTGAGATGGCGTTGGGTCAGCCATGGCTCTCACAGAGTTGTCCTTGAAAGGGCAGCTTCTGGGAGAGCTCTCTCAGCCCCACCCACCTCACAGGGTGTCTGTTGTGGGTGAGGAAGATAAAGGAGATCGTGAGCCGCTCTGAGAATCATAGAATCATAGAGTTGGAAGGGACCTCTAGGGTCATCTAGTCCAGGGGTAGCCAACGGTAGCTCTCCAGGTGTTTTTTTTTGCCTACAACTCCCATCAGCCCCAGCCATTGGGCATGCTGGCTGGGGCTGATGGGAGTTGTAGGCAAAAAACATCTGGAGAGCTACCGTTGGCCACCCCTGATCTAGTCCAAGCCCCTGCACAATGCAGGGAACTCACAAACACTTCCCCCTAAAGAGTCTGAGATTCGGAGTGGAGGGCGGGATATCAATCCAATATCTTCTTCTACCCACAGAGAAGGTGGCGTCAAAGTGCAGATATGCCTTGCCAACCCATGATTCCAGAAGCAGTTTCCAAACACTATCAAAGGCGGGCCTTAACAAGGTTGCCATGGGATGGGAAACTGTTGACCTGTTTGTCTCCCTGAGATGTAGAGTTCTACGATTGCTCCTGACCGTCCAGCTGCTGCCTTTCTAGCATCCACTGAGCCTAGGAAACACCCAGGGTTGTTCTGGACATCTGCATTTCAACGGGCGGATACTCTGACTGTGGTTGTCATCGTACGGCAGTTCACAGTGTTTGCCTTGGCTGCACTCCTCAAGGCGAAATCTCAGGGTCCTCATCAAATCATGCCGTAGAGTCATAAGGAGGGAATCCGAAGAAGACCTATGAGGTCATGTTGGCCCAAGCAGGCTTGTTCCCTACACCCATGACCTCCAGGGTTTCCATACGGTCCAATCTGACAGAAATAAAATTATGGCGTTCCCACCTCTGCTTTGGGGACGCTCTTTCAGCAGCCTCCGTGGTGGGACACAGTCTGGGTGTCTCGTTTTTTCCACTGGTCACTTTGATCTCATAAATGCTCTTTTACTATTAATATTGGCTCAACTTCCTCTGGGGATTCTCCCCTGGTCTGCTTCCCAAATAATGCTCATATTTCTTTTATTCATTTGACAGATCCTCATATTTGTCGTTCAAAGCACCGCTTTGGGAATGTCCAGTTCCTTGAGGCAACGCCACACATCATCGCAAGCTCTGGAGGACATGAATATCTTTCCTGCTGTGAGTTTTAAGGAGAACACCACCATCTCACACAACTCTGAGAGCCAGTTTGATGTAGTGGTTAAGTGTGCAGACTCTTATCTGGGAGAACCAGGTTTGATTCACAACTCCTCTACTTGCAGCTGCTGGAATGGCCTTGGGTCAGCCAGAGCTCTCTTATCTGGGAGAACCGGGTTTGATTCCCCACTCCTCCACTTGCACCTGCTGGGATGGCCTTGGGTCAGCCAGAGCTCTCTTATCTGGGAGAACCGGGTTTGATTCCCCACTCCTCCACTTGCACCTGCTGGAATGGCCTTGGGTCAGCCAGAGCTCTCTCATCTGGGAGAACGGGGTTGGATTCCCCACTCCTCCACTTGCAGCTGCTGGAATGGCCTTGGGTCAGCCATAGCTCTCTTATCTGGGAGCACCGGGTTTGATTCCCCACTCCTCCACTTGGACCTGCTGGAATGGCCTTGGGTCAGCCAGAGCTCTCTTATCTGCGAGAACCAGGTTGGATTCCCCACTCCTCCACTTGCAGCCGCTGGAATGGCCTTGGGTCAGCCACAGCTATAACAGAGCTTGTCCCTGAAAGGACAGCTTCTGTGAGAGCTCTCTCATCCCCACCTACCACACAGGGTGTTTGTTGTGGGGGAGGAAGGTAAAGGAGATTGTGAGCCACTCTGAGATTCTGAGTGAAGGGTGGAATATAAATGAAGGAGCTGGGCATGTTTAGCCTGGAGAGGAGGCGGATGAGAGGTGATATGATCACCATCTTCAAGTACTTGAAGGGCTGTCATATAGAGGATGGTGTGGAATTGTTTTCTGTGGCCCCAGAAGGTAGGACCAGAACCAATGGGTTGAAATTAAATCAAAAGAGTTTCCAGTTCAACATTAGGAAGAACTTCCTGACCGTTATAGCGGTCCCTCAGTGGAACAGGCTTCCTCCTTGGGAGGTGGTGGGCTCTCCTTCTGTTGATACAGCCCAAAATTGCATTTGCCTTTTTAGCCACCGCATCACACTGTTGACTCATGTTCAGTGTATGATCCACTAAGACCCCAAGATCCTTTTCGCACATGCTACTGCAAAGACAAGCCTCCCCCATCCTACAAACATGCTTGTCAGATACCAGCGCACAGTTCGCTGAACATTCGAGTGTTCGGATTGCAACTGGCGAAAAGACAGCAAACTGAACCAGCAAGGGATCTGTCATCCTTCGTTTGGAGGAATTTGGCGTGCAGCTCTGGAACAGCTGGCCCCTACCATTTTCTAAAAACCCTTGGCACCGGGAAAGACCCCGGGCACCAGGAAAAGTGTTTGGCACCAGGCTGGAGACCCCAATCTCAAGTTTCTAGATCTTCTTGTGCGATTTCAAATATCGCAACTGTGAGCCTTAAAACTGGTCATTTTTTTCTGAAATTAAGTTGGAGTATCTTAACTCTCTGTTGCTGCCCCAGCTGGTTTTAGATGCTCCAGTGAAGCAGAAAAAAATACATATTTTAAAAAGTCGACGCTTCCCAAGTACAGCCAACGAAGAGTTGGAAATTCCCCCCGGACATCTTGGAACAGTCTTTGAACACAAACAGCGGCCCTGCGAGCCTGACAGAGGCCATCCCCTGCCTTTCTCAGGACTGAAGGAGCCTTGGAAAAATAACTCTCAGCTCGGGCCAAGAATGGTATATGGATGCAGACTAGGGTTGCCAACTCTGGCTGGGAACTTTCTGGAGATCTGAAGGCAGAGCCTGGGGAGGATGAAGTCTGGGGACACGAAGGACCTCAGGGGGTGGAATGCCATGTAGAGTCCACCCTCCAACGCTGCCATTTTCTCCAGATGAACTGATCACTGTAAACCCAGCAGTCCTCTAGCAGCCTCCTGGGATTCTCACTGTGCAAAGTCCTAATTTTTACAAAAAAGAAAGCCCAGGGAACACAGGTACCTCGTGTATAGGGGAGGGAGGCTTGTGGCACAGGATGGACCAGACCTAAGATCAAGAGCCCGTTTGGTGTGGAGAGCCAGTTTGGCATAGTGGTTAAGTCTGCGGACTCTTATCTGGGAGAAGCAGGTTTGATCCCCCACTCCTCCACTTGCACCTGCTGGAATGGCCTTGGGTCAGCCATAGCTCTCGCAGGAGTTGTTCTCAAAAGGGCAGCTGCTGTGAGAGCCCTCTCAGCCCCACCCACCTCACAGGGTGTCTGTTGTGGGGGGAGAAGATATAGGAGATTGTAAGCCGCTCTGAGTTCAGAGAGAAGGGCGGGGTATAAATCTGCAGTTTTCTTCTTCTTCTTCTTCTTCTTCTTCTTCTTCTTCTTCTTCTTCTTCTTCTTCTTCTTCTTCTTCTTCTTCTTCTTCTTCTTCTTCTTACCAGGGCTCAGTTAATTGTTGGTCCAGTTTGGGGCGAGGGAGCTCGGCCCGGCCTTGCCCGGCATCCCCATCTTTGGCTGTTTCCCTCTGCTGCATCCCGCCCCGTCCCAGGTGCAACCCGCAGTCTGCAGCAGGTCCGGGACCCTGGTGGGCTGTCTGTCATCCAGCCGGGCTTGATGCTCTCCAGAGGTGGCTCCCCCTCCCCCTCCCTGACAGAAGGAATTAGTTTGTAATTTAATAAGAGGCTGCAGGGTTGGTTTACACAAAGGCCGGGACAATCTCGTTGTCTCTCTGCACGGTAAATGGAAACGCAGGTTAATTTCAGCGGCTCCCTCCGGTGGGGGCGGGGGGGCGGTCCAAGAAAGGCCCCCTTTCATCCTGTTTACCTCTTTTTTGCCTAATTGCCTCATTTATTCTGTGTTTACGGAGGGATCGGGTTCTTAGATAGCTCAGGAGCAGTGCTGCAATTGATTGGAAAGGGCTGTGGAGAGGATCGGATGGCCCAAAAAGGGGGGGATATGCTAATGGCCCTCATGATTTGGAAAGACACAGACACCAGCAGATGAAGGAAGGATTCCGCAGGGTGGGGCAGGGGAGCCGGGATTCAATTAAAGAAAGGGAAATGTGGACTAGAAGGGAGGACTGGATAGAAGCCCACCCGGGAGGTCTGCGAATTGGTGGCCTTTTTGGAATTCAAATGACTCCATCAGCTTCTGTCTGTCAGTAACCTGGGCATAATTTATATGTCTAAAAGAGGCCTGGGCGCTACATTTGGGACCATCATAACCTGCTTCAGTCTGGTGACCAAGCGGCTGCACAAACCCCATTACGCCCCCCCCCCTTCTGAGCCTGTGGGTGCTCTTGGAATTTCGAGAGGGGGCAGTGAGTGCCCCGTGGCACAGAGTGGTCAGCTGCAGTCCTGCAGTCCAAGCTCTGCTCACGACCTGAGTTCGATCCCAGTGGCAGCTGGGTTCAGGTAGCTGGCTCCAGGTTGACTCAGCCTTCCATCCTTCCGAGGTCGGTCAAATGAGTCCCCAGCTTGCTGGGGGGAAAGTGTAGAGGACTGGAGAAGGCAATGGCAAACCACCCCATAAAAATCTGCCAGGAAAACATCATGATGTGACATCACCCCAAGGACTGGTAATTGGGTTGCCAACCCCTAGATGGGGACAGGCCCTCCCCCCACTTCAGGGTCATCAGAAAGCGGGGGACGGGGAGGGAAATGTCTGCTGGGCACTCATTATTCCCTATGGAGAATTGATCTGCAGGCATCTGGGGCCCGGGAGGGGTGGGCTGTTCTTTAAAGTAGAGGCACCATTTTTGCAGCATAGCATCCAACACCTCTCCTCAAAACATCCTCCAAGTTTCAAAAAGATTGGACTGGGGGGGTCCAGTTCTATGATCCCCCAAAGAAGGTGCCTCTATCCATTATTTCCAATGGAGGGAAGACATTTAAAAGTGTGCGGTCCCTTTAAATGTGATGGCCAAAACTCCCTTTGGAGTTCATTGATGCTTGTCACAACCTTCCTCCTGGCTCCACCCCATATGTCACCTGGCTCCACCCCCAAAGTCCCCAGATATTTCTTGAATTGGACTTGGCAACTCTAGCCAGTAACGACTCGGTGCTTGCACAGGGGACTACCTTTAGTGAGTGCCACTCTAAAATGGAAGCAGGGCCAAA
Organism: Heteronotia binoei; assembly: GCF_032191835.1. Lineage (NCBI taxonomy): Eukaryota > Metazoa > Chordata > Lepidosauria > Squamata > Gekkonidae > Heteronotia > Heteronotia binoei. Next base: position 124,967,302 of record NC_083231.1, on the reverse strand, counting down.
CCCAAAATGGCTGCTGCAGGAGGCGGAGCCAAACACAATGCCTCCTTTCTCACTTTGTAAAAGAATACCAGAAGGGGAATAAAAAGAAACGAAGGAAAGGCCTAGAGAAGAGGGGAGAATGAAAAGAAGGAAAATCTGCTTGGGGATGGAACCACACAGTAACCTCATTCTCCAGTGGGAAAACCCTTTCATTTGAATGAGTGTAGCCAATAACAGGATTTGCCTTACAATGCCACTCCCACACTTGCCTTGTGGGTGCCAGGGGAAGTACACTGGGGCACCCTGCCCTATCAAAACGAGTGGGAGCCAAGAAAGCACATGAGTTCCTAGATCATAAGAACCTAAGAGAAGCCATGATGGATCAGGCCAATGGCCCATCCAGTTCAACATTCTGTGTCACACAGTGGCCAAAAAACCAGGTGCCATCAAGAGGACCACCAGAAGGGCCAGAGCTCCAGAAACCCTCCCACTGTCCCCCCCAAACCCCACCCTCCCCCAAGAATACAGAGAGTTCCATCTATCCCCTATGGCTAATAGCCGCTCATGGACTTCTGCATATATTTAACCAATCCTCTTTCAGCCATCTGTGCAGGTAGCTGCCACCCCCCTCCTGTGGCAGTGAATTCCATGTGTTAATCACCCTTTGGGTGAAGAAGTGCTTCCTTTTATCTGTTCTAACCTGACTGCTCAGCAATTTCATTGAGTGTTGTGAGAAATGTCATTCTTGTATTGTGAGAAAGGGAGAAAAGTACTTCTTTCGCTATGTTCTCTATCCCATGCATGATCTTGTAAATCTCTATCATGTCACCCTTCAGTTGACCTTGTTATGGAACTCCGAAGGCCCTTCAAGTGGTAGGAGGGCCTTGGATTAAAGGAGTGCATGTTTCATGCGGCTGAGAGGTGATATGATCATATAGAGGATGGGGTGGAATTGCTTTCTGTGGCCCCAGAAGGTAGGACCAGAACCATTGGGTTGAAATTAAATCAACCAGCTCAACATTAGGAAGAACTTCCTGACCATTAGAGTGGTTCCTCAGTGGAACAGGCTTCCTCGGGAGGTGGTGGGCTCTCCTTCCTTGGAGGTTTTTAAACAGAGGCTAGATGGCCTTAGGTTCTGAAATGCTCAGGGGAAAACTGGGCATATCGATATTTTAAATAAACAAATTACTTCACCTGGAGTCTTGTGTTCATTTTTGGGCACCGCATTTTAAGAAGGATCTAGACAAGCTGGAACAGGTCTAGAGGAGGGTGACGAAGATGGTGAGGGGTCTGGAGGCCAAGTCCTATGAGGAAAGGTTGAAGGAGCTGGGCATGTTTAGCCTGGAGAGGAGGTGGCTGAGAGGAGATATGATCACCATCTTCAAGGACTTGAAGGGCTGTCATATAGAGGATGGGGTGGAATTGTTTTCTGTGGCCCCAGAAGGTCGGACCAGAACCAATGGGTTGAAAAAAATCAGAAGAGTTTCCGGCTCAACATTAGGAAGAACTTCCTGACATTAGGAAGAACACTCCAGAACCTAAGGCGAGTAATACCAAATGACCAAGACCAAAAAGCACTTTAACTTGGATTGAAGGAGTGCACGTCTCGTGGGAAACTTTGCACTCTCTGAACTGACCCTGATCAAGACAGGTTGCTGTGTCTGTCTGTCTGTAGCAGTAGAAGAGAGCCAGAGTTCAGGAGCGCCTTCAAGACTATCAACATTTGTGGCGGGGGCGGGGGGGGAGCTTTTATGGTTTATTGGATTTATACCTCGCCCTGCCTGTCAAGGCAGGCTCAGGGCAGCTCAAAAAAATAAAATAGTAGAAGAAGATAGAAGATATTGGATTTATATCCCGCCCTCCACTCCGAAGAGTCTCAGAGCAGCTCACAATCTCCTATTTCTTCCCTCCCCCCACACACAACAGACACCCTGTGAGGTGGGTGGGGCTGAGAGGGCTCTCACAGCAGCTGCCCTTTCGACAACCTCTGCCAGAGCTATGACTGACCCAAGGCCATTCCAGCAGCTGCAAGTGGAGGAGTGGGTAGTCCAACCCAGTTCTCCCAGATAAGAGAGCTCTGGCTGACCCAAGGCCATTCCAGCAGGTGCAAGTGGAGGAGTGGGGAATCAAACCCGGTTCTCCCAGATAAGAGTCCACACACTTAACCACTACACCAAACTGGCTCTCCTAATAAAACAATACAACATTCAGTAATATAACAATTAAAAACAGTTTGATGCTAATGTTGTTAATATCCAATGGCCTTCAGTGTTCTTAGGTATCCACTTATTACTATATCAAGAGTTCAGTCGAAGGCTAGCTGGAATAATACTGGGTGAGGTCCGGCAAGGCTTTAATCGCCTCCGGTAGTTGGTTCCACCAATACGGGGCAGTGATCAAGAAGGCTCTCTCCCTGGTGACTTGCCTCTCTCAGCCTGGGGATTAATAGTAGATTTTGTGTTCCAGATCTGAGTACTCTCTGGGGAACATGTGGGGAGAGACGGTCCCTAAGGTAAGCAGGTCCTCGGCCATATAGGACTTTGTAGGTAATGACCAGCACCTTGTAGTGAATCCAGTACACTGTTGCCAGCCAGTGCAGCTCCCGCAGTTCCGGCTGCATGTGCTCCCGCAGGGAGAGCCCCAGTAACAACCTGGCCACCGCGTTCTGCACTAGCTGCAGTCTCTGGATTCGCGACAAGGGCAGCCCCCTGTAGAGGGCGTCACAGTAGTCCAGCTTCAAGGTGACCATAGCATGGATCACCGTTGCCAGGTCATCGTGCTCAAGGAAGGGAGCCAACTGTCTTACCCACCTAAGATGGAAAAAAGGCGGATCTAGCAGTGGCTGCTATCTGGACCTCCATTGACAAAGAAGGCGCCAGTAGCACCCCCAAACTTCTGACCCTGGGCGCTGTTGTAAGTGGTGCACCATCAAAAGCTGGGAGTGAAATTCCCCTACTTGGACTGCCCCGACTCAGTCAAAGGACCTCTGCTTCGCCAGCCGCTGCTCACTTTTTCAGATCCTAGGTGGTATCTGAAGAAGGGACTGTATTGACACAAGGAAGCACCTCCCGTGCCACAAATTTCATTAGTCTTTGAGGTGCTCCTGGACTCTGGCTCTTTTCTACTGAATTGGCCCTGTCTCAATTTTGGGGATTATTCCTGGATAGCTCTAAAGGGGGCAAAATGATCACAGATACCCTTCCCTGTGGCTCAGTGGTAGAGCATCTGCTTGGGAAGCAGAAGGTCCCAGGTTCAATCCCCGGCATCTCCAAAAAAGGGTCCAGGCAAGTAGGCGTGAAAAACCTCAGCTGGAGACCCTGGAGAGCCATGAGTGGGGCTGTGGCTCAGTGGTAGAGCATCTGCTTGGGAAGCAGGAGGTCCCAGGTTCAATCCCCGGCATCTCCAACTCAAAAGGGTCCAGGCAAGGAGGTGTGAAAATCCTCAGCTTGAGACCCTGGAGAGCCGCTGCCGGTCTGAGTAGATAAGACTGACTTTGATGGACCAAAGAGGGTCTGATTCAGTAGAAGGCAGCTTCATATGTTCATATATGTTCATTTAGGCAGCCATGCTCCTAGCTTCAGTTCTCCTCTCCTCTCCTCCCCCCTCCCCCCAAAAATAAATAACCCCTGTGAAGCACCATGTAAACTCAACTGGGGCCATTTATTCTGTTCAAATTATTTATTTATGATTTTAGATTGATCCCACAAATAGCCATTGTCTCGTGAACAGGATGCAATTTAAGAAGGTTAATTGCTGAGTTCTACATCTCGGTAATAATAATAATAATTATAATAAACTTTTATTTATATCCCGCCCTCCCCGCCAAGGCAGGCTCAGGGCGGCTGACAAGACATGGAATGTACCATGTTTATGATAAATCCATTATACAATAAAATACAATAAAATACATTTAAATAAATTAATTAAATTGTAACAAAATGAGAAACACACATACTGGATGGGGGATACACTTCTGGGTAGCAGTGTGTGCGAACAAGACATTGGGGTACAGTTAAATATGAGCAGCCAGTGTGATGCAGCAACAAAAAAGGCTAGAGGGGCTGCTTGGGGTGTATCCACAGAGGCATCACTGTCAAGTTTTCAATGACAAGTCAAGTGGATACAAAACTACGTTTATTGATAGACGGATATGCTCTCCTGGTACAGGTCTTGAGAGTTATGCCAGAAATACATTGATACAATACTTTTAAGACAGACTTCAAAGGATTCCCAAAGGTGGGGGCGAGGGATGCGCTCTAACACATAAACCATCATAAATGTCTACATTCTCACAATGTTATCAGTGTCTTGTCCTTGCTTTCCCCAGATGTCTCACACTCCCAGGCAGGAATGTATGGGAAAGTGTCGATTACTCTTTCTCAAGTTAGTTTCGTTTCTCTCTACTTCTACTTCACAAGCAATAAAGCAAGATGGGGGAAGGGGAAAGAATAACAGAGCTAACATACTTTGGTCCTCCATGATATTTCGCAGACCATCTTCATGGAGGACCCTAAAACAATTAATTACCATTGGAATTCTACCATGCTTGACAATCACATCCAGATCGCAAGATGCCCTAGTCCCGCTGTGCACTGCATTGGTCAGGCCACACCTGGAGTCTTGGGTGCAGTTCTGGAGGCCTCACTTCCAAAAGGATGTGGACGGAATGGAGCAGATGCAGAGAAGAGCAGTGAGGATGATCAGGGGACTGGAGACCAAGAAGCCCTACAAGGAGGAAAGGCTGAGGGACTTGGGAAGGTTCAGTCTGGAGAAGAGGAGATTGATCTCCAAAGAATGGGTGCTTCTGTGAACGAGTGAATAAGCAGTATTGGAGCTTAAGAAGTATTAGAAGTGTTGAGATTCTACTCGACCCCTCCTTGAAAAAGACTCTTTTGCAATGGAGTATTACTGAGGCTGGCATCTCCGTGGGAGGAGGCATGAGAAGTTCTTTACTCATGCAAAGAACAGACAAAAGAGAACGGCAAGTACTTTCTACTATAAGCACTTTCTGCCTGTCAAGTTTGGAGTTTGGACTGAATTTATTATAATTGCATGAACTTTGGGGTTGTGAATTGTTCATTAAAGTATTTATAAATAGTCTGCCACTCAATGCATTTTGGAATAATATAAGGTGTTTTATAAATATAAAAGCTATGTGGTAATTTGGTTCATCACAGTATTACTATATCTTGTTTTCACTTCTTTCCGTGATTCTCCTTGGTTACTGATGGCAAACCTGGTTACCATTGCAGGCTGCAAGTAGGGAATGGCTTGGTTCCTATTCTATAAACTTCAAGAATACTTTGAGGAGCCTCAGAAGAAGAAGGTGGGGGGAAACCACAGAGGTTTTCTTTGGCTGACTACCTTGGAGACAGCCCAAGCCAACCTGCAGAAATGCATTGCGTTTGGTCTTTTCTAGGGGTCGTTTTGCAGAAAAATAGGTGGTGGAGCTCATCCAGGGATTGTTATGCAGCTGCACCTACTATTCAATGGACAAGGTGGGTAGGAGGAGGTGGAACTCTCAGAAAGGTGAAGGAGCTGCGCTCCTATGAGCTCCCGCTGAATCCAAGGCCTGGTCTTTTCAGATTCTTAAAGATGCAATACATTTCCTCAGTCTGTCATGGGCTATCTCCGAGAAAACCTCCGCAGATTTCCCCACCTTCTTCTGACAAGCTGAAGTGAGCCCCTTAAAGACAGCTGTAGAGCACCATCTGGATGAGCCCTTGACAGGAGCAGAGCTGCCTTCTCCATACCCCAAAAGGATCACCCCCAGAGGTATCCCAAATTCCATGGCTGGTCTCCTGGCCCGTGACGTGGCAGCGTCAGTTCTGGGGTTCAGTCTGCACCTTGACTGTCACCATGACGGGGCTGCCAAGTGTCCCAGCGATGACACACCAGGCCTCTTGGATCCGTTCAGAAATCCTGCTCTGTCCCATCGCCAAACTCCGTGACCCTTGGATGAACTCCACGAAAGAGACTGTCTTTGGAATCTGTGTTTGCCGGTTCCACATCTGTGACCAGTTCCAACTTAAATTCTACTTCTGTTTGGAACAGCAAATGAGAGGGAGAAGGAAAAAAAGAAGAATGGAGACAGAGAGAGATTTAGAGGGGGGGGGAAAAAAACCTCTGACAATCTTGGAAAGGAGCAAGCTTCAAAGAGGGAAAATTGAGGGGAAAACAAAACAAATGAACATTTCATAATAAATTTATATCTAGGCCGACTTCCTCCTCCACACTTTTCTTTTTCTTTTCCTTTTTGCTTGAAGATGAAGAAGAAATTCAATTAAGGTTTAATTCCACAGTATATATCTTTCCAGCTGTCGAAAGCTAAAGCGAACCGTCTCATCGAGAGAGGTTGCTGGAGGACTCGCTGAAGGCTAGAACAAGGATTATGGATGGATCGAGGCTGGAGCAGATTTCCCCTGGCCAATCCCACTGTTGCTTGGGAGGCTGTCTCTGCCCTGAATTCTCTTCGGCTTTAACTTGGAGACATTCTAAAATTGGTTTCAGTGTCCTGAGGAGGATCATTTCATGGTGTTTTGTCACCCCAAAGAAGAGACACTGATCCCCTTTTAAGAACACGAGGACATCAGAAGAGCCCCACTGGAGCAGACCCATGGTCCATCTAGTCCAGCATTCTGTCTCACACAGTCTGTGTCACATAAGAACGTAACAGAATGGCCCATGCAACTCCTGGATTGTCAACTCCAGGCTATGAAATTCCTGGAGATTTGGAGATGGGACCTGGGGAGGGCAGGGTTGGGGGAGAATAAGGACCTCAGTGCAATATAATGTCACAGAGTCCAGCCTCCAGAGAAGCCATTTTCTCCAGGGGAGCTGATCTCTGTCGTCTGGAGATCAGTTGTGATTCCAGGAGACTTCCAGCCCCCACCTCAAGATCGACCACCCTACATGGTGGCCACCCAGCTCCACTGGAGGGCCAACAAGCATGGCTGGGAGTAACACAGACCCAGGACAAGAAGCCAGTTGCTTCTTGCGCAGCCTGGGAGTCAGCCAGGCCCCACTGGCCCTCAGCTGTCTCCTCACCGTGCTCTCTCAGCACCATTTGGGCAGCTTCACCAAAGAACCAGACCTGAAGCAGTTTTTCTTACAGTTCACCTGCGTGCATCTGGTCAAGCACCCTTGGGTTAGATGCCAGGCCAGAAAGAATCTTGGTATTGTTCCTGTAAAGTAGTGGGTTCTGATGCTAGAGTGATTTCAGCATAGCTATTAGCAAAAACACCACTGAAAAACACACATGGCAAGCCGCAGCTATGTACACATGACTCACCACCAAAACACACCCCCAGAATACAAACCCACCAATAGAAACATCAGGCACTATGGAACTCCATACTCTAGAGTGTTAGTCCCATAGAGGTTACCTGATTGGCTGGCTCTGCAAGAGCAACCAATCTAAGTGCAGCTGCAAGAAGAACATAACAACCTAAGAGAAGCCATGTTGGATCAGGCCAACAGCCCATCCAGTTCAACATTCTGTGTCACACAGTGGCCAAAAACCCAGGGGCCATCAGGAGGTCCATCATTGGGGTATAGGACACTAGAAGCCCTCCCACTGTGCCCTCCCCCCAAGCACTGCCCCAGACATAAGAACACAAGAGAAGCCATGTTAGATCAGGCCAATGGCCCATCCAGTTCAACACTCTGTGTCACACAGGAGCCAAAAAACCCAGGCGCCATCAGGAGGTCCATAAGTGGGGCCAGGACACCAGAAGCCCTCCCACTGTGCCCCCCCCAGCACCAAGAACACAGAGCATCACTGCCCCAGACGTAAGAACACAAGAGAAGCTATGTTAGAACACGCCAATGGCCCATCCAGTCCGTGTCACACAGTGGTCAAAAAACCCAGGCGCCATCAGGAGGTCCATCAGTGGGGCCAGGACACTAGGAGCCCTTCCACTGTGCCCTCCCCACAAGCACCAAGAATACAGAGCATTGCTTCCCCCAGACAGAGAGTTCCAACGATAAGCTGTGGCTAAGAGCCACTGATGGACCTCTGCTCCATATGCTTATCCATTCTCCTCTTGAAGCTGTCTATGCCTGTAGCCGCCACCACCTCCTGTGGCAGTGAATTCCACATGTTAAGCTCTCATACAAAGGGTCTTCTCTTGAAACTCTCAATGCACTATAGTTCCTGTTACCAAATCTCCTTTTTCTGCCATGGGAAGCCTCTGCACTTAGCTGAGCAGATGCTCAGGGTACACCTGGTACAGGATGGAGCAATGAAATCCGGCTGCAGGAGGTCTAACAAGCTCGAGAGAATAGAAATGCCTTTGCTTGGTACCTGGCTCTTAGCCCTGTGTAGCTCTGAGGAGGGGGGGGGGTGCAAGGAGTCCAGAGCAGAAGCTTTGGGGGAGTTTCTGGTCTCAGGGGATGTTCATGGCTCAGGGGCAGAGCATCTGCTTAAAAGGGCCAGAGAGCGGGGGATCTAAAATGCTTCTGCCTAAGGCCCTGAAGAAGAGTCCTGTGGCGCAGAGTGGTAAAGTTGCAGTACTGCAGTTTGAACTCTCTGCTCATGACCTGAGTTCGATCCCCGATGGAAGGTGGGTTTTCAGGTAGTCGGCTCAGGTTGACTCAGCCTTCCATCCTTCCGAGGTTGGTAAAATGAGTCCCCAGCTTGCTGGGGGGTGGGGGGAAGTGTTGATAAGAAGAACATAAGAGAAGCCATGTTGGATCAGGCCAATGGCCCATCCAGTCCAACACTCTGTGTCACACAGTGGCCAAATTTTTTATATATATATACACACACACATACTGTCGCTAATAGCCACTGATGGACCTCTGCTCCATATTTTTATTTAAACCCCTCTTGAAGGTGGCTATGCTTGTGGCTGCCACCACCTCCTGTGGCAGTGAATTCCACATGTTAATCACCCTTTGGGTGAAGAAGTACTTCCTTTTATCCGTTTTAACCTGTCTGCTCAGCAATTTCATCGAATGCCCATGAGTTCTTGTATTGTGAGAAAGGGAGAAAAGTACTTCTTTCTCCACTTTCTCCATCCCATGCATTATCTTGTAAACCTCTATCATGTCACCCCGCAGTCGACGTTTCTCCAAGCTAAAGAGTCCCAAGCGTTTCAACCTTTCTTCATAGGGAAAGTGTTCCAGCCCTTTAATCATTCTAGTTGCCCTTTTTTGGACTTTCTCCAATGCTATAAAATCGGGGAAGGCAATGGGAAACCACCCCGTAAAAAGTCTGCCGTGAAAACGTTGTGAAAGCAACGTCACCCCAGAGTCAGAAATGACTGGTGCTTGCACAGGGGATTACCTTTTTTTAAAGACCGCAGAGAGCTACTGCCAGTCTGTGTAGGCAACACTGGCATGGATAGACCAAACGTCTGATTCGGGATAAGGCAGCTTTTTGTGTTCCTGTCCATTCGAGCACCTCCACTGAGAATGCCCGGTGCGGAAACTGTACTTCACCCTGGAGACAAATGTATAACGTTGCAAAGTAAATGTTGAATGTGTATCCTGTGAATGCTCAGAGCGCAACTAAAACAGTGGGCAAGGATTGCAGGTGGAACCTTTTTAGAAACTGTCCAGCTTCCAGCTTGCCCAGACAGCAGCATGCCGGTGGGGTTAAGTCAGAAGAGCAATATTATGTCATGAGTTCAGCCAGACTGAGATAAGCGAGAACATTTATTGAACAAGAGCAGAACTGAACACAAACAGGCAACGCCACTCCTTATGTACATTTGGTCTGAGTTAACCACGCCCCCTTATGTGGGCAGCAACCCACCCTATTGGCCTCTCCAGGATCCTTCATTTGCATTTCCTGAGAGAAACGCCTTGTGTCCCGATTGGCTGGTTCTAAAAGAACAGCCAATTGGAATGTAGGCATCAGGGTCCTAGAGGGCAATGAGTATGCTTCAAGGTCAACTAACAGACATAACAAAGCAGCAGTCAAAACAACCAATACACAACAAGCAAGGACCCTTTTTTTGTGGTCTTGGGAGCTGCATTTAAACTACGAAGATTGCCAAGAGCCTTCCGTGACCTGGCTGGCACTAAGTGGAATGAGAGGGGTCTCGTGAGCTGTGCAGCAGAATCTCTGTTCTTTGGAAAGGGGGGATGAGATCTGGGAATTCTGTTGGAGGAGAGGACTGCCAGATCTCCAAAGGAGGAAGGCCAGTGAAATGCCAAAGGAAGGGACAGATGCAAAGAAGAAGAAGAACGTAGATTTATACCCCGCCCTTCTCTCTGAATCAGAGTCTCAGAGTGGCTTACAATCTCCTTTATCTTCTTCCCCCACAACAGACACCCTGTGAGGTGGGTGGGGCTGAGAGAGCTCTCCCAGAAGTTGTCCTTTCAAGGACAACTCCTACGAGAGCTCTGGCTGACCCAAGGCCATGCCAGCAGCTGCAAGTGGAGGAGTGGGGAATCAAACCCGGTTCTCCCAGATAAGAGAGCCATGACTGACCCAAGGCCATTCCAGCAGCTGCCAGTGGAGGAGTGGGGAATCCAACCCGGTTCTCCCAGATAAGAGAGCTCTGGCTGACCCAAGGCCATGCCAGCAGCTGCAAGTGGAGGATTGGGGAATCAAACCCGGTTCTCCCAGGTAAGAGTCCGCACACTTAACCACTTCACCAAACTGGCTCTCAGAACAGGAATATGCAGTATGACTTTTTCTGTTCTTCTTAATTTACCATCAAAGGGGAAGACTTTTAGACCTAGGATGAGAGGATGCATGGATTATTTATGTTCCTTTGTTAGGCAACATTTGCTCAGCTATATATATGTTTTTCTTTTTATAATGAATAACTGTAAGTATAAATTAATGTTTTCATCTTTTGAGATGGAAGTTATGGTGCTCTGTTGCACAGATGGGGAAACCTAACTGGGTTCCCGGTTGCCAAGCTCTGAAAGGGAGGGGTCTTTCTGAATACGAATAAGTCATCTAAGCATTCAGAGAATCACAGAGTTCATTCCATGAATCATAATCCAAGATTTCCTGGCGATCCAGGGTGGTTTGTAAGGTGACTCTTAGTCTGAAAAAGACCGCACAGACAGAGAGAGGTTGGGATCACTCAGTACTAGACAACAAGCATATCTCGACTCTAACTCTCAGACCATTTTCGCACACAGCTTACCACGGGGTCACGTTCCTGTTCTCTCCACAGCGTCCGTCGGATTCCCCATTATCTGCGCCGAAGTTACAGGAAGTGCCGCGGCTTTTGCATAGCAAACGTAAACTGCTAAAACCCAGTTTACGTTTGCTACGCAAAAGCCGCGGCACTACCTGTAACTCCGGCGCAGATAATGGGAAATCCGACAGACGCTGCGGAGAGAACAGGAATGTGACCCCGTGGTAAGCTGTGTGCGAAAACGGTCTCAATCTGCCAGCAGGAGCAAGAGGAATTCAGATGTCCTTTTCCTTCTGTCAAGTTGTCCTCCGATCAGTGTTCCCTCTGAGTTAGTGCGAGCTACCTCACAGTATTTTAGCTTCCAGCTCACATATTTTTTTGTCTTAGCTCAGGAAAAATGGCCCCAGAGCAAACAAAGCTCATAACTTTAATGCCTGTAACTCACAAAGTAGACTTTTTGCTCACAAGACTCCACAGCTTAGAGGGAGCACTGCCTCTGATAGTGGCCGTGGAGAGAGCCATAAAGATGCACAGAGCCAGATTAATAATTAGGCCAAGTAGGCACTGGCTTATGGGCCCCCATGGGCCAGCTTTTCCTCCCCTATCCCCCCCCGCTTGCAACCCTCCAATGCAACTCCCATGGCCCATCTGCAGGATTCATCTGTCCAGATTCGGTGGTTACCGCATTGTGCTTTGAGAATGCATCCAATATGCAAACAAAAAGGAACTCTGGCCAGCTGAGAGAGAGGGGGAGGGAGGGAGAGGGGGAGAGGGAGAGGGAGAGAGAGAGGACTGTGTCTCTGGGTTGCTGTTTTTGACGTGGCAGTATATGAAATCCTGTCACTGAGTTCTGCTCCTTCAATGATGGAAAAACAACCCTCATGTTATCAAGTTGTTCCCTCGTCTTCAACCGGCAGCTTATTGCTCCTTGGCTACCGGAAGACCCTGTTTGCATTATCCCAGATGAAGGGGAAGCACGTAAACGACAGCCTTTCTGCATGTCCCTCCGGGGATTTTCTTCTCTGGGCTGGTTCACTTGCTGCTCCGAAGGCCCCCAGTGTTCAGCCAAAATGCTGCTTTCCTCGAATCCTTCATTCCATTCCTGTTAAGTTATCCTCCTTTTCTTCCACCTCCCGGGTTTGATTATCACCCAACTGATGGTTGTGCAGATATGCCATTTGTTAAGCAGCAGAAACTCCTAACATTTGGGGACTTCCAAGTAACGGCAGGAGAAGGGGGTGGGAATCAATTAGGCGGGGGGAAATTCAAGGAAAAAAATATTACATAGCAAAATACCATCATGAGTTATTCCCAATGCTGTCAGAATGATTTCCTTTTTCTGTATGTGTGTGAATTAACACAAGACACTTAGGCATGAAAACCATCGTTTCAGAGGGTTGTCGTGGAGAAGAGTCCAGGAGAAGAGTTTAATTCAAGTCCAGTAGAACCTTAAAGACCCATAAGATTTTGGGGGTGAAGCTTTCTAGAGACAAAACTTCAATCTCCAAGCAAGATTTGACAGAAGAAGAAGAAGAAGAAGAAGAAGAAGAAGAAGAAGAAGAAGAAGAAGAAGAAGAAGAAGAAGAAGAAGAAGAAGAAGAAGAAGAAGAAGAAGAAGAAGAAGAAGAAGAAGAACAACAACAACAACAACAACAACAACAACAACAACAACAACAACAACAACAACTGGGTTTGATCCCCCACTCCTCCACTTGCAGCTGCTGGAATAGCCTTTGTGGAAGGCCATTTCTTCTTTGTGGAATGGCCTTTCTTCTTCTTCACAAAGAAGAAACGGCCTTCCACAAAGGCCATTCCAGCAGCTGCAAGGGGAGGAGTGGGGAATCAAACCCAGTTCTCCCAGATACTGGCTTTCACGATGTCCATATGATGGGTCAGGCCAAAGACTGCTCACCTGGCCCCCAGCATTCTGCTTCCCAGGGACCAGTCTGATGCTTTGGTAGGGAAGTAAAGGCACTTGCCATTTTATCTCCTGCATCCATTTCTCAAGCAGAGGTGGGCTGACTTGGGAGATTTCCAGGATAGGGACAGCTTCTTTTGGGGTTGAATTGGATGGACCCTCAGTGGTCTGATCCAGCAGGGCTCGTCTGATGTTCTTCTCAGGGGAAGGCCTTGGCCTCTCTGCTCTGTTGTTGGTCCTCCAGAGCAGCTAGCTGGCTACTCTCTGAGACAGGACGCTGGACTAGATGCCCCTCACTGGTCTGATCCAGCAGGGCTCTTCTGATGTTCTTCTCAAGGGAAGGCCTCGGCCTCTCTGCCCTGTTGTTGGCCCCCCAGAGGAACTGGTTGGCCACTTTGTGAGAAAGGAGGCTGGACTAGATGGTCTGATTCAGCAGGGCTCTTTTGATGTTCTTATGAAGGCCTCAGCCTCTCTGCCCTGTTGGCCCTCCAGAGGAACTGGCTGACCCCTATGTGAGACCGGAGGCTGGACTGGATGGACCCTCCATGGTCTGATCCAGCAGGGCTCTTCTGATGTTCTTCTCAGGGGAAGGCCTCAGCCTCTCTGCCCTGTTGTTGGCCCTCCAGAGGAACTGGCTGGCCACTTTGTGAGAAAGGAGGCTGGACTAGATGGACCTTCACTGGTCTGATCCAGCAGGGCTCTTCTGATGTTCTTCTCAGGGGAAGGCCTCGGCCTCTCTGCCCTGTTGTTGGCCCCCCAGAGGAACTGGTTGGCCACTTTGTGAGAAAGGAGGCTGGACTAGATGGACCTTCACTAGTCTGATCCAGCAGGGCTCTTCTGATGTTCTTCTCAGGGGAAGGCCTCGGCCTCTCTGCCCTGTTGTTGGCCCCCCAGAGGAACTGATGGCCACTTTGTGAGACAGGAGGCTGGACTCGATGGACTCTCAGTGGCCTGATCCAGCAGGGCTCTTTTGATGTTCTTATGAAGGCCTCAGCCTCTCTGCCCTGTGGTTGGCCCTCCAGAGGAACTGGCTGGCCACTTTGTGAGAAAGGAGGCTGGACTAGATGGACCTTCACTGGTCTGATCCAGCAGGGCTCTTCTGATGTTCTTCTCTCTGCCCTGTTTTTGGCCCCCCAGAGGAACTGATGGCCACTTTGTGAGACAGGAGGCTGGACTCGATGGACTCTCAGGGCTCTATTGATGTCCTTATGTACCACTGCTACTTCCACGATATGCAGACTTCCTCTCCAACATCCTATCCAGCCTCTATGAGCCAGTCTTCTAGTTTGGAGTAGCCAGCACACAAGATGAAAAAGTACCTGGATCCCATTTTGGGTAAACAGCGGGGCAGAAATGCTTCCACTAAGATTGAACGAAGTCCTCCTGTCTGGAGGCTAAGGCCAAGTGCCTCTGTGGTTCTGGCCCGCTGCCCTGTTTCGTGACGGGTTGCGGGAGGATGGGAGCAAAGGAGGCCCAGTCAAGCCCATCCATTTCCTTTAATCCTGATTCACTAAGAGGATCTAAGTATTTATAGAACAAAAACACTAAAACTTTCTCTCTCCCAGCGTAACCCCTGACAGAGAGACAATGATGAAGCTCTGTTGGCCCAGAGACAGAGCGGTTGGCTTCAGAAGAAGAGAGGGGACCGGGGGAGAGAGCCAGATTCGGGAGAGTCAGGCTATTCCTTACATCTTGGCTGTGCGGGACAGTGAAATAAAATAATGTGCTTCAGAGGGAGAGGGAAGGAAGCAAAGGGAGGCTGAAGGAGGGCCTTCAGCTCTGGTGAGGAGAAATCCATGGAGGCGGGAAAGCAAACTGCCCAGAGACACGGAAACTGAATAATAAGGGGCCAGGAAAAGAGGAAAAAAGGAAGAAGAAGAAGTGGTAGTAGAAGAAGAACTTGTGGATATTCAATGAAATTGCTGAGCAGTCGGATTAGAACGGATAAAAGGAAGTACTTCTTCACCCAAAGGGTAATTAACACATGGAATTCACTGCCACAGGAGGTGGTGGCGGCTACAAGCATAGACAGCTTCAAGAGGGGATTGGATCAACATCTGGAGCAGAGGTCCATCTGGGGCAGTATTCTTGGTGCTTGGGGGGGGGGGCAACAATGGGAGGGCTTCTAGTGTCCTGGCCCCACTGATGGACTTCCTGATAGCACCTTGTTTTTTTGGCCACTGTAGAATACAGAGTGTTGGACTGGATGGGCCATTGGCCTGACCAACAGGGCTGCTTATAGAACAAGAAGAAATTAAATTTATACCCCGCCCTCCACTCTGAATCACAAAGTTTCATAGCAGCTTACAATCTCCTTTACCTTCCCTCCTCCCACAACAGACACCCTGTGAGGTGGGTGGGGCTGAGAGAGCTCTCTCAGAAACTGCCCTTTCAAGGACAACTCTTTCAAGGGCTATGGCTGACCCAAGGCCATTCCAGCAGCTGCAAGTGGAGGAGTGGAGAATCAAACCCAGTTCTCCCAGATACTGGCTTTCATGACGTCTATATGATGTGTCAGACCAAAGACTGCCCCCTCCCAAGCATTCTACTTCCCAGGGACCGGTCTGATGCTCCTGTAGGGAAGTAAAGGCACTCGCCATTTTATCTCCTGCATCCATTTCTCAATTGGAGGTGGGCTGCCTTGGAACAGGGAGTTTCCATTCCAAGAAACATCCCATAAGGCAAATGTTCTCCCATCCCGTAGTTGTCACCGGCAGAAAAGCTGCTGGTTTCCCTAATCGAGATAATGCAGACTTTTCTTAGGAATGTTTCTGAAATTCTTCTCTGACTACTGTCTCCCTGACTTTAGCAAATTCGGATGATCTGGACTCGTTATCAAATTGGAAATGAAACATGAAGAACCCTCCATTGATCCGGATTGTATTTCTGCCCCCCCCCCACCTCATGAGTGCCCAGTTTGTTGCAACTTTCACTTCTATCTCAATGGGCTTGTGCTGGGAATTGTGCCACGATTGCCTTCATGTGGGGTGTTTTGCTGAGGCACACATGCATTGCTGTCCCGTGGTCAAACTCAGCGCAAAAAGAATCTTGACACCATCACATGGGGGAATGCTAGGGTTGCCAATCCCCAGATGGGGGCAGGGGGTTTGGAGGCCCTCCCCCTGCTTCAGGGTCATCAGAAAGCGGGGGCGGGGGTAGGGAAACGTCTGCTGGACACTCCATTATTCCCCATGAAGACTGATTCCCATAGGCTATAATAGAGAATTGGTCTGTGGGTATCTGGGGCTCTGGGGGGAGCATCTGGTGCCTCTCCCCAAAATACCTTCCTAGTTTCAAAAGGATTGTACCAGGGGGTCCAATTCTATAAGCCCCCAAATAAGGTGCCCTGATCCTTCACTAATTGATCTGTGGAGGCACCAAATTTGCAGCATATCATCCAGTGCCTCTCCTCAAAACACCTTCTAAGTTTCAAAAAAGATTGGACCAGGAGGTCCAATTCTATGTGCTCCCAAAGAAGGTGTCCCTATCCTTCATTATTTCCAGTGGAGGGAAGGCATTTAAAGGGCGTGCGGTCACTTTAAATGTGATGGCCAGAACTCCCTTTGGAGTTCAGTTATGCTTCTCACAATCTTGCTCATGGTTCTACCCCCAAAGTCTCCTGGCTCCACCCCCAAAGTCCCCAGATATTTCTTGAACTGGACTTGGCAACCCGAGGGATTGCGAGACCACTTTTTGCCGCGTTTGTTAATTGTGCAGGACAAGAGCATGGACTGATAACAGAAGGGGAGAACACAAATGAGCGGAAGGATGGAAAGGTGCGCAAAATTGCTGGTTTAAGAAATTATTTAAAGGATTTATTCCGGCATAAGACCTCACAGAGGTCCAGTTCTCTAGGGACCAGTTCTCTGATGGGATGTCATTGCTTTTTGCTACCCAAATGTTCATTTTTTTCCCTGTCCCACCTGAACCTTGAAGAACATATGCAAACAATAATAATAAGATATTGGATTTATATCCTGCCCTCCTCTCCAAATCTCAGAGTCTCAGAGCAGCTCACAATCTCCTTTATCTTCTCCCCCAACAACAGACACCCTATGAGGTGGGTGGAGCTGAAAGGACTCTCACAGCAGCTGCCCTTTCAAGGACAACCTCTGCCAGAGCTCTGGCTGACCCAAGGCCATTCCAGCAGCTGCAAGTGGAGGAGTGGGGAATCAAACCCGGTTCTCCCAGATAAGAGTCCGCATACTTAACCACTACACCAAACTCAGTAAGTTGCTGTTGTCGCAATCAGCGCAGAAACTTTGTGCCAACTGAGACTGTGGCAAAAGGCACTTCACACACACAATTGCTTTTGCATTTATATCCCAGTTTTCTCCCCAGTTGGGACTCAAAGCAGATTTTAGCCCTCCTATTGGAGTTGTTACTGGGTTTTTTTGCCATCTTCTGGGCATCAATGTGTGTGTGTGTGTGGGGGGGGTAGTTGTGAATTTCCTGCATTGTGCAGGCATTGAACATATATGAAGAACATATGAAGCTGCCTTCTACTGAATCAGACACCCCTGGATCCATCAAAGTCAGTATTATTAGGATTTGTAGAATCTTTCGGGCTCAAGTGCCGTGTTCTACTGGAGAAAGTTTTCCTTCCAGACGTTTCGTTCTCAGCTGCGGAGAACATCCTCAGTGGCGTTGCAGCCGGAGCAGGCACTCTGACCTTCTTGGCTGCTGTGCATTGAGTTATTATTACAAAAAAAAGTTATTATTATTATTCTACAAACCCTAATGATGTTACCAGCAGTGAAAACCTGAAATCTTTGATAAAGTCAGTATTGTCTACTCAGACTGGATAAAATTGGATAAAAATATGGAGCAGAGGTCCATCAGCTGCTATTAGCCACAGCATTTTATTGGAACTGTCTGGGTTAGTGATGGTCTGTATTCTTAGTGCTTGGCGAGGGGGGGGGGGCAACATAGAAGGGCTTCTAGCCCCACTTGAGAACCTTCTGATGGCACTTGGGTTTTTTGTGGCCATTGTGTGATACAGAGTGTTGGACTGGATGGGCCATTGTTCTTATGTAGACTGGCAGCAGCTTTCCAGGGTCTCAAGCTGAAGTTTTTCACTCCTATTTGCCTGGACCCTTTTTAATTGGAGATGCTGGGGATTGAACCTGGGACCTTCTGCTTCCCAAGCAGATGCTCTACCACTGAGCTACCATCCCTCCCTGGATAGGTGAAGGTCTTTAAATGGGAGGGGGAGGCAGATTGGCCTTCTGCCTGGCCACCAAGCGAGGAGGTGGCAGAAACAGCCCCAGGCTCCCCTCCCCATTTAAAGACCCCCATGCGGGGCAGGGATGGGGTGAGAGTGGGGGGGCAGCCTGGGGTGGCAAAAACCTCAGCACTGCCCCCCCCCCATGGGAAAATTATCTGCCACAAAACCGGTCCCTGTTGCCAAAAAGGTTGGGAGCTACTGCTTTAGAATGATGGAAGAGCTAATTTGGTGCAGTGGTGAAGTGGGCGGACTCTTATCTGGGAGAACCGGGTTTGATTCCCCATTCCACCACTTGCACCTGCTGGAATGGCCTTGGGTCAGCCAGAGCTCTCTTATCTGGGAGAACCAGGTTGGATTCCCCACTCCTCCACATGCACCTGCTGGAATGGCCTTGGGTCAGCCATAGCTCTCGCAGGAGTTTTCCTTGAAAGGGCAGCTGCTGTGAGAGCTCTCTCAGCCCCACCCACCTCATAGGTTGTCTGTTGTGGGGGAAGAAGAAGAAGATATTGTATTTATATCCCGCCCTCTACTCTGAAGAGTCTCAGAGTGGCTCACAATCTCCTTTACCTTCCTCCCCCACAACAGACACCCTGTGAGGTGGGTGGGGCTAAGAGGGCTCTCACAGCAGCTGCCCTTTCAAGGACAACCTCTGCCAGAGCTATGGCTGACCCAAGGCCATGCTAGCAGGTGCAAGTGGAGGAGTGGGGAATCAAACCCTGTGAGGTGGGTGGGGCTGGAGAGGGCTCTCACAGCAGCTGCCCTTTCCAGGACAACCTCTGCCAGAGCTATGGCTGACCCAAGGCCATTCCAGCAGATTCAAGTGGAGGAGTGGGGAATCAAACCCGGTTCTCCCAGATAAGAGTCCGCACACTTAACCACTACATCAAACTGGCTATATAGGAGGTTGTAAGCCGCTCTGAGTCTCTGATTCAGAGAGAAGAGCGGGATATAAATCTGCAGTCTATTTCTTCTTCTTCTTTTTCTTCTTCTCCTTCTTCTTCGTAGGGTTGCCAAGTCCAATTCAAGAAATATCTGGGGACTTTGGGGGTGGAGCCAAGAGACATTGAGATGGAGCCAGAAGCAAAAGTGTGACAAGCATAATTGAATTCCAAAGGGAGTTCTGGCCATCACATTTAAAGGGATTCTTCCTTCTTCTTCTTCTTCTTCTTCTTCTTCTTCTTCTTCTTCTTCTTCTTCTTCTTCTTCTTCTTCTTCTTCTTCTTCTTCTTCTTCTTCTTCTTCTTCTTCTTCTTCTTCTTCTTCTTCTTCTTCTTCTTCTTCTTCTTCTTCTTCTTCTTCTTCTTCTTCTTCTTCTTCTTCTGCACCTCCCACACTTGACCTTGAAAGCCCTGCAGGCATGGCAGCTCCTGAAGACTAGAGAGGCAATTGCGTTTGATGATACCCCTTGGGGCTTTCTGTCGGTGGCAGAATCCCTGGATCAACGACCCCAGGCCCCGCACACCCGCGTTCCGAGAGCTGGCCCCCTGCCCACCTACAGAAGCTCTAGACGCTGAACCTTCTGCCCAGCCCTGCTGGGAAAACCGATTTTCTGTCTCGCTTGGAGAACTTTCCTGGGCAAAGCCCTTCTGAACGGCAGCCCGTCCCCTGTCACCAGGATCAGCAGTCAGCATGCAAAAGGAGGGTCAGAAAAAACGGAGGCCAAAAAGAGGAGGGGGAGGGCTTGATAGGTGTGGAAAAGAACAGAAGAATCAGATTTTTTTTGGGGGGGGGAGGGCAGGCTGAGAATGGCCAAACTCTCCCAACCATATTGCCTCCTTGGGAATTCAGACTATTTTACCCACAATGCTTTGCCTTGAAAAACAATCTGTTTCGGAGCTCGGCACAACCTAAAGTGACTGTATATTATTAAGGGTTTAACTTTGAACTTCAGCATTTGGTTCCCATTATACGATCATTAATATCCTCCGCTTCTTTCCTTGGGTTTGACTCCTTCAAGCGAGGTTCCTTCTTCGCCCGGTCCCTCAGCAAGGCCTTTCCATCGACACCATCCGTCTCCTCCTCTCCGACAGGAGCTGGGTTTGGTTTGAATCCCAGAGCCAAGCGTGTGCCCTGGCTTGGAAGTCCACCCAGGCTGGCCACAGGGCTTCCTGCTCCACACTTCCCGCTCTCCGCTTGGCCTCCCTCCCCTCAGGATCACTTCTCGCTCTGCTGCGGGCCTGGTCGTCCAGAGGCTCCGACGGCTGCCATTCAGAACAGATTCTGCACAGATTCCAGAAAGTTCTCTGGAAAGACCTCTGGTGGAAGCGGGCATCACAGGGTTCCCTCCCTCTGCTGGCAACCAACACGGACACTGCTGCTTCACCTGAAACAAGATATACCCATCCTCTCCTGGCAAGGTTGCCAACTCTGTGGTTTGAAATTCCTGGAGATTTTTTTTTTTGGGGGGGGGGGGTAGACCCTGGGGGGAAGAGCCCCGAGGTGCAGAGTGGTAAAGCTGCAGTTCTGCAGTCCAAACGCTCTGCTCATGACCTGAGTTCGATCCCGGCAGAAGCTGGGTTCAGGTAGCTGGCTCAAGGTTGACTCGGCCTTCCGTCCTTCTGAGGTCGGTAAAAGGAGTATCCAGCTTGCTGGGGCGGGGGGGGGGGGGGGAGTGTAGATGACTGGGGAAGGCAAGGGCAAACCACCCCATCAAAAGTCTTCCATGGAAACGTTGTGATGTGACGTCACCCAGAGTCGGAAACGACTGGTGCTTGTACAGGGGACTACCTTGACCTTTTTTACAGGGTCGATTTGTAGAAAAATAGGTTGTGGAGCTTATGATCATAACTCATTAGCATATGCCCACCAACAGCCAAAAGCAACACAATGCAAGAAAGTAAAGCCCCTGGAGATCCAACCAGCCCAAACAGGCCTCGCTCACCTGGGGCTCTTCTTGGCCACCCCCCTGCACAGTCAAAAGGCCAGCAAGCCACCTGCCACCCAAAATCACATAAGAAGTGGAGAAAGGATGGCGCGGGCTTCTCCAGGGGTTAATAAGGCCTGCTGGGGGTGTGGCAAAGCCCCTGGTGGCTGGCTGGCTGCCCGCTCTCCTAATCCAGGGATTGTTATGCAGCTGCACCTCCTATTCAATGGACAAGTTAGGTGGGGAGGAAGAGGGGGAACCCTCAGGAAGTTTCAGGAGCTGTGCTCCTGTGAGCTCCTGTTGAATTCAAGGCCTGCCTTTTTACCTTCTTACCCTGGGGAGGGGAGGGAGTTGTGGAGGAGAAGGGCCCTGTCACAAGCAGGGCGCCCTTCTACTGGCTGCCACCACTCTGCTAGGAAGGCCCAGAGCACTCACAGACCCCTGCCTTCCTTCTTAACAAAACACCTTTTAGGTGTTTATCTGGGGTCGTTGGGGGTGGAGCCAGGAGACGTTGGGGGTGGAGCCAAGAGCAAGGTGTGTGACAAGCATAATTGGACTCCAAAGGGAGTTCTGGCCATCCCGTTTAAAGGGACCGCACACCTGTTCAATGCCTTCCTTCAACTGGAAATAATGAAGGATAGGGACACCTTCTTTGGGGGCACATAGAATTGGACCCCCTGGTCCAATCCTTTTTGAAACTTGGAGGGTGTTTTGAGGAGAGGCAACGGATGCTATGCTGCAAATTTGGTGCCTCCACAGATCAATTCTCCATTATATCCTATGGGAATCAGTTTCCATAGAGAATAATGGAATGCCGAGCAGACATTTCCCTCCCCCCCCCTGTGCTTTTCTGACGACCCCGAAGCGGGGGGGGGGGAGGGTCTCGAAACCAGGGGGCCCCCTGCCCCCACCAGGGGACTGGCAACCTTATACCCTCTGAAACTCCCTGTGTCAGAATTCCAAAGATGCCCCCAAGCTCAAATGTGTTGGGGACCCCAGATGCAGAAAATGTTGTCTGTGCTGCCCCCCCGGATAGACCGTCTTGAGGTGGCTGGTTTGTCCCTTCCTTCATGAAATGTGTTCATCTGCTGCTTGCAGAAGCTGATTTTCTAGATTCGTTGATATTCTGCTCATGTTACGTTTATTTTTCATGCTATGTACAAGGTATTCCTCTTATGACATTTAAACATATGATAGGTACATAATACGTAAAATGATTGATGCACAGGTACCATTGAAAAGGGGTACTTTCAGTGAAACAATGCGAGGAAACTCAATGGTGGAGACTGACAGGTTGAGCTCTCATGAGGGGGAAGAGTAGAGCCCCCAAAGAGCCTTTTTGACTGGATGTCTTCTAAATTGTACATAGCCCTTCTGCTTCCCTCGAGCCTTTTGTTTGAGATGCTGCTGCTGGTTTAGTGTAGTGGTTAAGTGCATGGACTCTTATCTGGGAGAACCGGGTTTGATTTCCCACTCCTCCACTTGCACCTGCTGGAATGGCCTTGGGTCAGCCAGAGCTCTGGCAGGAGTTATCCTTGAAAAGGCAGCTGCTGTGAGAGCTCTCTCAGCCCCACCCACCTCACAGGGTGTCTGTTGTGGGAGGGATGGCCAACGGTAGCTCTCCAGATGTTTTTTGCCTACAACTCCCATCAGCCCCAGCCATTGGGGCTGGAGAGCTACTGTTGGCCACCCCTGATATAAGAGATTGTAAGCTGCTCTGAGACTCTGATTCCAAGATAAGAGCGTGGTATAAATCTGCATTCTTCTTCTTCTTCCTCCTGTCTTGCAGCTCTCAAACATCTGACGTTTATTCTATGTGGCTCTTATGTTAAGCAAGTTTGGCCATCCCTGGGCCATCCCTCTGAAACAAATGTTACTGGTGAGGTGTGGGTAACCTGGCTCTATTGGGGTTTCTTGCCCTGGGTCTTTATATGCAGCAAGGAAATCCCAGAGAGGGCTCATGTTCTTCCTTTTCACCTTGTTCTCCTCTCCTGTCTTGTCTGTGATGCCACCGGCTGCCCTCCCCGTACCCTGCCCCGTCTGAGCCTCCTTTCCTCTTGCAAAGGCCCACGGAAGATTACGAAATACAAATTTGAATTATTTGGTGGTACAAGGTGAACGGGGCACTTGAAATTAAACCGTGTTTAGATTAAAGAGGACGGAGTATTGAAAATATTTTCCTTTGAGTTTTACAGTACAATTAGGAACTGTTTAAGCTTTCAGTTCTTGTGGCTTCTAAGTCAGGGCTGTGGTTCACCGAGTGCTCCAGAGAGATCCCTTTCAGCTTCGGCCGAAGAAGGTCGTCCCTGTTTAGATGTAGAATTATACCTTCCACTCCACAGGCCGCTTATCTTCGAATCTGCAATTTGCAGGGTCTCCCGCAAAAGGAAATCTTTTATTAAGCATTTTATTTTCTTTTGCTGCAGGCAGGCAGACTAAATAAACTCCAGGGGAGACTTTGCACTTTTTCTTCGTGTTGGCCACATCCAAGAATCACAGACAATGCCGTTTTGCAAGAAAGAGAGAATTTGAAGAAAAACAAGCGGCTCAAAACCCCTCGTCAACTTCTCCTGCTGGATTCCTCAAAAGAATTTATTTCATTACTATAAGTGCTGTTGACTTAGTCTTAGTTTCAGCACTTGGATTCTTGGATAGCTTCAAGAAAACCACCCCCTCCAAGATAAATATATTATGCAAAGCGCGAGCTTCGTTCTTTCACTGATATGTGGTCTGACTCCAACTGTCCCCCCCCCCTCAGAAAAGAACTTCCTGAATGGTGCTGGGAGGGGGCCTTAATTGCCCCTACTCAAGGAACCAAGGCTGCAAGGGGGAGATGGAAACAGGCTACGGAAATAATGCGGTTCTGAGACCCCACACAGCCCACAATCAGCTGGGCTTTTGCAGTGAAAATCTAAGGGACTAGAACTCGACTTACTCCATGCTAAGTAGGCCTTGACGTCAGGGCACCGAGACCATCCTGTGATTTGTTTCCAGAATTTCCAGCTGACCTTTCACCCAGCACAAGAACTTCGGAAGAGCCCTGCTGGATCACACCAGTGATGGCCAGTTTAGCCCACTCTCCCACCTCACACAGTGGCCAACCAGTTCCTTTGGAGGTCCAACAACAGGGAACAGAGGCCTGAGAAGAAGATCAGAAGAGTCCCGCTGGATCAGACCAGTGAGGGTCCATCTAGTCCAGCCTCCTGTCTCACACAGGGGCAACCAGTTCCTCTGCAGGGCCAACAACAGGGCATAGAGGCCAAGGCCTTCCCCTGAGAAGAGCATCAGAAGAGCCCTGCTAGATCAGACCAGTGAGGGTCCATCTAGTCCAGCCTCCTGTCTCACACACTGGCCAACCAGTTCCTCTGGAGGGCCAAAAATAGGGCAGAGAGACCAATGCCTTCCCCTGAGAAGAAAATCAGAAGAGTCCCACTGGATCAGACCAGTGAGGGTCCATCTAGTCCAGCCTCCTGTCTCACACAGTGGTCAACCAGTTCCTTTGGAGGGCCAACAACAGGGCAGAGAGGCTAAGGCCTTCCCCTGAGAAAACATTAGGAGAGCCCTGCTGGATCAGACCAGTGAGGGTCCATCTAGTCCAGCCTCCTGTTTCACACAGGGGCCAACCAGTTCCTCTGGAGGGCCAACAACAGGGCACAGAGGCCAAGGCCTTCCTCTGATAAGAGCATCAGAAGAGCCCTGCTGGATCAGACCAGTGAGGGTCCATCTAGTCCAGCCTCCTGTCTCACACAGTGGCCAACCAGTTCCTCTGGAGGGCCAAAAGCAGTCAGATAGGCCGAGGTCTTCCCCTGATGTTGTCTCCTGGCACTGGGATTCCAAGGCTGATTGCCTTTAGTCACAATGGCTGGTAGCCGCTGCTAGATCTACCCTCCACGGATCTGTCTAACCTCCTGTTAAAGTCATCTGTAGGAATATAAGAGGGTGCCGAAGGCAATTAACAACATCTAAAATGGCATTAAAATAACAGAACTACCTACGAATAGGAACTCTTCAAGATTACCACACCCAGCCTGACTGCCATTTCAGGGCACCGAGGACGCCCTGTGAACCCGCAGCCAAAGATATACAGCTCATCCTGTCCACGGTGCCTTCCTCAAGAACACTCCTCTGGAAAGGGAAAGTGTATTTCTGCTGTAGTTCTAATGGTTTTGCGGATGTGTTTCTTGCTGGTTTTTATGATGCACATTTTAAGTGTATTAACTGCCTTGGTGGCCTTTATGATGGCAGAAAAGTGTTAAAATGATATATAGGTGCCATATAACACCGGAGAAATTGGCAAAAATGTACACAGGGTTATCCAATCTCTGTTGGAAGTGTGAAGAGCAGGTTGGTACCTACTATCATATGTCGTGGACCTGTAAGGTTACCAAGAGGTATTGGATAAAGGTCCATGAACTGATTCAAAAGATACTGAAACTGTCGATACCATTTAAACCTGAGTTGTTTTTGTTAAACATGTTTCCAACTAAGATGGACAAAATGACAAAATATACAAGAATTCATATAATAACAGTCGCAAGAATTATATCTGCGCAGGGTTGGAAGAAAAAAAGAGGTCCTGATTATAGACGATTTGATAGTAAAGATAATGGATATAATAGAAGTAGACGAACTGTCATGTAGACTCAACACTGAAGGATGCAAGAATAAAGTTCAGGATTGGTCAAAGTTCTGTGAATGGTTATGTAAATGTAAATGAAAATGAGAATGTAAATAATTTTAAATGAGAGTGGTAGAATATTATAGCATTGGAAAAAGTCCAGAAAAGGTCAACTAGAATGATTAAAGGGTTGGAAAACTTTTCCTATGAAGAAAGGTTAAAACTCTTGGGGCCCTTTAGCTTGGAGAAACGTTGACTGCGGGGTGACATGATAGAGGTTTACAAGATTATGCATGGGATGGAGAAAGTAGAGAAAGAAGTACTTTTCTCCCTTTCCCACAATACAAGAACTCGTGGGCATTCAATGAAATTGCTGAGCAGTCAGGTTAAAACAGATAAAAGGAAGTACTTCTTCACCCAAGGGGTGATTAACATGTGGAATTCACTGCCACAGGAGGTGGCAGCGGCTACAAGCATAGACAGTTTCAAGAGGGGGTTAGATAAAAATATGGAGCAGAGGTCCATCAGTGGCTATTAGCCACAGTGTGTATATATATATGTGTGTGTATATAATTTTTTTGGCCACTGTGTGACACAGAGTGTTGGACTGGATGGGCCATTAGCCTGATCCAACATGGCTTCTCTTATGTTCTTATGTTCTTAGAAGCCAAAGAATAGAGGGCGAAGAGAGTAATAAATAGAGGTAGCGATGGTAGAGGGAAACGGCTTACCTCATCTTTGTTTTTGTTATATGTGTTTTTGTTATCTGTGTTTAAGTTTTTGCTGGTAATGGATCTTTATGTTAGGTGGGAACTTTGAATAAAAAATATTGGATTCGTACGAAGGCAGAAAAGTGGAGTTTAAATTTTGTAAAATAATTCAAGGTCAGCAAGGTGGAAGCCCGCTTCACCTTTTCCAAGTGGTTGTTCCCAAGTGGAGAGGTGAGGAGGGAGGGCGGGGGGGCTGAGAAAGCTTTGTCTCAGCCAATGACTGACTGCTGTAGCAAGAGAAGAACGGAGGGACAGGCTACATCATGCCTACAAGGAGAGTTAGAGGGATGCTCTGTCTAGTGGTGTTCAGTGACATTTGGGGGAGTTTGTCTGCATTGCCATTCTTCTGGCTTCCCTCAAAAGGTATTATATGTTAGGTATACAAGCCCCGTGGTAAGGTAAAGCTGCAGTACTGCAGTCGAAGCTCTCTGCTCATGACCTGAGTTCGATCCCAGTCGAAGCTGGGTTCAGGTAGCCGGCTCAGGTTGACTCAGCCTTCCATCCTTCTGAGGTCGGTCAAATGAGTCCCCAGCTTGCTGGGGGGAAAGTGTAGAGGACTGGGGAAGGCAATGACAAACCACCACGTAAAACAGTCTATTTATTTATTTATTTATTTGGGATTTATATCCCGCCCTTCCCACGGATGGCTCAGGGCGGCTTCCAACAATTAATCAAACTTAAAAATAAACAATTTCAAATGTAAAACAATTAAATAATTTAAGCAGTTAAAACATTAAAACAGAGTAAAACAGATGGCTGGCCAGTTTCCTCCGGTTGTTATCCTAGCTAAATGTAGGCTAGGTATAGGCTAGCCGGAAGAGGGTCGTCTTACAGGCCCTGCGGAACTGCGCTAAGTCCCGCAGGGCCCTCACCTCTTCCGGCAGCTGATTCCACCATACGGGGGCCATAACGGAGAAAGCCTGCTGTGAAAACATCATGATGCGATGTCACCCCAGAGTCGGAAACGAGTGGTGCTTGCACAGGGGACGACCTTAACCTTTTTATGTTTGGTTTGAGGAAGAAGTCCTCCGATCCCCTTTACTATCACTGTTAATGAAAGTTTGGTGATGGTTCTACCGCGGGGGAGCCAGTGCTGGAAAATTATTTTTGAATTTTTAAAAATTATTTTAGTATACTTGTATTCCGCCCATTCCCCGTAGGGCCCAGGGTGGAGTACAACATACGATAAACCAATAAAATACAATAAAAACATTCTACAAGCAGACAACTCAACAGCACTCAGATGACCATGTCATCACATATCGCCCCGTCTAGCTGTCTCACATCATGATATCTCATAGAGATGGCAGTTTTTGTTCCATTTCCTAGCACAGATTATAGTACTGGCCGGGGAGGCCAACCTGATCAAGAATAGATGCCCGCAGCCTCAGCTAAAGGTCTGGCAGAATAGCTCCGTTTTACAAGCCCTACGGAAGGCTAACAAGCCAGGTGGAACGTTGGTCGAGCTGGACATTTGATCTGACCCATTTGGGTGGTTCTGGAGTCAATTCTGTCTTCTAGGAACGTCTCTTCCAAAGTGGAGACCACCCAATATGGAGAGGGAGTTCTTAGGGACTGTTTAAAGGCTTCTGGTGCAGGGATGTGGTGCAAATATGGAGGAATGATCTGTCCTAGTGAGTCAAAAACCTGAAGTCTATCTTAATCCTGGTTTTTAAAGTGCTTTTATAATGTTCTGCTGTTAATTGTTGGGCATTCGATGAAATTGCTGAGCAGACAGGTTAAAACGGATAAAAGGAAGTATTTCTTCACCCAAAGGGTGATTAACATGTGGAATTCACTGCCACAGGAGGTGGTGGCAGCCACAAGTATAGCCACCTTCAAGAGGGGTTTAGATAAAAATATGGAGCAGAGGTCCATCAGTGACTATTAGCCACGGTGTGTGTGTGTGTATAAATTTTTTTGCCACTATGTGACACAGAGTGTTGGACTGGATGGGCCGTTAGCCTGATCCAACATGGCTTCTCTTATGTTCTTATGACATTTGCTATCTTCCAGTCCTCAGGAACGGAGGCAGATTTCAATGAAAGATTACAGATTTTTGTTAGAAGATCCACAAGTTCAACTTTGAGTTCTTTCAGAACTCTCGGATGTATGCCATCTGGACCCAGTGACTTATTAGTTTTTAATTTTGCTATCAGTTGTAGGACCTCCTCTTTTGTCACCTCAATCTGACTCAGGTCTTTCAACACCCCTTCCAAAATTAGTGGTTCTGGGGTGGGCAAAATGTTCTCGTCTTCCACAGTGAAGACGGAGGCAAAAAATTCATTTAGCTTCTCAGCCATTTCCCTATCCTCCTTCAGTAATCCTTTTACCCCATGGTCATCCAAGGGCCCCACTGCCTCCCTGGCTGGTTTCCTACTTCTAATATATTTGAAGAAATTTTTATTGTTGGTCTTATGTTTTTTGCAATATGCTCCTCATAGTTCCTTTTTGCCTGCCTGATCACAGTCTTGCATTTGATTTGCCACAGCCTGTGTTCCCTTTTACTAATCTCACTTGGACTGGTTTTCCACCGCTTAAAGGAGTCCTTCTTACCTTTTACAGCTTCCATTACTTTGTTTGTTAACCATGCAGGCCTTTTCTTATGCCTGTTTGTGCCTTTCCTAACTTGTGGTATGTATTGTATCTGAGCTTCTAGGATTATCGGTTTAAATAGTGTCCAAGCTTCCCCAAGGGTTTTGACCGTATGTACCTTTCCTTTCAGTTTCCTCCTCACATGCCTCCTCATCTCAGTGTATTTACCCCTTTTAAAGTTAAACGTGGTTGTGGCGGTCTTTTTGGACAACTCCCTATTTATACAAACAGTGAAATCAATAACATTATGGTCACTGCTCCCAAGCGGCGTAATCACTTTTACATCTCTCACCAAGTCTTGGGCATTACTTAGGACCAAATCCAGGATCGCCCCACCCCTGGTAGGTTCTGAGACCATCTGCTCCATAGCACAGTCATTGAGAGCATCAAGAAACTTAATCTCTTTCTCTCGACCAGAACACATATTGACCCAATCAATCTGCGGGTAGTTAAAATCACCTATTACGACACAGTTTTTACGTTTAGCCGCTATATTTAAGCCTTCCATCATATTATAATCATCCTCTCCCATAGTTAAATTTCCTTTTGGGCCCTCTATTTCAACCCAAAGCATTTCTAAAAGGGAATCTAATTCTCTGACCTCAGTCTTACTGGACCGTATATCCTCTCTGACATACAGAGCCACCCCACCTCCAACCCTTCCCTCCCTATCCTTCCGATATAGCTTATATCCAGGAATCACCGTGTCCCACTGATTCTCCTCATTCCACCAAGTTTCTGAAATTCCCACAATGTCTATGTTTTCTCCCAACACTAAACATTCCAATTCACCAATTTTACTTCGAACACTTCTAGCATTTGCATTCAAACATCTATAATTTCCCAGGCAAGCTAGGCCCGCCACCTTCCTCCTGCCGCCTCGAGACTCTGGCAGACAGTCCATACTGTTTGTCACCTTCACAGTGGACAACTCTGGTCCGTTACCCGGTAGAAAAATAGCAGCTAACCCTTCATCTCTTTGAGACGAGTCCTCCCGAACCAGAGACATTTCATCTCCTGTCGGCTTTCCCCAAGATTTAGTTTAAAAACTGCTCTGCCACCTTTTTGATTTTAAGCGCCAGCAGCCTGGTTCCATCCGGGGACAAGTGGAGACTGTCTCTTTTGTACAGCTCCCACTTGTTCCAGAAAGCATCCCAGTGCCTAACAAACTTAAACCCTTCCTCCTTACACCATCATCTCATCCACACATTGAGACTTCTAATTTGTGCCTGTCTCTCCTGCCCTGCACGTGGAACAGGTAGCACTTCTGAGAAGGCTACCTTAGAGGTCCTGGCCTTAAGTCTCCCACCTAGCAGCCTAAATTTTTCCTCCAGGACCTCACGACTGCATTTCCCCACAACATTGGTGCCAACATGCACCATGACCACAGGCTCCTCCCCAGCACTGT
The DNA here is from genome assembly GCF_032191835.1 of Heteronotia binoei. Classification (NCBI taxonomy): domain Eukaryota; kingdom Metazoa; phylum Chordata; class Lepidosauria; order Squamata; family Gekkonidae; genus Heteronotia; species Heteronotia binoei. Next base: position 124,936,819 of record NC_083231.1, on the reverse strand, counting down.
CTATCAGCCTATCTACTACACGCGTAATGTCCGCTACCTTCGCACCAGGCAGGCAAGTCACCATACGGTCATTACGCGGTTTCGCCACCCAGCTGTCTACTTGCCTAAGGATCGAATCACCAACTACCAAAACGCCCCCTCTCCCCCTGCTCAGGGATGGTTCCTTGGCGCGAAAGGATTTCCGCTCACCAACCGAAGAAGAGGTCCCTTCTGAGGGCGCATTCCCCTTATCCTCAGCACGGTGCCCTGTTCCCTCTCGACCCTCACGCTCTCTGGCAGCAACGGGGCTGCTACATTCAGAGCGGGGCACATCTAATACACCCCCGAGAGTCTTCCCCAAGTGCCTAACTGACCGTCTCTGCTTCTCCAGGGCAGTCACCTCGGCCTCAAGGGTACGAACTCGTTCCCTGAGGACCAGGAGCTCCTTGCATCGAGCACACACCCAAGACCTCTGTCCTTTGGGCAGATAGTCATACATGTGACACTCAGTGCAAAACACTGGAAAGCCCCCAACCCCCTGCTGGCATTCTATCTTCATTTTATATATATATATATAGTTCTGGTCCTACCTTCTAGGGCCACAGAAAATAACGCCACCTCATCCTCTAGTTGACAGCCCTTCAAGAACTTGAAGATGGTGATCCTATCACTTCTCAGCTGCCTCCTCTCCAGGCTAAACATGCCCAGCTCCTTCAACCTTTCTTCGTAGGACTTGGTCTCCAGACCCCTCTCCATCTTCGTCACCTCCTCTGGACCTGTTGCAGCTTGTCTATGTCCTTCTTAAAATGTGGTGCCCAAAACTGAACACAAGACTCTAGATGAGGTCTTACCAGAGCAGAGTAAAGCGATACCATCACTTCCAAAACACCCATTACTTATTTGTCTTCCACTAGAAGCTTTAACTTAGTTGGGCAAGCAGCACCAGTAAACCTAATTCCCTCATGACCAGTTTAACAAGCAGCTCGTAGTCCTCAAATTTTCAAGTGGGGGCAGCTGCATTGGCCTGAAGCAGCAGAACAAAGTTTGAGTTCAACGGCAACCTTTAAGACCAAAAAAGTTTTATTCAAAGTCTAAGCCCTTGCCCGGTTCAGCAGAGCCTGCAAGACTACCTTCTTCCAGCTGGCTTTTACTTAATGTGGAATCTACTGTAGAAGGAATACCGCCGCCATGGAAAAAACTGAAAGATGTTGGAAATATATATCTGTTTCGTATGCCCTTTGCAGTGTTCTAAAGTTCCAGTCATTATAGGGTTAACACTGTGCCTGATTCCGTTGTCTGCATGACCTGGGAAGAAGATACTGACTGCTGTCAATCAAGGTCTAGAAGTGGGAAAACCCGTTTTGTCTGCTTGGTCAGTTAGTCAGGTGACTTCCTTTGTTCAGGCAGAGAGGTCAAGAAGAAGGAGGAAGTGGTCTTCCATTAAGCACATGATCTTCTAGTGTGAGGATGTAGTTCTATAGTGTTTGTTGTTTCACCTCCCAGTACCCTTTCCCTGTAGAAATAAATATGTCTTTGCTTTTTCATGTGAAATGCCTCCCAATGATTCTTTGATCCAGTGATCCATCGCACTGTTTGAGATAAAGAAATAGAATTTCAAACAGAAATCCCTAACAAAAGATGCGTAACATCAAGATTTTAGCACCAAAATGAACTTAGATGGTTTTAATGTATATGGTTTTTAAATGTATGATTTATAATATGTATGTATGATTATGATGTTTGTTTTAACTGCTGAAGTGTTTTATATTATGTTATGCTATGTGAGCTGCTCTGAGCCTGCTTCAGCGGGGAGGGCGAGATACAAATTAAATATTATTATTATTATTTATTCTTATTATTAAGCTTTGTGGGCCTTAAAGATGCCACTAGACTCAAACTTTGCCTCCTTTACCCCTTTCCACCGTCTTAGCTGCAGACTCGCGGGTGTGTTTTCCCCTGCTGTGGGACTAGCAATCTAAATTGCTTCCTGAAACAATCTGGCCCCATCCGGAACCATTTAGAGAGACCCTCTTCAAAGCTGGAATATTTCACTCCCCCCCACCCCCCTCACTCTTGGACATGCTGTGATAAATTGCTGCCAGTCCCCCTCTCTGTATGGTTAGAAAGGGATCGCTTGGAATCTGCCTCTGGGATGCCCTGTGTCTTAGCTGCCCTTTCCAAGGTAGGCAAATTAACAGAAGGATCATCCCTATAAGGAACAGAACCTTGCAGGATAACGGCTGCTTCTGTTGCCTTCTTGGCCTTCAGGCAAAGGACCTTCAGCTGTTGCCTGTACTTTGTGTCCTGGCCTCACTCCCCTCTCTTTCTTGCACTTCCTGGCATCAGGCTCTTTCCTTTCCTCCTCTGCAGGCCGTTTCCTCCACAGCAGTGAAAGATGCAAACTCCATCCCGGAGGTTTCTTGGAAAAGGACTGAGAAGAAAGCCACCAATATTGTTATGCCCTTCTGTAAAGATGCAGCCTCATTTGGAATACTGTCCTGGGGGGCCCAAACTTGCTTGACGTAAGAGCCGCCTAGAATAAATGTCAGATGTTTGCGATCTGTGAGACTTGAACATCAGATGTTGGAAGGGAGGGAGGAAGGAAGGAAGGAAAATAGATGAGAGGAGGAGGGAAGGTGATGTGGAAAGAAAGCAACTTGAAATACATTCTCCGAGCTGCCAACAGAATATGCTGAAAGAGCCATCTGTGGCTCCTGAGTTGCAGTTTGGCAACCCCCTGCTCTGTACAGTTCTGGTCGCTGTACCTCAAAAAGGACATGGCTAGCAAACGGGGAAAGTACAGCAGAGAGCAACCAAGACGACAAAGAGGTTGGATCATCTTTCTTTTGAAGAGTCTGGAACTTTTCAGTCTAGAAAAAGAGGGCTAAGGGGAAGAGACGTTTATAAAATTATATATGGGCTTGAGGAAATGGAGAGGGTGGGTAGCCAGGCTGGTCTGCAAGAGCAGCGAGATTTGAGCCCAGGAGGGCCTGAAACACACAACTTTGGGGGGATATAACCTTTCTGATGAATCTTATGAAAGGAGCTTTGACCCTCAGAAGCTTACCCCACCTCCCCAAGAATCTTGTTATTCTCTAAGGTGCTCCTGTACTTAAATGGATAGAGGCAGCCAGTTTGGTGTAGTGGTGAAGTGTGCAGACTCTTATCTGGGAGAACCAGGTTTGATTCCCCACTCCTCCACTTGCAGCTGCTAGAATGGTCTTGGGTCAGCCAGAGCTCTCTTATCTGGGAGAACCGGGTTGGATTCCCCACTCCTCCACTTGCACCTGCTGGAATGGCCTTGGGTCAGCCAGAGCTCTCTTATCTGAGAGAAACGGGTTGGATTCCCCACTTCTCCACTTGCAACTGCTGGAATGGCCTTGGGTCAGCCAGAGCTCTCTTATCTGGGAGAACCGGGTTGGATTCCCCACTCCTCCACTTGCACCTGCTGGAATGGCCTTGGGTCAGCCATAGCTCTCTTATCTGGGAGAACCGGGTTTGATTTCCCACTCCTCCACTTGCAGCTGCTGGAATGGCCTTGGATCAGCTATAGCTCTCAAAGAGCTGTACTTGAAAGGGCAGCAGCTGTGAGAGCCCTCTCAGCCCCACCCACCTCCCAGGGTGTCTGTTGTGGGGGGAGAAGATATAGCAGATTGTAAGCTGCTCAGAGACTCTGATTCAGAGAGATGGGCAGGGTATAAATCTGCAGTCTTCTTCTTTTCTTCTTCTTCAGCAGGAGAGACTGGTGGTTGCTGGGAAAGCCACTGCAGTGAGAGAAAGGTTGTGCATTGCGACCCTCAGAGTGTCCCAATTTTGGCCTGCCAAGGGTGAGAGAGTCTGCTTACACCTGAGATTTGCTGGCCATCTGTAAAGTACTGGGGTCGACGCAGTAAGAGACCAGAGTCGGAGAGTGATTTCAGCAAGCTTTACTTCAGGAACACAAACACAGACTGAGCTCTATTCAAACCTCCCGCTCCTTTATACAATTCTTGCCCCCTTCTGATTGGTCCTTAACTATGTACATGGATTGGCTATTTACAGGGGCCTAAGGGCCTATCAGGGTACAGTATGAGCCTAGATGTTGATTGGCTACTTATGTTTCAATCCTTCCCCTGATTGGGCACGCTTAGGCCTTCTCTGGAGCCCTGGTGTGGAGTACAAGCTTGGCTTGTTCAGCTTCCCTCCAAAAGTAACAGTTCCCTCCAAAAGTAACAGTTCTCCCATTTGAGCCTAGGACACAACACCATCAAAGTCTTGACTCTCAGGTGAGCGTCTCTTCTCCACTGGCAGAGACTGACCAAGAGAGAGATCTTGGGGTCATGGTAGATAACTCACTGAAAATGTCAAGACAGTGTGCGATTGCAATAAAAAAGGCCAACGCCATGCTGGGAATAATTAGGAAGGGAATTGAAAACAAATCAGCCAGTATCATCATGCCCCTGTATAAATCAATGGTGCGGTCTCATTTGGAATACTGTATGCAATTCTGGTCACTGCACCTCAAAAAGGATATTATAGCATTGGAAAAAGTCCAAAAAAGGGCAACTAGAATGATTAAAGGTTTGAAACACTTTCCCTATGAAGAAAGGTTAAAACACTTGGGGCTCTTTAGCTTGGAGAAACGTCAACTGCGGGGTAACATGATAGAGGTTTACAAGATTATGCATGGGATGGAGAAAGTAGAGAAAGAAGTACTTTTCTCACTTTCTCACAATACAAGAACTCATGCGCATTCAATGAAATTGAAACTGAGCAGTTGGGTTAGAATGGATAAAAGGAAGTACGGTACTTCACCCAAAGGGTGATTAACATGTGGAATTCACTGCCACAGGAGGTGGCGGCGGCCACAAGCATAGCCAGCTTCAAGAGGGGATTGGATAAAAATATGGAGCAGAGGTCCATCAGTGGCTGTTAGCCACAGCATATTGTTGGAACTCTCTGGGGCAATGATGCTCTGTATTCTTAGTGCTTAGAGGGATAGTGGGAGGGCTTCTAGTGTCCTGGCCCCACTGATGGACCTCTGGATGGCACCTGATTTTTTGGCCACTGTGTGACACAGAGTGTTGGACTGGATGGGCCATTGGCCAGATCCAACATGGCTTCTCTTATGTTCTTATTTTGGGGAATCATGGAGCCAAGGAGGGGGAGAACACAATTAGGCCAGAGGCCAACCTCCCCGTAACCCCACCCGGTAAGGAGCCTCACCCTTTTATAACCCCTCAAGCTCTCTGGTGTCTTTTCTGATGGCTTTTCTGAGAAAAAGAGGTCTAAAAATACCTCTCCAATGATGCCTGCCTTTCAGGAGACCACAATTATTTCTCAGAATATCTCTCCTTTGCTCATTTATTTTGTTGGAGGCTTGGGAGGAAGCTTGTCAAACCAATGATTAAGTGTCACCTCCTTGTTCTTTCATGAATGGGAGGCCCAAATCCAGACGCAAAGGAGAGCCAGCTCACGCAGCGGGCGGTCCCTCGTGTACCTCCCGGCGGCTCCAAACAGATTTCGTTCCTTTTTCTTGTGCCGCCAAACAAAGGGCTAGAAAGGAAATACAGGCTGGAGAGAGACACGCACGCACACACACACACACACACACACACACAGACAAGCAGGCACTGGACCCATAAGAGGCCTTGGAAAAGAAACGTGTTGACAGGAGAATGAAACATGGATGGTGGAAGGAAGGGAAGGAGGACCCGCCTCTTCTGCTGCCCACTTCCTCCTTGAGCCAGACCAGTGAACAGCCCGTTGTCTAGGTAAGAGCCTGCGAAGGTGCCCGTTGTTGGACTGGTAAGAATTCTTGGAGAGGAAGAAGAAGAAGAATTGCAGATTTATACCTCGCCCTTCTCTCTGAATCAGAGACTCAGAGAGGCTTACAATATCCTATATCTTCTCCCCCCACAACAGACACCCTGTGAGGTGAGTGGGGCTGAGAGGGCTCATAGAAGCTGCCCTTTCAAGGACAACCTCTGCCAGAGCTATGGCTAACCCTAGGCCATTCCAGCAGGTGCAAGTGGAGGAGTGGGGAATCAAACCCGGTTCTCCCAGATAAGACTCATGATGATGGCTTGTCTTTTAATTGTCAAATGGAACATAGAATCCTAGAATCACAGAGTTGGAAGGGACCTCCAGGGTCATCTAGTCCAACCCCCTGCACAATGCAGGAAACTCACAAACACCTCCCCCTAAATTCACAGGATCTTCATTGCTGGCTAGGGTTGCCAAGTCCAATTCAAGAAATATCTGGGGACTTTGGGGGTGGAGCCAGGAGACTTTGGGGGTGGAGCCAGGAGACATTGGGGCGGAGCCAGGAACAAGAGTATGACAAGCATAACTGAACTCCAAGAGAGTACTGGCCATCACATTTAAAGGAACAGCACACCTTTTTAAATGTCTTCCTTCCATAGGAAATAATGAAGGATAAGGGCACCTTCTTTTGGGGCTCATAGAATTGGACCCCCTGGTCCAATCGTTTTGAAATTTGGGGTATACTTTGGGAAGAGGCTCTAGATACTATATTGAAAATTTGGTGCCTCTACCTCAAAAAACAGCTCCCCCAGAGCCACCGAAACCTCCAGATCAATTCCCCATTATACCCTATGAGAAGACATTTCCCTCTCCACCCCCCCCCCCATTTCTGGGAAATCTGATGCAGGAGAACAGAACTCACCTCCGGAGGTGCAAAGGCACATGGTCCTGCGTGGCTGGGCTCCCCTCCCTTCACCGGCCAGCTGACTGGGGGTGGGAAGCAGCCTGAGAAAACGGAAGAGCTCTGGCTGCTGCGATCGGGGCTGGGTGGGAAGGGCTGCCGTTCTCCCCCCTCCCCTCCCCCCCGCTTTCCCTTTTATGGCCAGCGGGGGGAGGAGGCTCCAAATCGGAAGTCTCCAGGCCTAGCGGGGGATTTGGGAACCCTATTGCTGGCAGATGGCCATCTAGCTTTTGTTTAAAAACCTCCAAGGAAAGAGAGCCCACCACCTCCTGAGGAAGCCTGTTCCACTGCGGAACCGCTCTAACGGTCAGGAAGTTCTTCCTAATGTTGAGCCGGATACTCTTTTGATTTAATTTCAACCCATTGGTTCTGGTCCTACCTTCTGGGGCCACAGAAAACAATTCCACACCATCCTCTATAGGACAGCCCTTCAAGTAATTGAAGATGATGATGATGATGATGATGATAATAATAATAATAATAAAATTATTTTTGTATCCCGCCCTCCACTACCAAAGGCAGGCTCAGGGCGGCTAACAAGGCATGGTAAGTACCATGGTTACAATAAAATACAATCATTACTATAAACAGTTACAATAGATTAAGTTACATTCATAAGTTAAACTAGATACAAGAGTAAACCATTATGATTTGTCAATTAAGGTGCTACAATTCAGAGTATGTATAGGATGGCTAGCTGAGATGGTGATCATATCACCTCTCAGCCCACAGAGCTCCTGTGTTCCCAAATTATGAACTTCAGGTTTGATTTCCAGGTCAAAACCAGCTATCTTAGCACAGTACATTTCCCTTAAGAACTCTTAAATTGTGCACGTGACGACATCACAGCCCTGCAGAGCCAATCCGAAGACATGAAACTCTTAAATGTTGTGACTCTTCGTCTTTCCCCCACATTGCCCAGCAATGGCTGCATCGGTAACTTCCCCCTCTTGTCTTCCTGGCTGCTTCTTCCTCTTTCCTGAATTAGTCCTATGGTTGTGCCAATAAAGTTTTTTGGAACTGGAAATTGGAATTAGCCTTATGGGCAAGCCAATCCGGGATCACAGAGCAATCAGGATGGTCCCGTGACCGAGTGGGTAAGCAACACTGAGAAAGGCAACGTAAACTTATGGTTTATGGTTTATTAAACTGATATCCTGCCCTCCCCGCCGAATAGGGTTGCCAAGTCCAATTCAAGAAATATCTGGGGGCTTTGGGGGTGGAGCCAGGAGACGTTAGGGGTGGAGCCAAGATCAAGGCTGTGACAAGCATAATTGAACTCCAAAGGGAGTTCTGGCCATCACATTTAAAGGGACAGCACACCTTTTCAATGACTTCCTTCCATAGGAAATAATGAAGGATAGGGGCACCTTCTTTTGGGTCCTGGTCCAATCTTTTTGAAACTTGGGGATTATTTTGAAAAGAGGCACCAGATGCTATACTGAAAATTTGGTGCCTCTACCCCAAAAAACAGCCCCCCCCAGAGCCCCAGATACTCGCGGATCAATTCTCCATGATTTTCTATGGGAATAAATCTCCATAGGGAATAACAGAGTTCCCAGCAGACATTTCCCTCCCCTCCCCACGCTTTCTGAGGACCCTGAAGCGGGGGGAGGGCCTCCAAACCGGGGGATCCCCTGCCCCCACCTGGGGATTGGCAACCCTACCGCCGAAGCAGACTCAGGGTGGCTCACAACCGATAACTCACAATAAAACAGTTCGACCTCATTAATTACATCATAGTTAAGATAAAAAATAAAACATTAAAACAATCAGGTGTTAATATCATTTGATAAGTTGACTGTACTGCACCGTGAAAGCAGAGAGGGCAAAGGAGGGTAATATAAATGGGGAAATAAAGGATTCTGCGTGAAGGACTGGAAAAAAAGGCTGAATGGGGAAGACATTTTGGGCACCATCAAAAGTCATACTGAAAAAGCCTCTGCCTTAACAGACACATCCCAAGGGAGGTTGGTGTCTGAGCCCAGCCAATACCTCTTTTTGCTAGATTTGAGAGGTGGTTAAACAGTATGTTCCATTTTCCTCCCCGCCCCCTGCTCCTGCCTCACACGCCATAAATATCAAGTATAGCAAATCAACCGTAAAAAATATTCTTTAAAAGTTTCCATATTCCCTAGAAGAACCCTAGAGATTGGTGCGGGTGTATCGCGGCTGCCCTCTACTGTTCGCTTTGGGAATTGGTCGTGAAGCGCCGCAAATGGGAGGTCGAAGGAGAGGCTCCCTGGTGAGCCCCCCCCCCCCCCCAGTCTCAAAGAAGTTTCAGTGTTTTAAAAAAGTTCTTCTGGAAACTGATGAGATGCCGTCTGTCCTTGGGAAGGCACTCACAAAATCGCATTTTTTAAAACTAATTTTGGAAGAAAGGTTTTCTCCTGAGCTTCATTTTGGTATCGATTCAGTGATGGCTGAGAGTTCTGGGTTGATGCAGGTGAGGCTCTGAATGCTGAGTTGGGAAATTCCTGGAGATTTAGGGGGATACAGGCTTTAGGGAAGGGAGGGGCCTCAGCAGACTGTAATGCCTCAGAGTCCATCTTCCAGGGCTGCCAATTCCACCAGGGGATCTGATCCCTGCAGTTAGGAACTCAGTCCCAATTCTGGGAGAACTGCAACCCGCCCCCTCCCCCCACAACAGACCTTATTACTAGTAAGAACATAAGAGAAGCCATGTTGGATCAGGCCAGTAGATCATCCAGTCCAACACTCTGTGTCACATAAGAACATAAGAGAAGCCATGTTGGATCGGGCCAATGGCTCATCCAGTCCAACACCCTGTATCACATAAGAGAAGACATGTTGGATCAGGCCAACGGCCCACCCCAGTCCAACACTCTGTGTCACATAAGAACATAAGAGAAGCCCTGTTGGATCAGGCCAATGGCCCATCCAATCCAACACTCTGTGTCACATAAGAACATAAGAGAAGCCATGTTGGATCAGGCCAATGGCCCATCCAGTCCAACACTCTGTGTCACATAAGAACATAAGAGAAGCCATGTTGGATCAGGCCAATGGCCCCTCCAGTCCAACACTCTGTGTCTCATAAGAGAAGCCCTGTTGGATCAGGCCAATGGCCCATCCAGTCCAACACTCTGTGTCACATAAGAACATAAGAGAAGCCATGTTGGATCAGGCCAATGGCCCCTCCAGTCCAACACTCTGTGTCTCATAAGAGAAGCCTTGTTGGATCAGGCCAATGGCCCATCCGGTCCAACACTCTGAGTCACATAAGAACCTAAGAGAAGCCCTGTTGGATCAGGCCAATGGCCCATCCAGTCCAACACTGTGTCACATAAGAACATAAGAGTAGCCCTGTTGGATCAGGCCAATGGCCCATCCAGTCCAACACTCTGTGTCATATAAGAACATAAGAGAAGCCCTGTTGGATCAGGCCAATGGCCCATCCAGTCCAACACTCTGTGTCACCCAGTGGCCAAAAAAATCCCAAGTGACTTCAGGAGGTCCACCAGTGGGGCCAGAACACCAGAGGCCCTCCCACTGTGGCCCCCCTCAAGCACCAAGAATACAGAGCATCACTTGCCCCAGACAGAGAGTTCCACCAATATGCTGTGGCTAATAGCCACTGATGGACTTCTGCTCCAGATGTTTATCCAGTCCCCTCTTGAAGCTGGCTATGCGTGCCAAGTCCAATTCAAGAAATATCTGGGGACTTTGGGGGTGGAGCCAGGAGACTTTGAGGGTGGAGCCAGGAGCAAGGTTGTAACAAGCATCACTGAACTGCAAAGGGAGTTCTGGCCGTCACATTTAAAGGAACTGCACACCTTTTAAATGCCTTCCCTCCATTGGAAATAATGAAAGATAGGGGCACCGTCTTTTGGGGCTCATACCCCCTGATCTAATGGTTTTGAAACTTGGAGGGTGTTTTGAAGAGAGGCACCGGATGCTATGCTGAAAATTTGGTGCCTCTATCTCAAAAAACAGCACCCCCCCCCCCCGAGCCCCAGATACCTGCAGATCAATTCTCCATTATATCCTATGGGAATCAGTCTCCTTAGGGAATAATGGAGTGCCCAGCAGACAGTCCCCCCCCTCTGCTTTCTGATGACCCTGAAGCAGGGGGAGGGACTCCAAATGGTGGGTCCCCTGCCCCCCCCCCTGGGGTTGGCAACACTAGTTTCATGTCTCCCTTTCATCAGAGATCTGAAGAGGGGGGAGGCCTTTGCTTAGGGCCATGGAGAAGAATAAGGCGACCACCAGGGACCGGCTGGGGGTTGTTCCCATCAGTCACCCTTGGGAAGGACCTGCCCACAGCCCTCCTTGCTGATTTCGGAATAAAGGTGCGGTGCCTTCGCTTCCCTCCAGCTTTGAATGAGCGTTGACTTCAGCAGATGAAGTTGCACAGCTGAGAAGGAACTCCTTTTCTGTTTGGTTTCCTTCGCTCCAGCCAAACGTTTCTATTCATGCAAGCAAGACGCCTCCCGGTATCCTGGGGCAGGGTGGGTGTTGACGGAAGGCTGGAGGGGGGCAAAGACATGTTGCTCTCTGTTCCCCAGGACTCTGCTCCGTGCAGATGGAGGGAAGGCCTTGCCAACAGAGGCCTTCGATCCAGAGACCTCCTTTTTCCTGGATGGCTACCGCAAGGGGAAAGCGGAGCTGGGGATGGGGGGGCGGTGTTCGGTAAGCCTCTTGAAGGGAGGGGGGAACCATTTCTCAGATTATGCCAGATAACCCCCTTCCAGTTGCATCTGAGACCACAACCCGTTTCTTTTTAGGTATGAGCTTTGTTTGGAGCTGAGCTCAGTACACCAAGTGGTTATCTACGTAAATCAGAAAAATACCTCATGTTTTCCCTGATTCAGTTCCGCAGTTTGGAACTCCTTTCGCATATCAAATGATGTCTGTCATCGCCGGGTTGCTATTAATAGCTCCATCTCTCCCCGTCACACCATTCTGGGAGCCGACGCTGACCAAAAACTCACCCAAAGGGGCAGACGGGCAGTGAAGACACAAACACCCGTCCATGTCTGATGCCTTCATGACAAATGGGTTGTGTCCTTCTGACATCCTGCTCGGCTAACATTGGCGCTTTCTCCAGCGCAGTGAAGGCAGAGGAGTCTCTTGCAGGGGGATGAAGGCTCCGCCGGACCGTTTGCAGAGTGGAACAGCAAGATGCTGCCCAGAACAGCTAAAGAGCTACAAGGCAGTGGACACCCACTGTTCTGAATGGGAAGCTTTCTCAAACTTGTTTCAGAAATAATGGAGGCTTGGTCAGATGTGGACATTTCGATTAATAGGAAAGGGCCATGGCTCAGTGTTAGAGCCTCTGTATGGCGTGCAGAAGGTCCCAGGTTCAATCCGTCGCAGCATCTCCAGTGAAGAGGGCCAGACAGTGGGTGATGTGAAAGACCTCAGCCTGAGATCCTGGAGACTAATGGAGAAGAGCTGCGGCTCAGTGATAGAGCCTCTGTATGGCGTGCAGAAGGTCCCAGGTTCAATCCGTCGCAGCATCTCCAGTGAAGAGGGCTAGACAGTGGGTGATGTGAAAGACCTCAGCCTGAGATCCTGGAGACTAATGGAGAAGGGCTGTGGCTCAGTGGTAGAGCCTCTGTATGGTGTGCAGAAGGTCCCAGGTTCAATCCCTGGCCTCTCCAGTTAAAAGGACCAGGGAGTAGGTGATGGGAAAGACCTTGGCCTGAGCCCCTGGAGAGCTGCTGCCAGTCTGAGTAGGAAATACTGATCTTGATGAACTGATGGTCCTATTCAGTATAAGATAGCTTCATGTATCTTCTTAAAGGAATGTGAGCTTCCAGTGTGTGTGTGTGTGTGTGTGTGTGTGTGTGTGTGTGGAGGGGCACATGATTCCTATAGGACAGGAGTTGGATCCAGAGTTTCGCTGCTGTTGGTATTGAGATAATTATATCAGTCCATTTCCCATGATTTTAAAAAGGGCTTGGAACAGCGATGGGTGTGAAGATCATTTACAATTATTAGCCATGTTAATGAAATGGAAGGTTCATATTCAGTATACCCCTGAATTTCAGACCCTGAAGCTCTCTATCCAACCTTTCTGGAGGCCAGTCATGAGGCTCTTGCCGAGAAAGAAACGCTGCGGGCGATAATCTTGGCCTGATCCTGGAACAGACAATGCAAACCATGCGAAACACAGCGGGATGATTATTTGTTGGAGATGCTTTAAACTGACCCTGCATGGAGCAGTGGTTGGACTGGATCAGGGGTGTCAAACACATCTGTTGTGAGAGCCGGACCGGACATAAAAGAGACCTTGTTGGGCCAGGCCGTGTCAGGCCGGGCCAGGTGTGTACCTATTGAAAATTAGGTAGCAGAGATAGAAACTTTATAAAGGATACAGACAAACACAATTATATATATATACATACAGTATACACACACAAACACAAAAAGAGCCCCGTGGCACAGAGTGGTAAAGCTGCAGTACTGCAGTCGGAGCCCTCTGCTCACGACCTGAGTTCGATCCCAGCGGAAGCTGGTTCAGGTAGACGGCTCCAGGTTGACTCAGCCTTCCATCCTTCTGAGGTCGGTCAAATGAGTCCCCAGCTTGCTGGGGGGGAAAGTGTAGATGACTGGGGAAGGCAATGGCAAACCACCCCGTAAAAAGTCTGCCGTGAAAACGCTGTGAAAGCAACGTCACCCCAGAGTCGAAAACATATGAAGCTGCCTTCTACTGAATCAGACCCTCAGTCCATCAAAGTCAGTCTTGTCTACTCAGACTGGCAGCGGCTCTCCAGAGTCTCAAGCTGAGGTTTTTTATGCCTACTTGCCTGGACCCTTTTTAGTTGGAGATGCTGGGGATTGAACCTGGGACCTTCTGCTTACCAAGCAGATGATCTACCACTGAGCCACTGTTCCTCCCCTAAAATGACTGGTGCTTGCACAGGGGACTACCTTTTGCATGGACTACCTTTACCTTTATATATATACACATACACTTAAAACATGCTTAGAGCATTAGCACTTGATGGTCTTAAAGGTGCTTTCTTGGTATTTCTCCCAAGGGATCCAGGGAACTGGGCAAAGGAAGCTCTGGCTCTTTCCTTCCTTCCCCAGGGACCAGGAAGGGGAGGAGCTGCAGTCAATAGAAGAAAGAGAGGCTTGGCTCAGTAGCTCTGCTGCGTGATTGAGAGAGCCTGGCAAAGCAAGCTATTCCTCCCCCCTTCCTCCCCAAGGGAGGAGCCTCAGCCAATGGAGAAAACAGAGGTTTTGCTCTGTAGCTCCTATGTGATTGAGCAAACCTTGCAAAGCAAGCTGTTATGCAGAAGGAAGCAAGACATAGGGAGAAGGAAGCAGATGACAGCCAGTTGCTCGGGGGCCTGATTCGGCCCTTGGACTGCATGTTTGACACCCCTGGACTAGATGGTCTGTATGGCCCCTTCCAACTCTAGGACTCTATGATTCAAATGGTCCTGTTCAGGGGGCAGGCCATCAAGATGCCAGAAGGGCTCTTTGGGCACGCGTTCCCCTGAGGGAGTGGTCCAGGACCGAAATGCTGGCAGCCACCAGACCCCAAACCCAGGGGAAGCTCAGCCAGGCAGGCGACTTGGGCCACAGGTAGCTCCGAATGGCTTTTACGAGCGCGTCAGTTACGCCCAACCTCTGCAGGGAAGGAAGGGCTCTGCCAGCTGCCAGGGAAGAGGGAAAGGCAAAGGGACCTTTTGTGAGGAAGCTGAACAACAGCCACAATCTGGAAGGAGTTCTTGGAGACGCTGGGCTGCACCAGTCTCTTGGAACATTCTTGACCCGGAAAGCATTTAGGAGGAACAGCTGGGGACACCTGGAAGGGAGAGAAGCCCCAGCAGCACAGCTGAGTGATGCTACACTCTGGCTTTTCAGCCTTTGGGGAAGGGGCTTTAGATGGGGCTGGATACTTTGCATGCAAAGCCACAGCATGCTTTGGGGGCCACCCCGTGTTGCGGGACCCCAGACTTCCACCACAAAACCCAAGAATGGAGATCCCACTGGGCAAATGGGAGGAGGGGAAAGAGGAAGGAAAGCTTTAGTCTTAAGGAGGCAGGGAGGAGAAGAGAGGTTCACAAAAGAAGGAAGCTGGAGATAGGGTTGCCAAGTCCAATTCAAGAAATATCTGGGGACTTTGGGGGTGGAGCCAGGAGACATTGGGGGCGGAGCCAGGAGACATTGGGGGCGGAGCCAGGAGCAAGGCTGTGACAAGCATGACTAAACTCCAAAGGGAATGCTGGCCATCACATTTTAAATGTCTTCCCTCCATTGGAAATAATGGAGAATGCGGCACCTTCTTTGGGGGCTCATAGAATTGGACTCCCTGGTCCAATCCTTTTGAAACTTGGAGAATATTTTGAGGAAAGGGACCGGATACTATGCCGAAAATTCAGTGCCTCTAACCCAAAAAATAGCCCCCCCAGAGCCCTAAATATTCATGATCAACTCTCCATTATACCTAGGGTTGCCAAGTCCAATTCAAGAAATATCTGGAGACTTTGGGGGTGGGGCCAGGAGACTTTGGGAGTGAAGCCAGGAGACATTGGGGGCGGAGCCAGGAGGAAGGGTGTGACAAGCATAATTGAACTCCAAGGGAGTTCTGGCCATCACATTTAAAGGGACAGCACACCTTTTTAAATGTCTTCCTTTCATAGGAAATAATGGATAGGGGCACCTTCTTTTGGGGCTCATAGAATTGGGCCCCTGGTCCAATCATTTTGAAACTTGGGGGTACTTTGGGGAGAGACACTAGATACTATACTGAAAATTTGGTGCCTCTTCCTAAAAAAAACAGCTCCCCCAGAGCCCCTGAAACTTCCAGATCAATTCCCCATTATACCCTATGAGAATGGATCTCCACATAGGGAATAATGAAGTGCTCAGCAGACGTTTCCCTCCCCCCCTCCCATTTCTGGCGACTCTGAAGCGAGGGATTGGCCACTCTACTCATGAGTTGCTGCCAGCTTCTTCAAAGTACACACAGACACCCCATCCCCAGAGGAAGCCTTTCAATCAGAGACGGAAGCCTCCGGAGGTGAAAAGGCACATTGTCCTCTGGGGGCGGGGCTTCTCCCCACCGACCAGCTGACTGGGGGCGGGAAGGAGCCTGGGAAAGCGGAAGAACCCCCGCTGGGACCTGAGGATTGGCAAGCCTAACCCTATGGCAGGGGTGGGGAACAGTGGCTCTCCAGATGTTTTTACCTACAACTCCCATCAGCTCCAGCCAGCATGGCCAATGGCTGGAGATGATGGGAGTTGTAGGCCAAAAACATCTGGAAAGCCACTGTTCCTCACCCCTGCCCTATGGGAATTGGTCTCCATAGGGAATAATGGAGCACCCAGCAGACATTTCCCTCCCCCCCCTTGCTTTTTGATGACTCTGAAGCGGGGGGAGGGCCTCCAAACTGGGGGAATCCCCTGCCCCCACCTGGGGATTGGCAACCCTAGCTAGAGAAGAGAGCTCAGGGCCCCCAACGAAACAATGGGCAACCAAAGGGGAATCTTTCTCCCCACAGGACAGAAGTGACTGCGGGTGGCCAGAGCCTGAGAAGGGTGGACAAATTTGTGGTCCGTTTAATGACAGCAAACAGCATCTAATTGCATGACACCACCGGTTTTATCGATCCGGGCGTGTTGTTATGGCCCGTCTCTTCTGACCTGAATTAAGACTACCAAAATATCTTCCTGTGGACAGCTTTGCTCAGGGCTTGAGAACTGAATACAGGCGAAGACGGCCACGCAAAAGACAGAGCGAAAGAACAAAAACCAGGCCTCATTTGGTGCAGGAGCTCACAAAAGCGGAACCTCTAAATTTGAATGTGCTCTTTCTTTCTTACCCCTCCCCCCAAAAAAACTTGCTTCTGGGCTCTGTGGCTCAAACCAAATTTTGCTGAACTCTAAGATTGGTACAGAAATAAAAATGTCTGTGTAGCACAAAAACTACTCTTTTACATTCAGGAAAACATCATATTTTATCAGTGTTCATTAAAGATACAGTAAACATTAAATAATGACACAAAGTTCACTGGTAACAGTGGTGAAAATGTGAGTGGTGAAAATTCAATCTCACTATAGTCCTTAATAAATATCTGGACATTAAGTACAAAGTTTCTAAAAGCAGTGTTGCAAGATAGTCCTTACAGTGCGTCAGTCACCGGAGAGGAAAAGCCTCAGATGTATTGGAGACCGGTTTCAGCTGCACGTCCTTATCAATCACACGTCTCTTGAACATATGAATATATGAAGCTGCTTTCTACTGAATCAGACTCTTGGTCCATCCAAGTCAGTCTTGTCAGCTCAGACTGGCAGCAGCTCTCCAGGGTCTCAAGCTGAGGTTCTTCACGCCTATTTGCCTGGACCCTTTTTAGGTGGAGATGCCGGGGTTCTTGAACCTGGGACCTTCTGCTTACCAAGCAGATGCTCTACCACTGAGCCACCATCCCTCCCTCTTAGCACGTTACTGCTTGACGGCTCCTCCTAAAGCATCATACTTCAATCAACAAGGACTCCGATACAATTATTTATGCTGGAAAATTCTCGCCAAAGTTTATCAACTGGAAACGTCCCTCAAAATTTGCGGAACTCTAAGATCGGACAAACTTTCTAATACTTTCCCCCCGCAAAAAACGGGAAAATAACCAAGACGTATGAAGCAGACAGATGGAAATCTTCCTCATGCCACTGTGGCCCCAGAGGAGAAAGTAAGCTTAAAAGTATGACGGGAGGAAGGTTTTGTTGTGCAATTCAAATTCAAGAAGCATTTTAAGGTAGATGCTGAGCTGATGTGATTTAGTAAACCTTCCAGTAATATCAGGGGTATGTAGTATATGCAAATAAGTTGTGCTAATGAGCTCTGGCACCTAAGAACATAAGAGAAGCCCTGTTGGATCAGGCCAATGGCCCCTCCAGTCCAACACTCTGTGTCACATAAGAACATAAGAGAAGCCATGTTGGATCAGGCCAATGGCCCATCCAGTCCAACACTCTGTGTCACATAAGAACATAAGAGAAGCCCTGTTGGATCAGGCCAATGGCCCCTCCAGTCCAACACTCTGTGTCTCATAAGAGAAGCCCTGTTGGATCAGGCCAATGGCCCATCCAGTCCAACACTCTGTGTCACATAAGAACATAAGAGAAGCCATGTTGGATCAGGCCAATGGCCCCTCCAGTCCAACACTCTGTGTCACATAAGAACATAAGAGAAGCCATGTTGGATCAGGCCAATGGCCCATCCAGTCCAACACTCTGTGTCACATAAGAACATAAGAGAAGCCCTGTTGGATCAGGCCAGTGGCCCATCCAGTCCAACACTCTGTGTCACATAAGAACATAAGAGAAGCCATGTTGGATGAGGCCAATGGCCCATCCAGTCCAACACTCTGTGTCACATAAGAACAGAAGAGAAGCCCTGTTGGATCAGGCCAGTGGCCCCTCCAGTCCAACACTCTGTGTCATATAAGAACATAAGAGAAGCCCTGTTGGATCAGGCCAATGGCCCATGCAGTCCAACACTCCATGTCACATAAGAACATAAGAGAAGCCCTGTTGGATCAGGCCAATGGCCCTTCCAGTCCAACACTCCATGTCACATAAGAACATAAAAGAAGCCCTGTTGGATCAGGCCAATGGCCCATGCAGTCCAACACTCCATGTCACATAAGAACATAAGAGAAGCCATGTTAGATCAGGTCAATGGCCCATCCAGTCCAACACTCTGTGTCACATGAGAACATAAGAGAAGCCATGTTGGATCAGGTCAATGGCCCATCCAGTCTAACACTGTGTCTCATAAGAACATCAGAGAAGCCCTGTTGGATCAGGCCAATGGCACCTCCAGTCCAACACTCTGTGTCACATAAGAACATAAAAGAAGCCCTGTTGGATCAGGCCAATGGCCCATCCAGTCCAACACTCTGTGTCACATAAGAGAAGCCCTGTTGGATCAGGCCAATGGCCCATCCAGTCCAACACTCTGTGTCACATAAGAGAAGCCCTGTTGGATCAGTCCAATGGCCCATCCAGTCCAACAGTCTGTGTCACATAAGAGAAGCCATGTTGGATCAGGCCAATGGCCCATCCAGTCCATACATATATCTAGTCCATACATATATAAACACACACACACATATATATACACACACACTGTGGCTAATAGCCACTGATGGACCTCTGCTCCATATTTTTATCTAACCCCCTCTTGAAGCTGGCTATGCTTGTAGCCGCCGCCACCTCCTGTGGCAGTGAATTGGGTGAAGAAGGACTTCCTTTTATCTGTTTTAACTCGACTGCTCAGCAATTTCATTGAATGCCCACGAGTTCTTGTATTGTGAGAAAGGGAGAGAAGTACTTCTTTCTCTACCTTCTCCATCCCATGCATAATCTTGTAAACCTCTCTCATGTCACCCCGCATGTCACCCCAACCTCTTCTTTTATGAAATGACCCCTGACAAAAACAATACCTGGAAAAAAAATTAAGGGTGGGGAGAAAGAATAGCATTATTCCACTCTGCTGCCCCTACATGTTTCACCTACATTTCTTCAGGGGACTCTACAAGAATCGAAATTTTAAAACCCCAAGAGTCAATGTGTTTCCTCAGGCCCTCTCCACTCTCTCTGTTGCCTGGGCAGACCCTGAACCATGCCTGCTTCTGACCGCGCCTCTGGCCACCTTGACCTCCTGGCACAAAGGTCAGGGCCGTTGCTCAGGGGCAGAGCAGCTGCTCAACACGCAGAAGGTCCCAGGTTCAGTTCCCAACCTATAGGAAGGCATGGAACAAACGGAGTTCGAAAACGGGATCGATGGATGGCAAAACACGCATGGAAAAAGTTCTCAGAATTGCCAACCTGTTTCTGCTCCTTTTGTCTTCCCCGAAAAGAACTGCCCACCATAAGCTGCTCTCTCCACACTTAACTCGGGTTCCTTTTTCCAAGTTGCATTCATTCAGCTGCAGGCAAATGGGAAACATCACTCTTGTCAAATGAGACCCACTTGTCTGTGAGTCGTTCCCACACTACTGTGTAGGTGTGTTAAGTGCTGGGTCAAGTTGCTTCCAATTTATGGAGACCCTCTGAATTCACGTCCTCTAAAACTTCCTCTTGTTCACCGTCTGGCCCAGGTCCTGCAAGCAGAGGGCTCTTGTGGCTTCCTTGACTGAATCATAGAGTTGGAAGGGACCTCTAGGGTCATCTAGTCCAACCCTTGCACAATGCAGGAAACTCACAAACCCCTCCCCCTAAATCCACAGGTTCTTCATTGCTGTCAGATGGCCATCTAGCCTCTGTTGGAAAACCTCCAAGGAAGGAGAGCCCACCACCTCCGGAGAAAGCCTGTTCCACTGAGGAATCGCTCTGACTGTCAGGAAGTTCTTCCTAATGTTGAGCCGGAAACTCTTTTGATTTAATTTCAACCCGTTAGTTCTACTCCTACCTTCCGGGGCCCCAGAAAACAATTCCACACCATCCTCTAGATGACAGCCCTTCAAGGACTTGAAGATTGTCACGGGCTGAGGCCGGGTCAGGCAAAGTCCAGGGGCAGTCCAAGGTCTGTAGCTGGTGAGCAAAGAGGGTCCAAGGCACCAAAACCAAATCACAGTCCAGGTATCGCAGGTCAGAGGTTCAGAAGCCGAAGTCAGGGGGTCCAGAAGCCAAAGTCAAAAGCCAAAGTGGATGCTAGAACATCAGGTAAGTGACTAGTTGCTTTCCACAAAGCCTCCTCCCAAAGCCCACAGCTATATAGCCCTCTGCTGTCTGTTGCCCATTTGGGCTAATTGCTGGCTCAGAGAGGCAGCCAGGATCCTGCTGAGACTCAAGCATCCTCACTCTTAGAAGGGCCAGAATCCTCTCAAGACTCAGGGCTCAGGGAGCGTCTTGCTCGTGAGCGTGCTGCCCTCCTCCGATCCCTGAGGTCCTGACGAAGGCGGTCACGCACACGAGCCACCCGAGAGGGCGAGGCAGGGGGGCTTGGATCTTCTCCAGCAGGAGGCAGGGGCACTGGTGCAGGTGGCAGGGGCACAGTTTCTTCTGCAGGCTCAGCTTCTTCTGCAGGGTCCCCAGCACCCATGACAAAGATGGTGATCCTATCACCTCTCAGCCGCCTCCTCTCCAGGCTAAACATCCCCAGCTCCTTCAACCTTTTTTCACAGGACTTGGTCTCCAGACCCCTCACCATCTTCATCGCCCTCCTCTGGACCTGTTCCAGCTTGTCTACATCCTTCTTAAAATGTGGTGCCCAAAACTGAACCTAAGACTCCAGGTGAGGTCTTACCAGAGCAGAGTAAAGTGATGCCATCACATCACGTAATCTGGACACTATACTTTTGTTGATACAGATGTTGAAGATGGTGATCCTATCCCCTCTCAGCCGCCTCCTCTCCAGGCTAAACATCCCCAGCTCCTTCAACCTTTCCTCATAGGACTTGGTCTCCAGACTGAGTCCACCTATCGCCTGGAGGGTCTCCCTCTTTGCCTGCTGCCTTCAACTTCTCGTAGCAGGACTCTCTTTTCCAGGGACTCTTTTTGCCTTCTTCTCCTGTGACCAAACTTGCCTACGCTTCCTGAGGATAACTCTGCTGTAAGATAAATACTCGGTCACAGAGAACGTGGCCACAGAATTGACATCCGCAGGAAGGGTAATGTTAAAAAGGGAAAGGGAAAAGGAACTTCTTTTGGGTCAGGTCCCAATCCAGAAGATAAGTTGTTCCCTATGGTCAGCGATTTGAAAATGCAGGTGTGGTTAGAAGAATACTAGCCCAAAGTCTCAATTCGTGTAGCATAAAGGATTGCCTAGCTCAGATGGGATTTTGCAGCAGGCACTGAGAGTACATCAAACGATTCTTCTGTAGGTGGTGGAGCAGCAAAGGAGAAAGGCTTTCTAATCCTGCTGGAGCGGCCTTGCTGGCATCTCTGGGCATTGGTGGGGTGGGTGTTCCTTTGGGCCACTAGGCCCACTTCTTGGAGTGGACTATGACATGCCTCCTAGTCATGCCTTCGTTAAGTCATGCATGGCTTATGTGAGGGAGCATGCTGAGTCTATTTGTAACCAGACCATGCAAAACTAGGAAATGAGTCACCGACAGGAGGTCAAAATGGAGACAGGATGTTGAGCTAGACAAAGGATCGGTCTTTTCTACCACAGCTCTTCCTGGGGTTTTATTTCTATGCATGGCAAATGGACTCCGACCTTTGTACAGAATCTTTTCCTTTTTTCCACAGTGAACATTAGAACATAAGAGAGAAGCCATGTTGGATCAGGCCAATGGCCCATCCAGTCCACCACTCTGTGTCACACAGTGGCCAAAAAACCCCAGGTGCCATCAGGAGGTCCATCAGTGGGGCCAGGACACTAGAAACCCTCCCACTGATTTTCCCCCCAGGCTCCAAGAATACAGAGCATCACTGCCCCAGAAATAAGAAC
The DNA here is from genome assembly GCF_032191835.1 of Heteronotia binoei. Classification (NCBI taxonomy): domain Eukaryota; kingdom Metazoa; phylum Chordata; class Lepidosauria; order Squamata; family Gekkonidae; genus Heteronotia; species Heteronotia binoei. The sequence goes on along the minus strand of NC_083231.1, from coordinate 124,914,752 downwards.
ATAAGAGAAGCCATGTTGGATCAGGCCAGTGGCCCATCCAGCCCAACACTCTGTGTCACACAGTGGCCAAAAAACCCCAGGTGCCATCAGGAGGTCCATCAGTGGGGCCAGGACACTAGAAGCCCTCCCACTGTGCCCCCCCCCTAAGCACCAAGAATACAGAGCATCACTGCCCCAGACATAAGAACATAATAGAAGCCATGTTGGATCAGGCCAGTGGCCCATCCAGTCCAACACTCTGTAGCACACAGGGGCCAAAAAACCCAGGTGCCATCAGGAGGTCCATCAGTGGGGCCAGGACACCAGAAGCCCTCCCACTGTTTTCCCCCCAGGCACCAAGAAAACAGAGCAACACTTGCCCCAGACAGAGAGTTCCATCTATACCCTGTGGCTAATAGCCACTGATGGACCTCTGCTCCAGATGTTTATTCAATCCACTCTTGAAGCTAGCCTGAGTTGAGGAACCAGGGTCACCCAAGGTGGGCTGAGCACGCATTGAGGTAGGCCGCCATTCTCCTTTTGGCTTCTAGAAGTCTTTGAGAGCTTCTGGAAGTCTGTGAGAGCCACAACCAACCAACAGATCTGCTCTCTCCATCCCCACTGCTCACTGAGGAGAGACACCTCAGAGCAGAGAGGGGGAGATCACCAACCAGAACTTGTTTTCAGCAGCAACAGAACCACAAAAGAAGCCGCCTAACTAACACTGCTGCAGACAACTTCTTTTACTGATTCCACCAGAGGGAAAAGGCTCATGGTTAATAACGGTAAGACTGCATCCAGCAGACCCTCTGAGCATCAAAGGAGTGGAGGCTCCTGCTGTTTAGAAGGGCAGCTCGGTATAAAGGGGTAGGGGGTTGGGTTGCCAACCTCCAGGCAGGGCGTGAAGATTCCCTGCTTTTATAACTGATCTCTACGTGACAGAAATCAGTTCCCCTGGAGAAAACGGCTGTGGTGGGTGGTGGAGCTGACCACCACACTTCACTGATGGAGCAGTTCTGTGTGTACCATTAAGGGTTGCCAAGTCCAATTCAAGAAATATCTGGGGACTTTGGGTGTGGAGCCAGGAAACTTTGGGGTGGAGACAGGAGAAAGGTTCTGACAAGTATAATTGAACTCCAAAGGGAGTTCTGGCCATCACATTGAAAGGGATTGCACACCTTTTCAATGCCTTCCCTCCATTGGAAATAACGAAGAATAGGGACACCTTCTTTCGGAGCTCATAGAATTGGACCCCTTGGGCCAATCATTTTGAAACTTGGGGGGGGGGGTGGTCTTTTGAGGAGAGGTGTTGGATGCCATGCTACAAATTTGGTGCCTCTACTTCAGAAAACAGCTCCCTCCAGAGCCCCAGATACCTACAGATTAATTCTCCATTATTCCCTATGGGAATTGGTTTCCATAGGGAATAATAGAGTACCCAACAGACATTTCCCTCCCCCCTGCCCCGCTTTCTGATGACCCTGAAGTGTGTGGGGGGGGAGGGCCTCCAAATCGGAGGGTCCCCTGCCCGCACCTGGGGATCGTGAAAGAACAACGCTCACACTCCGCATAGAAAAAAATGTTCAGTATTATCCACAATTTGTTTCTTCCAAAAAATTCTCAACAGTGATACAGACAAAAACCCTTCTATTGCACAACGCGTCTACTGTTCAGAAAAAATCGTATATTATTAAAGTCCAACGAGTCATAAAAGAACTGGTCCAATTTCGTTTCGGGAAGACCCTTCTTCAGGGGACCGTCTTTTACTTTTATGGGTTCAGTGGTGCAGATGTGCCTTTTTTCGTATCTCAGCTTTCCAAATGGTAACCTCATCTAAAGTCTCCCGCTGGAACGCCACTGCCAGTCCTCATCCTGCAGCATTTGAAAGCGCCAACCCTAGGCTAGTACCATTCAGAGGAATGTGCGGTGCTCCTCACAGGGCCAGTGCACCCGCTAGGCAACCTTTGGTGATGGTCTAGGGCAGGCTGGCCCTCAGGGGGCACCAAATTGGTGTCCCGTGGTAACTCGGCATGGCAGGCGTCAACATGACCCCCGGCAGAAGCACCTTGCTGGCTTCATGCTGCCTGGCCGCCGCCCTCCTCCGGCGTAGTGGTGGGCTGAGCAGGGAGGGCAGGGCAGGTGTAGGTGGGGGGGGCAGGGCCGTGGCCTGGCTTTGCCCATGGGGTGGTGGTGGAAGGGCAGGGGTAGTGGGGAAGTCAGGGCAGGGGGGCCTGACCTAGGGCGCCAAAAACCCTGGCACCCGCCCTGTCTCTTCACAATATCTTCACAGCTGCCGGAAGAGGTGCGGGCCCTGCGGGATCTAGGGCAATTCCGCAGGGCCTGTAAGACAGTCCTCTTCCGGCAGGCCTATGATATTAACTGACAATGTAAAATATCCTGGATGAAAAAATGTATCTATAGGCCACCGGTTTTTATTCTATCTTGTTTTTACTAAATTATGGTTTAATGGTATTTTAATTGTTTAAACTGAAATTGTTTTAATTATTGTGTTGTAAGCCGCCCTGAGACACCTAGGTGAGAAGGGCGGGGTATAAATCTTAATATAAATAAATAAATAAATAAATAAATAAATAAATAAATATCGAATGGAACGTTGGAAGGCTATGTACAGACATATGGCCAGAAGGTGAAATCTAGCTTTTCTTTGAGAAAAAGAAATACCCCTCAGAAATCCAAATGCCAAACAATTTACGAATCCGAATAAACAAGTATGTATTTCTCTTTGTTGGAAAATTAAAGAAAACCTGACTGGATTGTTTTCATGGGTCGGCCATTAAAAAAAAAAAAGTCATGTTTGTTAGAAAGATATATGGCTATGGAGATGACCCTGTGCAATGCAGGTATTTTACCATTTGATATTAACAAACAAGGGCTAAGCAAATGGCAGAGATCAGGACTTTTTGTCTGGCGGAACACAGTGGGATGGAGTGCTGGTACCTCTTTGCGGAAACAAAACCCTTTAAAAATGTTGAAAAGTTCATGTAAGACACCCGTGTGTTTCTTCTTCATTTCCATCTTGAAAGTTTTGGTACCTCTTTTTCCAGAAAAAAAGCCCTGGCAGAGACCATTTTTGCTACAGGATAAACTTTATACAGGAGGAATATAGCACTGGGTCAAGATACAGCAAGCTGGGCAAAAGGGACTGTTTGGGTGAATGAGCAACAGACAGCAGGGCTGTTTCAGGAAGAGAGCTCTATGTGAACATAAGAACATAAGAGAAGCCATGTTGGATCAGGCCAACGGCCCATCCAGTCCAACACTCTGTGTCACATGAGAACATAAGAGAAGCCCTGTTGGATCAGGCCAATGGCCCATCCAGTCCAACACTCTGTGTCACATAAGAACATAAGAGAAGCCATGTTGGATCAGGCCACTGACCCATCCAGTCCAACATTATGGGTCACATAAGAGAAGCCCTGTTGGATCAGGCCAATGGCCCCTCCAGTCCAACACTCTGGGTCACATAAGAACATAAGAGAAGCCCTGTTGGATCAGGCCATTGGCCCATCCAGTCCAATACACTGTGTCACATAAGAACATAAGAGAAGCCATGTTGGATCAGGCCAATGGCCCATCCAGTCCCAACACTCTGTGTCACATAAAAACATAAGAGAAGCCATGTTGGATCAGGCCAATGGCCCATCCAGTCCAACACTCCTTGTCACACAGTGGCAAAAAAATTTATATATATACACACACTGTGGCTAATAGCCACTGATGGACCTCTGCTCCATATTTTTATCTAACCCCCTCTTGAAGGTGGCTATGCTTGTAGCCGCCGCCACCTCCTGTGGCAGTGAATTCCACATGTTAATCACCCTTTGGGTGAAGAAGTACTTCCTTTTATCCGTTTTAACCTGTCTGCTCAGCAATTTCATCGAATGTGGTGAAAATTCAGGATTATGTGTGATTTTTCACGCTGTTTTCCATTGAATTAGCATCATTTTGTGAATCATAATGTGAAGAAAATGATGCAAACATGTATGTAAAAATAGAACAGTGACTTTATCTTATAACTAGAGTGCCCAGAATCGATGCTCCTTTGAAATTCAGTTTTGCATGGGAGAAAGTCCAATTTTGAGATGAAGCTGTTCTCCCTGCTGGCTTCTTCTAAAAAAGTCACTACGAGTGGCCAATCACCATCTTCTGACCATCCTCGGTCCAAGCGACGTCCAGCTTGCCTCCACCAGGGCCAGGGCTTTTCGGCCCTGACCCCGATCTGGTGGAATCAGCTCGCTACGGAAGTTTGGGTCCTCCCAGATTCATTATCATTCCGGAGGGCCTGTACGACGGAGCTGTTCCACCAGGCCTTTGGCTGAGGCGGATGGACGTCCTTACCATCTAAACTGCCCCCCCCCCCCGCACTGATCTGTCCACTCCATCCATGCCGCCTTAATGTGAGCAGTGGCTTAACTGCTTTAATTTTAAATTGTTTTAACTGTTTAAAGTATTTTTATTGTTTTGAACTGGTTTGATTGTTTTATAATGTCGGAAGCAGCCCTGAGCCCACTATGGGAAAGGGCGGCCTATAAATCTGCAGAAATAAAATAAATAAGGTGGACTGCGCCTAGAATAAATTGAACTGTGCTTAAAGTATATGCCTTTGCCTTTCAAAACAAAATTGTGTGCAATCTCATCTCCAGCAAAACAGAGGATCAATCTGACGGTAACAGTGCTTCTTCATTTGAGAGGGTCTCCAGGCCATTACTGGCAACCCCTAGGAGCCTTTGGTAGGCAAAGACTGGTGGATTTGCACCTCCCTCCACCCTGACATAACAATGTCATTTCCAGGTTTTGACAAAAGTGACATCAGTGCACCGGCGCATCATCGACATACACCCACATTATTTATCAGCTTCTTCCTGCTGGTGCTTCAGTCGCTGGCAGGCAATGGAGTGGAGGGGGAATAATTCCTGCTTTTAGCAGGAAGCTTGTGATCCAATCATGAGCCAGAATGTCCATCAGCTCTATTGTTCTGGTCCATCTTAAGATGGGATGTATTCTCGTCCCTCTAGGTATGGCCTTGTTTGCAAGACACCGCTCTTTCTTACAGATGAAACTGTATGTTGTCGAAGGCTTTCACGGCTGGAGTCCAGTGGTTGTTGCAGGTTTTCTGGGCTGTGTGGCTGTGTACTTGGCATTGTGAGACCTGATGTTTCACCAGCAACTGTGACTGGCATCTTCAGAGGTGTAACCCAGAAAACTGGAGTTCTCTCTGGGTCAAAGAGAGAAGTTTTCTGGGTTATACCACTGAGAGCCAGTTTGGTGTAGTGGTTGTGTGCGGACTCTTATCTGGGAGAACCAGGTTTGATTCCCCGCTTCTCCACTTGCACCTGCTGGAATGACCTTGGGTTAGCCACAGCTCTCGTAGAAAGGGCAGCTACTGGGAGAGCTCTCTCAGCCCCACCCACCTCACAGGTGGGGGAAGGTAAAGGAGATTGTGACCGCTCTGAGAGTCTGAGATTCAGAGTATAGGGCAGGTTATAAATCCAATATCTTCTTCTTGAGGATGCCAGTCACAGTTGCTGGCAAAACATCAGGTCTCACAATGCCAAGATCATGGCCATACACCCCGTAATATCTACAACAACAAATGAAACTTTACTCGCAACTTCAACATGCAACAAAAAAGACCAATATCCAGGTAAACTGGACTAAAAATAGCAAGAAGATTAGGGGTTAGCAGGATACAGATGAAGAGATGATGCTTTTAAAAAAAAACAGTGAAAAGACTATAGCCCCCCTCCCTCCTTGCTAAAAACGTGAAAACCTCTTGAGAAGATGGAGAAAAAAAATGTCATAATGGAAAGCAATAGCAGAGAGAGCGTTTTCGCACTGATCTTACTCGGGAGCGACGTCCCTCTTCACCGCGCAGCGTCTGCATGGATTTCGCACTAATTGCTCCGCAGAACCCGGAAGAGCCGCAAAGTCCCGCGGCTTTTGCATTGCAAGTTTACATTTGCAGTTTCTGCGGAGCAATTAGTGCGAAATCCACACAGACGCTGCGCGGTGAAGAGGGACGTCGCTCCCGAGTAAGGTCAGTGCGAAAACGCCCAGAGATAAAACTGCTAAGTGACAAAGAGGAAACGGTGCCACATGGCATACTGCCGCACCATACAATGAACAAGCACCTATTCTTCAAGGTACACCGAACATTTACACAAGATCTGCTAACTACAGGACACCAATGACTTCTTTGGGAAAGACTCCGATGAGACCTTTTGGGCAGCTACCGCCAATGACAGCAGAAGAGAGCGGCATTAGATGGACCACAGTCTGGAGTCAGTAGAAGACATCTTTACAGTCGCCTCTCTCCTCAAATCCAGCGTGAGCACGAAATTCAGTTTATCCGAAGAGAAGCAGCAGCTTTCGTTAGGTGGCTGGAAACCCCATGGTTCGGTAATTCTGGACCCCAGGTGGATGAGTGAGAAAGTTTTCTCAGATTGCAACTGACTGCTGCAACTTCTCCTGGCAGAAGCTTCTTGTAGCCACGCCAAGAGGGAAGGGAAGTGTTTAGAAACGCTGGCCAAAAATATTAAACAAAACTTTTTTGGAACACCCTGAAATGTTCTAATTAGAGTTTGGTCTGAGCAGAGGTTCATCTTGGCCAACCAAGGTTGCCCATGGCAGTCAGAACTTCTGACCCTCCCTCTGCTAAAGACTTGCCCTTTGCAACACCAAGACTTGGGGGGAATGAGCGTTCCATGGACACCTGGCCCCGTGCCCCTCACTCTCTCTTCTTGCAGATGGATGTGTTTTGGAGGAAGAATAGTGGAGTGAAACTGGATGTCTGGTGAGAAATCCAAGGAGTAAAATTTAATTTTAATTTTAATGGGAACACTCTCTGTACCTCAAAAATCTGGAAGACACCTCGACACATAATGCTCACCAGAAACCCACATGGCTTCTTCCATTAAACTCCACCAAACATCAGCTTTGGAGCTGAGACAGAACTGAACTGCAGGCTTCTGCTTTGGGGCTGGTGGGAGCAGAGAAGGGGAGGGAAAGACAGAGAGCCTGGCTTCGGTTTTAAAAACACAAATACTGTTTTACTGTGGCCTGCCCAGCAGAGGAGAGCTGGCAGTTTAGAGGGATCTGCAGAATGATCAGGAATGACAAAGCTGATTGGATTCTGGAAGGAAGTCTGAGATCTGGAAATGCACAGCTTAGAGCAGCAGAAATGGGAGGAAGATGCTCAGGTCCCCCTGCCAAAAAGGGAGTACAATCCCACCAGTGGGGAGATGCTATGGAGAACTGGTGCTGAGCAGGAGATGCTGACCTATGAGTCTTCAGGCAGGAGGAGGAGATTCAAAAACATAAGAACATAAGAAAAGCCCTGTTGCATCAGGCCAATGGCCCATCCAGTCCAACACTCTGTGTCACATAAGAGCATAAAAGAAGCCATGTTGGATCAGGCCAATGGCCCTTCCAGTCCAACACTCTGTGTCACATAAGAACATAAGAGAAGCCCTGTTGGATCAGGCCAATGGCCCCTCCAGTCCAGCACTCTGTGTCACAAAAGAACATAAGAGAAGCCCTGTTGGATCAGGCCACTGGTCCATCCAGTCCCACACTCTGTGTCACATAAGAACATAAAAGAAGCCCTGTCGGATCAGGCCAGTGGCCCATCCAGTCCAACACTCTGTGTCACATAAGAACATAAGAGAAGCCCTGTTGGAGCAGGCCAGTGGCCCCTCCAGTCCAACACTCTGTGGCCAAAAAACAGTGGCTAAAAAAAACCAGGTGACGTCAGGAGGCCCATCAGTGGGACCAGGTGGAGCTAGTTGGGCAAGGCTGGAGGGCCGGAGAACTGCCTGGGCCAGACACCAGCTAGCCATCCAGGGAGTGTGTGAGTTCTAACCTACTGGCATTTCTGCCCACTCTGGATGAAGGAAGAGCTCTTTCTGACACCTCCCCAGTGCTGTGCCAGAAAGAGGGTTGTCAGCAATAAAGGGTTCAGGAGAAATGGGGTGAGGGGCAACTGATTCCATGCTATTATATAGTGGGTTCAGCCAACTTGAGGTAAGCAAGAACGCTTATTGAACAAGAGCAGAACTGAACACAAACAGGCAACGCCACTCCTTATGTACGTTCGATCTGAGTTAACCACGCCCCCTTATGTGGGCAGCAACCCACCCTATTGGCCTCTCCAGGATCCTTCATTTGCATTTCCTGAGAGAAACGCCTTGCTTCCCGATTGGCTGGTTCTAAAAGAACAGCCAATTGGAATGTAGGCATCGGGGTCCTAGAGGGCAATGAGTATGCTTCAAGGTCAACTAACAGACATAAGAAAGAAGCAGTCAAAACAACCAATACACAACAATGCTTTTCTGAAACAAAATTAAGTCAGTTCAATGACCTCAGGGGTATACTGCATCTTTTCTTGTAAATAATTTTGTTCAGGATTCCCGAAAACCTTTTGAGCTTGTGGGTATTTTTGGAATTCTGACACAGCCACAAAAGTGGGTGCCACAAAATGGCTGCCACAGGAGGAGGCTCCAGCCACAAAGCGGGCAACGAGGGCAGCTGGTGCTAAACCAATGATTTCACAGATCTGTGCAGCCAATCGGATCTCAAATGGCCAACCAGAGGCTTTGCTGGGCAAAAGCCCCACCGGGCTACACCCACTTTCTAATAATACTTGGCAGACACCAGGGAAGCTGTTGTTAGAAAGCTATAGACTCAGTCGAAACTCAAAGCTGCTCAGCTGGCCACTCCGCTCCAGGCTAACTTCATCTGGGGACATCGAGGTGATCCAGTCAGGCTCTTGCTTCACAAGGTATGGTCCCCTGGGGGAACATGGGCCTTGTGCAGTTCTCAACATGCCTCAGGGAAGCGTCCCCTAACATCAGCGCCTCAGCGTTTCACAGGCAAGATTTTAGCTGCTGCACCCAATCTTTGGAAGTGCCTTGAAGCATTCTTGCCATGTCTTGGTTGTCAAGCATTCAGCTAGAGAAGAAGCAGTTGTGAAATGGGGACAACGGAGTATTATCCCATCCACCAAGTATTATCCCATCCACCACCATCCACTCTTGTGCGTAGTTGCGTTTGGGTCTTCATGCTTTTGCATTTGGAAAGGACCCTGGAAGAATTGGATTTTCATATTTACTTTTGGACATTTATGGACTTTATCCGGAGGTTGTCGGTTCCCACTTCAACAAGTTTCTTCTATTGTTGTTATATGAGGCTTTATTTATCATTATATGTGGCTTGATTTCCAATATTTATATGAGGCTTTATTTACTCTTACATGTGGCTTGATTTTCTATGTATGTTACTTATATGATTTAAAAGTTATTGCATGCTTTAAAAGTTATGGATTTTCATTTTCTTTGGTTTTCAATCTGAGGCTCGTTTTACGGAACCGGTGGTTTCCCCACTTCTATCCCTTCCGTAATTTCTCTTTTGGTTGGTTAATCCCCAGGTGGGGGCAGGGGATCCCCCGGTTTGGAGGCCCTCCCCCTGCTTCAGGGTCATCAGAAAGCGGGAGTGGGGGAGGGAAATGTCCGCTGGGCACGCCATTATTCTCTATGGAGACCAATCCCCATAGGGTATAATGGTGAATTGATCTGCGGGTATCTGGGGCTTGGGGGGGGGTGTTTTTGAGGTAGAGGTGCCAAATTTTCAGCATAGCATCTTGTGCCTCTCCTCAAAGCATCTCCCAAGTTTCAAAAAGATTGGACCAGGGAGTCCAATTTTATGAGCCCCAAAAGAAGGTGCCCCTATCCTTCATTATTTCCAATGGAGGGAAGGCATTGAAAAGGTGTGCAGTCCTTTTAAAGGTGATGGCCAGAACTCCCTTTGGAGTTCAATTGTGTTTTTCACAACCTTGCTCCTGGCTCCACCCCCCCCCCCAATGTCTCCTGGCTCCACCCCCAAAGTCCCCAGATATTCCTTGAATCGGACTTGGCAACCCTACTCTATGGTACCCCATAGATTCTCGGTGAAACCTCTCCCTAAACTCCCCCCTCTGCAGGCAATGCCTCCAGCCCTCTGGGAATGCCCCAGGCCCCAGCTGGCAGCCAGAGAGGATTGCTAATCCGTGCACCCAAACAAAGGCTGACATGAATGCATGAGCCACGAGGGAAAGTTGCATGTCCGCACACATTCCAGCATTGGCACACTTGGGCTGGAAGAGGCCTGAGACAGCTTGCAGACTTCCAGAATCCTCCTCCTCCTCCTGCCCCGTGATCCATCCCCTGACATCCCGGTGACCCTCCACTGCCCCGGGTTCTCACTTCCGCTCCTGTCCGTTTGCCGCTCTCCCTGGGACCTTAATTGCAGGCCTTTTGCACACAAGCGAGTCTCAAAAATACACAACGGGCTGCCTAATTTAAACATGCGGCCTCGTTTGCATTGTGTATTGTAAACCAGCAACATTTCTGCAAAGTGACTCACCCCCTTTGTCTTCTAAACAAGCCTCCGGCTGAACTTCTAGCTGCTCAACGTCAGGTCTTTGTGGTGGCCGGGACTGGTTGGTGGGGAAATCTTCTGGCTTTTGAGAACTCAAAGCACTCAGTACAAGCCGCAATTCAGAGGAGCTCAGACCAGTAGCCCCACTGTCTTGGAAATGAAGTGTAATAGGAGCAAAAGGAAGGCCATGTGCATTATGGACTGGCTGCAATTAGGGATGCTGGAGCACCCACTGGTTTGGATCATATCCTGGTCACCAATGTTTCCCTCTAAGCCAGGGAGTCTTGTGAGCAAAAATTCTACTTTGTGAGCTCCTAGCATTAAAGTTGTGAGCTACTGCATAAATTAGTTTGCTCTGGGGCTTTTTTTTTACTGAGCTAAAACAAAAAGGTGTGAGCTGGAGGCCAAAAATCTATGAGGGGGGTCACACTAGCTCAGCTTAGAGGGAACACTGGTTGCCACCCATCCCCCACCGGCACTTCCCAGCCCCATCTGTTGGTCAGTGGAGCAGTAGAGAGACAAATGGGGGTGGGGATGTTGGCACACAATGCCATGACATCACTTTCAGGTACAAACCAGGACATGATATCACTGTGTCATGCGATGCTTTAGGAACATAAGAGAAGCCATGTTGGATCAGGCCAATGGCCCATCCAGTCCAACACTCTGTGTCACACAGTGGCCATTATATGTGTGTGTGTGTGTGTATACACACACACACACACATACACACACATATATATACTGTGACTAATAGCCACTGATGGACCTCTGCTCCATATTTTTATCCAATCCCCTCTTGAAGCTGGCTATGCTTGTAGCCGCCACCACCTCCTGTGGCAGTAAATTCCACATGTTAATCACCCTTTGGGTGAAGAAGTACTTCCTTTTATCTGTTTTAACCTGACTGCTCAGCAATTTCATTGAATGCCCACAAGTTCTTGTATTGTGAGAAAAGTACTTCTTTCTCTAGTTTCTCCATCCCATGCATAATCTTGTAAACCTCTATCATGTCACCCCACAGTCAATGTATCTCCAAGCTAAAGAGCCCCAAGAGTTTTAACCTTTCTTCATAGGGAAAGTGTTCCAATCCTTTAATCATTCTAGTTGCCCTTTTCTGGACTTTTTCCAATGCTATAATATCCTTTTTGAGGTGCAGTGACCAGAATTGCACACAGTATTCCAAATGAGACCGCACCATCAATTTATGCAGGGGCATTATGATACTGGCTGATTTGTTTTCAGTTCCCTTCCTAATAATTCCCAGCATGGCGTTGGCCTTTTTTATTGCAATCGCACACTGTCTTGACATTTTCAGTGAGTTATCTACCACGACCCCAAGATCTCTCTCTTGGTCAGTCTCTGCCAGTTCACAACCCATCAACTTGTATTTGTAGCCGTGATTCTTGGCCCCAATGTGCATTATTTTGCACTTGGCCACATTGAACCTCATCTGCCATGTTGATGCCCACTCACCCAGCATCAACAGATCCCTTGGAGTGCTCACAATCCTCTCTGGTTCTCACCACCCTGAACAATTTAGTGTCATCTGCAAACTTGGCCACTTCACTGCTTACTCCCAACTCCAGATCATTAATGAACAAGTTAAAGAGCATGGGACCCAGTACTGAGCCCTGCGGCACCCCACTGCTTACCGTCCTCTACTGTGAAAACTGCCCATTTATACTCACTCTCTGCTTCCTATTAATCAGCCAGTTTTTGATCCACAAGAGGACCTGTCCTTTTACTCCATGACTCTTGAGTTTACTAAGGAACCTTTGATGAGGAACTTAATCAAAAGCTTTCTGGAAGTCAAGGTAAACAACATCTATTGGGTCCCCTTTGTCCACATGTTTGTTCATCCCCTCAAAGAACTGTAACAGGTTAGTGAGGCAAGATCTTCCCTTACAGAACCCATGCTGAGTGTTCCTAAATAACTTGTGTTCATCAATGTGCCTACTCGTTCTGTCCTTGATAATGCTTTCTACCAACTTTCCCGGTATTGAAGTCAGACTGAATTTCCCTGATTGCCATGTTGTCTGCCACAGAGTTTGGGGAGAATCCTAGAGTGCCATGTAATGTGGTAATATCCCATCCAGTTGTGTAGCCAGAAGGGACATTGCAGTGCGTGACAGTGTCTCAGAAAGTCTCCACCCCCACGCATCTCCCTCCAGTTGTCGGCAACCCTAACCACCAGTCACAATTAGGCAGCCAGTTTTTCAGAGAGTCAGTTTGGTATAGTGGTTAAGTGCATGAAGTCTAATTTGGGAGAACCCGCTTTGATTCCCCACTCCTCCTCCACATGCAGCTGTGACTTTGGGTTAGCCACAAGTTCTCTGCACAGCTATTCTCACAAGAGCAGTTTCTCTCAGAGCTCTCTCAGCCCCACCGACCTCACAGGATGTCTGTTGTGGGGAGGGGAAAGGAAAGGAGACAGTAAGCCACTCTGAGACTCCAAGGGAAGGGCAGGGTATAAATCCAACCTCTTCTCCTTGGTTTGTCCTGCTGGTGACTAATACTCTCTCTAAGCTGTGGAGTCTGGTGAGCAAAAGTTCTACTTTGTGAGCTACTGGCATGAAAGTTGTGAGCTGCTGTGTAACTTAGTTTGCTGTGGGGCCATTTTTCCTGAGCTAAGACAACAACATGTGAGTCAGAGGCTCAAAGACTGTGAGCTAGCTCACACTAACTCAGCTTAGAGGGAGCACTGCTGGGGACCTGTTTGTGGCAATCTGAAAGAATGCTCTATTCCTTCCCAATACAGGACCCTAACCGCAGCAGGAAAGGCGAAGAAGAAGAAGAAGAAGAAGAAGAAGAAGAAGAAGAAGAAGAAGAAGAAGAAGAAGAAGAAGAAGAAGAAGAAGACCACCACAGATTTATACCCCGCCCTTCTCTCTGGATCAGAGACTCAGAGCGGCTTACCATCTCCTATATCTTCTCCCCCTACAACAGACACCCTGTGAGGTGGGTGGGGCTGAGTGAGCTCTCACAGCCGCTGCCCTTTCAAAGACAACTCCTACGAAAGCAATGGCTGACCCAAGGCCATTCCAGCAGCTGCAAGTGGAGGAGGGGGGAATCAAACCCAGTAAGAGTCCGCGCACTTCACCACTACACCAAACTGGCTCTCTACACCAGAGTCATGCAGCTGAATGGATCTCCTCTCCTCCCAACCATGGCTCTGTACTGCTTCACTCCACAGCCAAAGTACGAGTTCAATCAATCATCAAGCATATAAAGTGCTGACAAGTCAACACTTAACAAAAATCCTACAGTTCACTGTTCCTTTTTGTATTCCTTAGCAACGGTCAACGGCTGATGTTCTGTTTGGATCAGGATGGATCTCCTCTCTTCAGGTGCGTGGGCCAATTTTCAAAGCACATAGGGAAGTGTAGTCCCTGTGTGTTTTTGACATCTTGAGAAATAAAGTAATAAATTAATTAAATTGTGCAGTACCCTTTGAAAGCAAATACACACTGCCTGATCCTGCTGGACAAAAGAAAAAATTGACACGGGATCCCTGCGACAGAAGAAATTCTGTTCTGGAAAAGACAGTCTTTGACCTTTCTTCTAGGTGACCAATGATGTCATGAGGAAGGGCTGTTCTGATTGGCTGCTTTGACAAGTTCAAGCAATCAGATGCCATCAAGTAGACGGGTAAATCTAACAGCTGGACATGCGCACCGTGAAATTTGTGGCATCCCTTGCTACAAGATGTATTTGAAATAATGACAATAGTGTATTGGGGGAACATGGGGAGGAATGATAGAGTTGGAGAGATCCACCGGCAGGCCACAAATAAAGCTGGAGGTAATTTTACCCACACAGCAGTCTTGCAAGACAGCTTAGTTTGTGACTCCATGACTTGCAAAATAAAGCAATTTGACGGGGTCATCCATGTCTAAATTGGGCAACCTCCCTGTTGTAGATTGCTTTTCTGTTCAAAATTTCCCTCCATGCAAGGCTTTTTTTGAGCAAGAACACACAGGAACGCAGTTCCGGCTGGCTTGGCATCAGGAGGTGTGGCCTAATATGCAAATGAGGTCATGCTGGGCTTTTCTACAAAAAAGCCCTGTGTGAAACAATAGTAACATTGGGGGTGTGGCCTAATATGCATATGAGTTCCTGCTGGGACTCTTTCTACCAAAAAGGCTCTGCCTACATGTACTTTTAAGAACAAAATAGGATGCCGTTCATATTTGCTTCAGGATGCTGGCAAGTACCCCCTTGCCTCCCCATTTTCTCCCACTTCCCAGTTTGAAGGCTGGTGGGAAGTCGTCTGCCCAAAGTGAGAACCTGGCAAACATAAGCCAGAGTTAGAATTCCTTGAGCCTCGTTTCCATCTTTGGAAGGTAGAACTCTACAGCAAAGTCCCATAATGTTAAAAGTTTTTTTTAAAAAAAAACCCTGGAATGCTCCTTCTTTAAATATGTTTCCTGTAATTCCAGCTGAGCACGATGCTTCCTGTTGGCAAAAGAGGTCCATGAAATTGGGTAGAGGGAAATGTAGATCTACGGGACGTGGACAGTTAAGACATTTTTTAAAAAAACTCTTATTCAGTCCCATCAATATCTCGCTTTCCTAGAGATCCCCGGTTATTGACCTGCCTTTGGCTTTCAGTCATCCGACAGCAACTGGAGGCTCTAGAGAACTGCTAAGCCACCCACCTTAAACCTCACCATGAGGAATTTAATCTTGAAAAAAAAAATTCAAATTGAATGGAATTTAAACTTGAATTCTGGCTTGAATCTGAGCAAGAACGGCAGGCTATTAAAGAAAGAAATGGAACTTCAAAGAGAACTGTGAAAATGTTCCGTTTCTGAATTTGTCAATGAAGGACCTCCGGTGGTTCCCCTGTGGTGCTACTGAATAAACGGTTGCCAAGTCTTCTGCCCGGCTTCTTTTTCTTGCTTCCTTCCCCACCTGGCCTCTTCTCCGTGGCCTTTTGTCTGACCACAGAAGTGGTTTCCAGACATGTTTGGCCTCCTGTTGGCCCTAGATGACCGCCAGGGCATTTTTCTGCTCAATATCATTTCCTGAGTGTCGGATCTTCTGCTGAGCCACGCCGGGCAATATTTCCAGTCAGAACATCCGTCAGAGGAATTTCTCCAAGACTCTGAGCCATGACAGCCAGCTGTATGGGTTTAATCATTGTCCTTCACGGACCAACACAAAAGTTCCTATGAGAGAAAAATCGGTTCTGCCTTTGCCCAAAAAACCCTCACAATAAATCTCCTCCTCTTTTACCGCAGACTTCTTGATACCCTTCAATGTCACTCATTTTGGAGCTCGGCTACCAAGAGCGAGTGAGTTTCCATTTGGGAAGAGCCCTTTTCCTGGAGAATTCAAGACCTAGAAGGAGAGGAACAGGAAATGGAAACAAGGCTTTGGGCCTCGGTGGTGGCGAAGAGCCATCAGACACCGAAGAGAGGAGAGACCAAGGCCGAGTGAGTCCGACGGGGAGGAATTTATGCATGAAATGCGAAAGATTTTGACTCACAAGGAAGAACAAGCCCAACTTTTGATCAAATGGATCCCCCCCCCTTCCTTTCTTGATTTTGTTGCTCCACTTATTCTATAATGAAACACACATGGGGAGAAGAAACAGAGCAAACATTCCCTTCAAAGGTTTATAAATCTGGGGGGAGGCTTTAAAGTCACACACCATTTGTAAATTTCAAAATATTTTGGAAACCAAAGAAGAAGCAGTCAGCGAGGGGAAAAGCAAGCAAGAGAGGGTAAGTCGGAGACAAAGGGAAGAAATGTCCAGTGATGGACTCGGGGGTTGTTGGTGGAAAGCGCCCTCAAATGGCAGCCAATTTATGGAGACTGAGGAGGGCTTTCATGGCAAGAGATGAATGGAGGTGGTTTGCCATTGTCTGCCTCTGTGTAGATTCCCTGGGCTTCCTTGGTGGTCTCCCATCCAAACCAAGACCAATCAAGAAGATGGTGAGGGGTCTAGAGACAAAGTCCTATGAAGAAAGGCTGAAGGAGCTGGGCATGTTTAGCCTGGAGAGGAGGTGGCTGAGAGGTGATAGGATCACCATCTTCAAGTACTTGAAGGGCTGTCATCTAGAGGATGGTGTGGAATTATTTTCTGTGGCCCCAGAAGGTAGGACCTGAACCAATGGGTTGAAATTAAATCCAAAGAGTTTCCGGCTCAACCTGAGGAAAAACTTCCAGACAGAGCGGTTCCTCAGTGGAACAGGCTTCCTCCTGGGGAGGTGGTGGGCTCTCCTTCCTTGGAGGTTTTTAAACAGAGGCTAGATGGCCATCTGACAGCAATGAGGATCCTATGAATTTAGGGGGAGGTATTTGTGAGTTTTCTGCATTGTGCAGGGGATTGGACTAGATGACCCTGGAGGCCCCTTCCAACTCTATGATTCTGACAAGGTCAGTCTAGCCTGATGATGATGATGATGATGATATTGGATTTATATCCCACTCTCTACTCCGAAAAGTCTCAGAGTGGCTCACAATCTCCTTTCCCTTCCTCCCCCACAACAGACACCCTGTGAGGTGGGTGGGGCTGAGAGGGCTCTCACAGCAGTTGCCATTTCAAGGACAACCTCTGGCAGAGCTATGGCTGACCCAAGGCCATGCTAGCAGGTGCAAGTGGAGGAGTGGGAATCAGACCCGGTTCTCCCAGATAAGAGTCCGCACACTTGGGCCTACTAGGTCTGAGTAAGAACTTTACCACCTAAGAATGTCTGCACAAAAGCAGAAACAGCTGAAATATCCACAAATTCATAAAGGGTGACATGGACATTCCCAGGAACAAACTGCTTCCTCTTACAAAGATGGTCTAATCAATATTAGGGAGGGATGGTGGCTCAGTGGTAGAGCATCTGCTTGGTAAGCAACAGGTCCCAGGTTCAATCCCTGGCATCTCCACCTAAAAAGGGTCCAGGCAAATAGGCGTGAAAAACTTCAGCTTGAGACCCTGGAGAGCCGCTGCCAGTCTGAGTAGACAAGACTGACTTTGATGGACCTAAGAGGGTCTGATTCAGTAGAAGCCAGCTTCATATCTTCACATGTTCAATCTACAATTAACCATGAGGATGGAATGCCAAACAGTAATAGTGGGGAAATATTTTATTAGAAGAGTTCCTTTCACGTGCCCCCCCCCCCCCCCCCGCTTATAGCCCGTGGGACTACCTGGAAGTTGAGTCTGGTTTGGAGAACAATGAATTCCATTCATTTACATTTTTTATATCCCATTTTTTGACCCTTGGAGTCCTCAAAGCAGCTTAAGAGCAGAGAGCAGCCATCAAACCAAGCAGCACCGCGTAATAAGCCCGCTCCATGGTTGGTAGGGAGACCTTTGCCTCAATTAGCAGCCACCCAAAAGCACTTTAAAACAAGGGGGTTTAAAGTGCTTTTGGGTTAAGAGGTTAAGAGACAGAGAGAACTCAGCGGCGCTTCCTGAGGAGGGGGGGGCTCAAAGCTTGGTGGTACCACCCAGGAAGCCCCTGCTGGGGGGAGATCATGAAGCGGGGCTTCTGTAAGAGGGTGCTCTGGATGACAATCCTGAGAATCCAGGCCCTCATCATCTGAGAAGGGAAACTGCGAGGAAGTCATTAGGAATTAATGTTCTTGTCACAAACTCCAGAAGCTGAAGTCCAACAGGAGAATTACCTGGGACCAGACGAAAGGTCCTCCCGTTGTTTCTGGAGGGTCCTAGATTGTGTCTTAAGAAAATCAGCTGGTAGAGAGAGCCTCAGGGATACACATAATTAGTAAGGTTGTTTGGGAAGGGGCAACAGTGGAAGTGCTTCTGGAGCTCTGCCTCCACTGGTGGACCTCCTGATGGCACCTGTGTCTGGACCACTGTGTGACACAGTGTTGGACTGGATGGGCCACAGGCCTGATCCAACATGGCTTCACATATGTGTGGGGCAGTGATGTTCTGTCTTCTTGGTACTTGTGGGGGGTCCAGTGGGAGGGCTTCTGGAATTCTGGTCCCACTGATGGACCTTCTGGGTTTTGGCCGCTCTTTGACACAGAATGCTGGACTGGAGGGGCCACTAGTCTGACCCAATATGGCTTCTCTTATGTTCTTAGGATACTTCAGGATCCGGCATTTTTTGAGCAGGAACACACAGGAATGCAGTTCTGGATGGTTTGGTGTCAGGGGGGGTGGCCTAATATGCAAATGTGTTCCTGCTGGGCTTGTCTACAAAAAAAAGCCATGCTCAGGATAATAAAGAATCTCCGAAGAAGAAGAAAAAGAAGACGACACTGGATTTATATTCCGCCCTCCGCTCTGAATCTCTGTCTGAAAGCAGCTTACAATCTCATTTATCTTCCTCTCCCACAACAGACACCCTGTGAGGTGGATGAGGCTGAGAGAGCTCTCCCATAAACTGCCCTTTCAAGGACAGCCCTGAGAGAGCTATGGCTGACCCAAGGTCATTCCAGCAGTTGCAAGTGGAGGGGTGGGGAATCAAACCTGGTTTTCAGATAAGAGTCCACGCACTTAACCACTACACCAAGCTGGCTCTATTCCTGAAGGACTTCCTCAGACAGTAGATCAGGAATGTTTGAGGTCTATAATGTCCAGCCTTCAGGTTCAGTTAGGGGTGATTCTTTGGCCTCCATGCTTCCAGAAATCTTATTTTAAAAGATCCATAATCAGAGCTGTTCTCCAGGTTTATTTGGCCCCACTGGTGGACCTCCTGATGGCACTTGGGTTTTTTTGGCTACTGTGTGACAGTGTGTTGGACAGGATGGGCCAATGGCCTGATTCAACATGGCTTCTCTTATGTTCTTATGTCTGGGGCAGTGATGCTCTGCATTCTTGGTGCTTGGGGAGGGCAACAGTGGGAGGGCTTCTAGTGTCCTGGCCCCACTGGTGGACCTCCTGAAGGCACCTGGGTCTGGACTGGATGGGCCACAGGCCTGATCCAACATGGCTTCTCTTATGTGTGGGGCAGTGATGTTCTGTCTTCTTGGTGCTTGGGGGGGGGGGGCGGCAGTGGGAGAGCGTCTGGAGTTCTGCCTCCACTGGTGGATCTCCTGATGGCACCTGGGTTTTTTGGCCACTGTGTGACAGAGTGTTGGACTGGATGGGCTACTGGCCTGATCCAACAGGGCTTCTCTTGTGTTCTTATTTCACGAAGCATGAGCAAGATGGTCATTTCAGGAAGAAAAAGGAGAGAAGCACACACACAGAGAACATTGTTTGGAAACCTAATATGGAAAAAAAAAACGCCCCCAGTTTGCTAAAAAACAGAAACAGGAGGAACAGAAATGTGTCTAAGGTAGGAAAGTCAAGGTCAGAAGAGGCACAGCATCCAAATTGGCCAGGGAGAGGGGGGGGGGGTTGTCTTCTGCCACAAAAGGGTAATTGTTTCGCTTTTCTCCTAGCAGAGGAAACCAGCCCAGCAGCCGCCTCGCTTAAGTAAGCTCTCCATTTGTTTAGCAATGGGTAGGGGGCTAGAGGTAGGCTTCGGAGTCAAGGTAAGATAAATTTCCGCAGGGTGTTGATCTAGCCCAAGCGGTTGGTGTCTAATGCCTGGCTGAGATGGAGAAGGAAGGTCACGTTGACTTACGAGCTGACAGCAGCCGCCAAGCTCGGAAGCAGCCGGCTGGATGCCTCTGGCGCGGGCCAAGGGTTGCAAGATGGCCCGGCTTGCTTTGAGCACTCTTGGCTCGCCTGAGAGAAAGACTCGACACAAGGCCCTGCGTGGGGCTTTCTCATCCTGTAGACGCTCTCTGCACCTCATGCGCAGCAGAACCAGAGTGTGAGTCACAGTTTGGGATCCGGCACTGAATGGCTTTACCTTGTAACTTCTGGTCACCTCTCCCATAGGAAGAGGATGATGATATAGGATTTATATCCACCACCCCCCCCTATACTCTGAATCTCAGAGACTCAGAGCAGTCACAGTCTCCTTTACCTCCCCTCCCCCCACAACAGACACCCTGCGAGGTGGGTGGGGCTGAGAGGGCTCTCACAGCAGCTGCCCTTTCAAGGACATCTCCTACAGTGGCTGACCCAAGGCCATTCCAGCAGCTGCAAGTGAAGGAGTGGGGAATCAAACCGGATTCTCCCAGATAAGAGTCCACGCACTAACCAGTACACCAAACTGACTCTCAAGAAGACAATTGCTAACGGGACAGAGACTGCAGCTACTTTGGGCATGTTCCACTGTGCTTGACATAGTCCCTTCAGCATATGAGCACATGAACTAGACATAGGGTTGCCAATCCCCAGGTGGGGGCAGGGGATCCCCCGGTTTGGAAGCCCTCCCCCCGCTTCAGGGTTGTCAGAAAGCGGTGGGGGGGGGGGAGGGAAATGTCTGCTGGGAACTCTGTTATTCCCTATGGAGATTTATTCCCATAGAAAATCATGGAGAACTGATCTGCGGGTATCTGGGGCTCTGGGGGGGGGCTGTTTTTTGGGGTAGAGGCACCAAATTTTCAGTATAGCATCTAGTGCCTCTCCCCAAAATACCCCCCAAGTTTCAAAAAGATTGGACTAGGGGGTCCAATTCTATGAGCCCCAAAATAAAGTGCTCCTATCCTTCATGATTTCCTATGGAAGGAAGGAAATGAAAAGGTGTGCCGTCCTTTTCAATGTGATGGCCAGAACTCCCTATGGAGTTCAATGATGCTTGTCACAGCCTTGATCTTGGCTCCACCCCTAATGTCTCCTGGCTCCACCCCCAAAGTCTCCTGGCTCCACCCCCAAAGTCCCCAGATATTTCTTGAATTGGACTTGGCAACCCTAACTAGACAAAAGGTGTCACAAGAAATGAGAGGTATGTGTGAGTCTCCCAACCCCTATTTTTCCATTCAATGCAGATTACTTAACGCAAGGGTGGGGAACCTTTTTTCTTCCAAGGGCCATATGGATATTTATAACATCATTCATGGGCCATAAAAAATTATCAACTTAAAAAACAGTGCTCTGCCAAGGGAGAATGATTCAGGCCCGCAAAATTAATGCAAACAATTGTTTTTTTATTTGAAATCATGCGGGCGGGGGGGGAGCCTAATCTGGCACACACAAGCACACAAGGCCCGCCATCCTAGGCAAATGCCTAGCTCCAAGGCTTTTTGTTTTAACAAAAGCCCAGCAGGAACTCAGTAGCATATTACACCACATCCCCTAATACTAGTATATTAGGCCACACCATCTGGGATAATCAAGTGCAAACTGAACTGTGACAGTAACTTTTCCAGGCCCTGCAGCAATTCTAGCCAGCCAGCTGGGCCCCAGGGAGGCTGCCGCACAGTACATCTGAGCCCTGTGATCCTTGCCTGGCCCTGGGGAGGCTGCTGCACAGTGCGGCTGGGCCCCACAATCCTTGCTGGCCAGCCAGGCCCCAGGGAGGCTGCCACATGGCTCGGTTCGGCCCAGCAATCCCCGAGGGCCACACTTAGGGTTGCCAAGTCCAATTAAAAAAATATCTGGGGACTTTGGGGGTGGAGCCAGGAGACTTTGGGGGTGGAGCCAGGAGACATTAGGGGTGGAGCCAAGATCAAGGCTGTGACAAGCATAATTGAATTCAAAAGGGAATTCTGGCCATCACATTTAAAGGGACTGCACACCTTTTCAATTCCTTCCTTCCATAGGAAATAATGAAGGATAGGGGCACCTTCTTTTGGGGTTCATAGAATTGGACCCCCTGGTCTAATCTTTTTGAAACCTGGGGGATATTTTGAGGAGAGGCACTAGATGCTATACTGAAGATTTGGTGCCTCTAGCCCAAAAAACAGCCCCCCCAGATACCCGCGGATCAATTCTCCATGATTTTCTATGGGAATAAGTCTGCATAGGGAATAACAGAGTTCCCAGCACACATTTCCCTCCCCTCCCCCCCGCTTTCTGGCGACCCTGAAGCGGGGGGAGGGCCTCCAAATCGGGGGATCCCCTGCCCCCACCTGGGGATTGGCAACCCTAAGTGACCTCGAGGGCCGTATACGGGACAGAGGTTCCCCACCCCTGACTTAACATGCGCTGAAGTGGAAAGCAAGGGAAATAGGAAAACCCTCTGAACATGGGTGCTGGATCATGCGCGCGGTGCAGTGTTTATTCCAACTATAGGGGATTAGACAAGCTTCTGGAGTGCAGATCTTGTTTTCCCCAGAGGTCCACGTTTGGACTTGCCCCCTCTAGAACCTCAAAAGTCAATATTTTGTTGACTGTTTATTTGGATTTCTTAGAGCTATCTTTTTGTGTCCAGATCTGGGCTAAATATAGATTTAACTTAACTCTATTTGGTGTGTATACAGAAGCTCAGTCTGTTTCCCAGCCGACCCTCATCAAATGTAGGAAAAATGCATATCATAAACATACAAAACTCATAAACAAGAGGCTTTGGGCTAAAACAAACATAAAGAGAAACAGACATGTGGACGAAACTCTAACTGGATTCAGAAATGAATGGAACCACACACATTCATACATCTGCGCTGGTACCGAAGAAGGTCAAGTGAAGTTCCTTTGAGGGCAGACTCTCAGTTAAGAGCGAAGAACATAAGGGAAGCCATGTTGGATCAAGCCAATGGCCTCTCCAGTCCAACACTCTGTGTCACACAGTGGCCAAAAAACCCAGGTGCCATTGGGAGGTCCATGAGTGGGGCCAGGACACTAGAAGCCCTCCCACTGCTGCCCCCCAAGCACTAAGAATACAGAGCATCACTGCCTCAGAGTGCACCCTCTAACCCTTGTGAATAAGAGCCACTCATGGACCTCTGCTCCAGATGTTTCTACAATCCCCCCTATGTCCTGGCCCCACTGATGGACCTTCTGACGGCACCTGGGTTTTTTTTGTGGGGGGCCACTGTGTGACACGGACTGAATGGGCCATTGGCCTAATCCATGGCTTCTCTTAGGTTCTTATGCTTGTAGTTGGCACCACTTCTTGTGGCAGTGAATCCTGTGTGTTAATCACTCTTTGAGTGACAACATACTTCCCTTTATTTGTTCTAAACCTACTGCTCCTTAATTTCATTGAGTGCCCACAAGTTCTTGTATTGTGAGAAAGGGAGAAAAGGACTTCTTTCTTCATCTTCTCTATTCCATGCATAATTTTGTAAACCTCTGTCATGTCAACCCTCAGTCGACGTTTCTCCAAGCTAAAGACCCCCAAACGCTTTAACCTTTCTTCATAGCAAAGGTGTTCCATCCCCTTAATCATTTTAATTGCCCCTTTCTGTACTTTTTCCAGTGCTAGAATATATTTTTGAGGTGCCGTGATCAGAACTGTACACAGTATTCCAAATGAGACTGCATCAATGATTTATGCAGAGGCATTATGATACTGCCTTCCCCCCCTTCCTCCCCAAGGGAGGAGCCTCAGCCAATGGAGAAAGCAGAGGCTTTACTCTGCAGCTCCTGTGCAATTGAGCAAGCCTGGTAAACAAGCTGTGATGCTGAAGGAAGCAAGGAGGGATAAGGAAGCAGATGGCAGCCAGTTACTTGGGGGCCTGATACACCAAACTGGCTGGAGAGTCAGTTTGGTGTAGTGGTTAAGTGTGCGGACTCTTATCTGGGAGAGCCGGGTTTGATTCCCCACTCCTCCACTTGCACCTGCTAGCAAGAAGAAGAAGAAGAAGATATTGGATTTATATCCCGCCCTCCACTCCGAAGAGTCTCAGAGCGGCTCACAATCTCCTTTCTTTTCCTCCCCCACAACAGACACCCTGTGAGGTGGGTGAGGCTGGAGAGGGCTCTCACAGCAGCTGCCCTTTCAAGGACAACCTCTGCCAGAGCTATGGCTGACCCAAGGCCATGCCAGCAGGTGCAAGTGGAGGCCTTGGGTCAGCCATAGCTCTGGCAGAGGTTGTCCTTGAAAGGGCAGCTGCTGTGAGAGCCCTCTCCAGCCCCACCCACCTCACAGGGTGTCTGTTGTGGGGGAGGAAGGGAAAGGAGATTGTGAGCCACTCTGAGACTCTTCGGAGTGGAGGGCGGGATATAAATCCAATATCTTCTTCATCTTCTTCTTCTTCTGATAGGAGCAATCCAGGGGCCTGATTTGGCTCCCAGGCTACATGTTTGACACCCCTGACTTAGAGTGATCCACAAGTTTAGCCACATCTAAAGAACCAGTTTGGTGTAGTGGTTAAGTGCATGGACTCTTATCTGGAAGAACCGGGTTTGAGTCCCCACTCCTCCACTTGCACTTGCTGGATTGGCCTTGGGTTCACCATTAGCTCTGGTAGGAGTTGTCCTTGAAAGGGCAGCTGCTATGAGAGCCCTCTCAGCCCCACCCACCTCACAGGGTGTCTGTTGTGGGGGGAGAAGATACAGGAGATTGTAAACCGCTCTGAGCCTCTGATTCAGAGAGAAGGGCGGGGTATAAATCTGCAATTCTTCTTCTTCTTCATCATCTGCTTACTCCCATCTCTAAATCCTTAATGAACAAGTTAAAAAGCACCGGGCCCAGTACTGAGCCCTGCAGTACCCAACTGCTTACCACCCTCCCCTGTGAAAACTGCCCATCTAGACTCGTTTATACTCACTCTGTTCCCTGTTAATTAACCAGTTTTTAATCCATGAGCGGACTAGAACTCTTCTCCCGTGACTACTGAGTTTACTCAGGAGCCTTTGATGAGGACTTTTACCAAAAGCTTTCTGGAAGTCTAGGCAGGGCCGGATTAACAATTAGGCAAAGTAGGCAGCGGCCTATGGGCCCCCATGCCTTTAGGGGCCCCCAGCCAGCTTCTCCTCGTGCCCCCCCCCCTGCTTGCAGCCCTCCCAGCCTGCACGTGCAGCCAGCAACTGAGCTGTTCTTTGCCCGATTTGCCTGGTGCGGCTGCTGCTGGCATCGTTGCCAAGTTTGCCTCTCTCTGCCTCTCCCCACAGCTTTGTCAAAGGGGCTTTGGAGAAGGGGCCTGCAGGCTGCGGGGGGGGGGGGGGCGCGGGTGGCAGGGCGGGCGCTCCAACTCGGAGATAATTTGCCAGGAGGCCCCGAGATTTTGACTGCCTGGGGTCTGCACAGAGTTTAATCCCGCACTGAGTCTAAGTAAGGAACCTCTATTGGGTCACCTAGGGTTGCCGGCCCCCAGCTGGGGGCGGGGGATCCCCTGGTTTGGATGCCCTCCCCACACTTCAGGGTCATCAGAAAGCAGTGGGGTGGGGAGGGAAATATCTGCTGGCAATTATTCCCTATGGAGACCAATTCCCATAGGAAGGGGGCTGTTGTTTGAGGCAGAGGCACCAAATTTGCAGCATAGCATCCGATGCCTCTCCTCAAGAGACCTTCCAAGTTTCAAAAAGTTTGGATTGCGGGGTCTAATTCTGTGAGCCCCCAACGAAGGTGCCCATGTCCTCAATTATTTCCAAGGAGGAAAGGCATTTAAAAGGTGTGCGGTCCCTTTCAACGTGATGGCCAGAACTCCCTTTGGAGTTCAATGATGCTTGTCACACCTTGTTCCTGGCTCCACCCCCAATGTCTCCTGGCTCCACCCCCAAAGTCCCCAGATATTTCTTGAATTGGACTTGGTCACCCCTTGTTCACACCCCCCCCCCCTTCAAAGAATTCTGAAAGGTTAGAGAGACAAGATCTTCCCTTATAGAACCCATGCTGATTCTTCCTCAATAGCTTTTGTTCATCAATGTGTCTACTCATTCTCTCTTTAATAATGGATTCCACCAACTTACCTGCTATCGATCTTCAACTGGCTGGCCTGTAACTTCCCAGACCTCCTTTGAAACCTTTTTAAAAGATGGGGAGGGGGGTTACATCACTACCTTCCAGTCCTCAGGAATGGAGGCAGATCTGAGTAATCGATTGCATATTTTTGCCAGGAGACCGACAAGTTCACATTAGAGTTCTTTCAGATGTATGCCATCTGGGCTTGGTGATTTGTCAGTATTTAATCTGTTCATCCGTTGGCCATTTCTGGAGCAAGGAAAAGGTTCAAAGGATTATAGCTATCCTTAACATTCCTTTCGGAATCAACAGCACCCACCCCAATCTGGCACATCATGAAGCGTTACCCATTATCCCACTGTTTCTCAACCTCCCCAAAACCTCTCAAGTTCTTTTTGTGTGTCCTGAGCTATCAGTAGAGGCCTGAACCATTTGATTCCAGCTTCAGAAACGGGAGGGGGGGGGGGAAGGAAACCCTAGGCACACACAGCACACATCCCCACCGGTTGATTCCGTAATTTCTTTGTGGGCTTCTCTGTTCTCGTGCCACAAATTCTCGTTAACAAGTGATTTATGTCCAGGAACTTGAGACAGAGATTACAGTGTGCATACATCAAGTAACCTCGATTAAAGGGAAAGAAAAATGAACCCACGTTGGCCACTAAAGCCTTTGCTAAAGAAAATAATTCTAATCGTGAACAGGGAACGGGGTCGGAGAGCCAAACCTGCTTCCAGCCAGCTCTGCGGCTCTAAGGATAACAAATGAAGTCATCCACTCGCTGGCCTCTGGGAACAGCCGCCCCGTGTCAGCCTTGTTGATAGGGGTGTCCTGGAAAAAGTGCAGGATGCCCAGGGGTGTATCTGGGTGAGCTCTGTGGGATTCTGGGAAGAGAAGATTTCTTCATCGTGGTCGCCCAGGGCACCCGGAAAAGGACGATGACATGGGGAAGGCTTTGATCTTGCATTTCCTTATCAGTCCCACTGCCCTGAAGGGGTGCATGGCCCAGAAAGGGTACGAATGGAAGCTGCCTCCCCTTGCTATAGACTGAGGCTGCCCACCTCTCTAGACAAAACAGCAGCGGCCAGGGAAGCTGGTCTGTCTGGGAATGTCCTCAAGGCCTTCTGACCTTGGGGCAATCTGGGGCTGCAGAGAGAGACAAAGGCCCAGAGAGAGAGACAGAGACAGACAGTGAGAGCAGCAGATCTCCTCCCCAGCTGGCTTCACACCCGTCTGCCCAGCCAATTTGCATTAGAAAAGCAGACAAGGAAGTACGGGGTTGTTTCTTTTTAATGTATGGTATAAAATCCCCACCTCTGCCCTTCTCTCCCCCCAAAAAGTTCACCTTGGCCCTTGATTCGCCCCTCCCCGGTATTGCTTCTGAAATATGGTCCGAGGTGAAGCAGCTACATTCGAGTCCCGGAGCGCCTCAGAGACCAACATGATTGTTGAGGTATAAGATGCAAGAGCCAAAGTTCCCTTCATAGCTGATGAAGAGCTTTGACTCCCAGAAGCTGATACCTTGTGCTCCTTGTGGAGAAACGCCATCTGAGAGTGTTGGTGCTTCATCCAAAAAGGCAGGGATCAGTAAATCCATTCAGCCGGCTTTGTAGCCTTCCCCTCACTCCCCCCCTCCCTTCCAGAGCCAAACCAACAACGCTAGGGGGAAAGTCTCCTAGAGAAGCAGGAAGTGCTGTTGTTCTTGCCATGTGCTAGGCAGGAAGAGTTTCTCAGTTGGAAGCCAGCGCTCGAGCAAGCATGTGGTGAGCAATGGAGGCTCCTGCCTGTGGGGGGAGGCCTGCTCAGGAAAATGAGGCCTCCAGGCAGGCAGACTAAGTAAGTACTTCACAAGACAGGGCAAGTTTAGATCAGGGCCAGCCGGATGCGTTTAAAAACCACCTTTATTTTGTTATGCTGTTTGCTGTGCTTTGCTGTGCTGGGCTGTGCTGTGCTAATTTGGTAGATGCAACTGTTTTTGTTTTGTTTTTCTTCCCCTATCCTTTTCCCTTTTAAATAAATGTTTTTTTTCTGTTTTAAATGCTGGCAGTTAATCTCTGTACCACATAGATCCCCGACCGCTTAGACCACGCTGTGTTAAGAAGGGGGCCCCGGGGAAGGGGGAAGGCATGCAGTTGGATACGGTGCCAATCCTCCAGGGGTGCCCCAAAGAAGCGCTGAGGTCTCTGTGAAACCCAAGTGCAGGGTGGCAGAGGACCTTGAGGCCTAGCCTCATAGCTGGAGAGGGGGATTGGGAGTCCTGTTCCTCTCAATCTGAACCCCGGGACTGAGCAGGTGGTGGCAGCGCGCCCAAGGGGAAGGAGGAGACATAGCTCCCTCCAGGAGTTGGCGACTCCATAGGGAGCTGACGGGACCGGGTCTGAAGGCAGAATCGGGCCGGTTCCGCCACACTTGGCGGCAGCGGTGGGATAAGAACAAACAGAGAACTTGATTGGCCAGGCATTTTTGGTTTTTGATACGTGCAAGCACCCAGAGAAAGCAACAGCGGTTTTGTTTTCTTTTCGGGTCAACTGGAGTAGGGAAAGTTTAGCTAGTTAGGATGGAGCGTGCTAAGAAACTGGAAATCCTGAAGATGACAAACTCCAGGAAGAGTGCGCAAAGCACAAGCTGGAGTGTGACAACATGACTGTAGTAGATATGAAACTCCTCCTGTTGGAGTATCATGAGCATGCAGGGGCACCTGCAAAAGTGGCCCCCACCCAGTCAGACGCAACCTTGCGGCTACAGATGGAACTGGAGAGAATGCGTATCGAGGCGGAACGAGAGAGAGAGGAACGACAAGCAGAGAGGGATGCAGTCCGCAGACAGGAGGAACGAGAGAGAGAGGAACGACAAGCAGAGAGGGATGCAGTCCGCAGACGGGAGGAAAGAGAGAGAGAGGAACGACAAGCAGAGAGGGATGCGATCCGCAGACAGGAAGAAGCAGAGATCCGCAGACGGGAACAGGAAGAGCAACGTCGCCATGAGCTTGAGGTGCTACGTATGGAAGCTGAACTAAGCAAAGAGATCCAAGTCACCCCCAAGGACTTTGCAGTGTACCAAGAGGGAGAAGACCCCTCCATGTACCTCTCCAACTTTGAGAGGGCAGCCAAACAGTGGGGGATTGCAGAGGAGGACTATATGTCTTACCTCTGTAGCAACCTGACTGGAGAGCTTTCAGCCATCTATTACAGCATGCCTATGGAAGATGGGGGGATAACTTTTGCGGCCTATAAAGCCACTGTATTTAAAAGGTTTAAACTGGGGCCAGACCACTCCCGAAAGCAGTTCAGGGGTTTGGCTCCACAAGAAGGTAAATCCTATTCTGAATGTGGGGTAATGAAGGAACAAACAGTTCCAGTGTTATTGGGCCGGGATTTGGTGGTTGGCCAGTACCCTATCAAGGCTGTACCCCGCAGCCAAACCCCCAGGGGAAGGTGGGAGGAGGAAGGCAACTTTAAGGAAGCCACCTCACCACCAACCAGGGAGGGGGAAACAGCCCAGGTTACTGAGGACGAAGAGAGGGCAGTCACCAAGGAGGGGGAGGGCCAGCCTGTCTCAAGCCCTGGAGTAGGGTGTTCCCAAGGGGAAGAGGGGTGTAGCTTTCCCCAAGTGCAGCAAGAGGCTGTGGATGTTCCTAGCGAGGAAGGGAACCTGTCTAGCGTAAAGGATGTGCATCCTGAAGAGACCGAGGTGGAGAGTGGAGATTTCACAGGAGGTTCTGAGAGCAGCAAGGCTAATGTGGGCTCAGAGGAGCACATAGCTGAAGGCTTGGGGGAACGGGAGCGGTTCCAGAAGGGGGTCCGGAGTGGCCTTAGGTTGGAACCGGTTCACCAAGTAGCTGTGGATCAGGAAGTGGGATCGTCCGAGACGCTCTCAGAACAGGTTGTCTTGAAGCAGGGCAGACAGGAGTCCTGGGAAGCTGTGGGACCTTCCAGGCAAGAAGGGGGTCAGTTTGGTAGTGCTGAGAAACCAACCGAGGGGACTGAGAACCCAAGCCAAACCCTCAGGGGAAGGTGGGGGGAGGAAGGCAACTTTAGGGAAGCCACCTCACCACCAATCAGGGAGGGGGAGGACCAGTCTGTCTCAAACCCTGCAGGAGGGTGTGCCCAATGGGAAGAGGGGTGCCAATTTCCACAAGGGCAGCAGTATGCTGTGGAGCGTTCCAGGCAGGAAGGAGCTCAGTTGGCTGACACTGAAAAACCAACTGAGGGGGCGGAGAACCCAGATCAAACTTTGGCTGAGGGTTCTGGAAACAGTGGGACTAGGGGTGGCTTGAAGGAACAGGTGACAGGAAGTCTGGGGGAGCCAGAAATGTTCCTGTCTGAGGTTCAAAGTGACCCTAGGCTGGATCCACTGTGTGAGGTGGCAAGGGACCAGAAAGTGGAGTTCTCAGAAGCTGAGACAGGGGATAGGGTGATGGTCTTCCTACCCCTTCATACTGGTGAATGGAAAGTGGAAGGGGAGGGACCCCATGTGATTGTGGATGACCTAGACGAGGCTACTTATGGGGTGGCTATGGAGAAGACGGGAAAGGCAGTTGAAGTGGGGCAGGTGAATATCTCACAGCCATTCTCTGCGAGGTCCATGGTGTTGCACATAGGTAGGAAGGAAGGAGACACAAAGAAGCTGGGACAGCAATTGTTTGGAGCCCCAGAGGTAGTTTTCTGGGAGGACAGAGTGGACAGAGGGAACATTCCACCAATGAGGGATAAAGAAGGAGCAACTGTGTGGGAACTGGGCAGTTTCCAACCCCATATGTGGGGCCAGGGATTTCCTCCTTTGATGGACCCCTCACCCCAGCAACAGCAGCAACGGAGGGAGAGCACCAAACTCCAGAGGTGGTCCTGGGAGACGGAGGAGTACATCTTAAAGACGGGACATTCCTTCTGAATGCAGCAATGCGACTTGTTGGCCAGAAGGGACATGGGCACCTAGGGTGCTGGACTTTGTGTATTATTGGAGAAATACCTGAATGTTTGTGTAATGTTTTGGTTAACGGGTTTCTCCTTGTTTGTTTGGATTCTGCTACGGGGTCACCTCTGTAGGAGGCAACCCCTCCGGCTCAGAATTTAAGGAGGGGGACGTGTGGAGAAACGCCATCTGAGAGTGTTGGTGCTTCATCCAAAAAGGCAGGGATCAGTAAATCCATTCAGCCGGCTTTGTAGCCTTCCCCTCACTCCCCCCCTCCCTTCCAGAGCCAAACCAACAACGCTAGGGGGAAAGTCTCCTAGAGAAGCAGGAAGTGCTGTTGTTCTTGCCATGTGCTAGGCAGGAAGAGTTTCTCAGTTGGAAGCCAGCGCTCGAGCAAGCATGTGGTGAGCAATGGAGGCTCCTGCCTGTGGGGGGAGGCCTGCTCAGGAAAATGAGGCCTCCAGGCAGGCAGACTAAGTAAGTACTTCACAAGACAGGGCAAGTTTAGATCAGGGCCAGCCGGATGCGTTTAAAAACCACCTTTATTTTGTTATGCTGTTTGCTGTGCTTTGCTGTGCTGGGCTGTGCTGTGCTAATTTGGTAGATGCAACTGTTTTTGTTTTGTTTTTCTTCCCCTATCCTTTTCCCTTTTAAATAAATGTTTTTTTTCTGTTTTAAATGCTGGCAGTTAATCTCTGTACCACATAGATCCCCGACCGCTTAGACCACGCTGTGTTAAGAAGGGGGCCCCGGGGAAGGGGGAAGGCATGCAGTTGGATACGGTGCCAATCCTCCAGGGGTGCCCCAAAGAAGCGCTGAGGTCTCTGTGAAACCCAAGTGCAGGGTGGCAGAGGACCTTGAGGCCTAGCCTCATAGCTGGAGAGGGGGATTGGGAGTCCTGTTCCTCTCAATCTGAACCCCGGGACTGAGCAGGTGGTGGCAGCGCGCCCAAGGGGAAGGAGGAGACATAGCTCCCTCCAGGAGTTGGCGACTCCATAGGGAGCTGACGGGACCGGGTCTGAAGGCAGAATCGGGCCGGTTCCGCCACACTCCTGATCAGGACTGGATTAACAATTAGGCCAACTAGGCACTGTCCTATGGGCCCCCAAGCTTTTAGGGGCCCCGGGCAGCTTCCCCCTCAGTTTCCCCCCTCTTGCAGCCCTCCCAGCCTGCACGCACAGCCAGCAACTGAGCCACTCTTAGACTGACTTGCCTGGTGCGGCTGCTGCTGTCACCATTGCCAAGTTTGCCTCTCTCTGCCTCTCCCCCGCAGCTTTGTCAAAGGGGCTTTGGAGAAGGGGCCTGCAGGCTGAAGCGAGGGCCATGGGTGGCGGGGTGGGTGCTCCAACTCGGAGATAATTTGCAAGGGAGCCCCTTGGATTGTGACTGCCTAGGGGCCTCCACAGGGTTTAATCCGGCACTGCTCCTGGTGCTTGGATCCAGCTCTCCAACTGCAGACTGACATGGTCACCCTCCGAAAGTAGTCTGCGGTGTGGAGGATTCCCTTCGTTCCTGGATTCTAAGTTTTGGCCCCAAGCGTCCCTCCCAAATCAGACGGCCCAGTGGGGTTTAACTGGCTTCTATGGCTGATCAGCGCCACAGTCTGTTTTCCTGGTTTCTCCTGGCTACCATTTTGGACAAGGCTAACCAGGCCTCATTTTGGGCAGGAGCTCACAATCCTGCAGCGTGAGAAAACCTCGGGTGGGGGAAAGAGGTGGTGTGGGGCCTCTGCCTCGCTCTCAGGCTGCCTCCCCTGAAAGGGAAGGCAGCCTGGGAGTGAGGCCACGCTGCTTCTTTCCTCCGACAAAGTCTGGGGCAGGGGAAAGACACAGTGGTCCAGCTACTGTGTAGGGAGGGGGCACCTAGCGGCGGCCGTAGTTCCATGTGGCCCCCTAGGCAGCAGCCTATATGGCCTACTCCCACGCACCAGCCTTGCTCACAGGAGCAGAGCTCCAGAAACTCTAAATTTATTGCATTTTTTTTTCTTAAACCCCTCCCCCCCCAAAAAATACTTGCTTCTGGGCGCCATTGCTCAACCCCCCTGTGAGAATTTTGCTGAACTCTTAAGATTTAACAAACTTTCTGATATTTCCCCCCCACACACAAAAAATGGGGAAACAACCAAAGCGTATAAAGCAGACAGATGGAAATCTTCATCATGCTACTGGGGCCACATAGGAGAAAGGAATTCTGAAAGTCTGATGGACGTAAGGTTTTATTATGACAATTATAATCCAAGAAGCATTTAACGGTAGATTCTGAGCTGGTGTAGTTTACACCTTCTGGTGATGTCGGGGGTGCAGCATATGCAAATGACTTGTGTTGATGAGCTCCAGCACCTCTTTTTCTACAAAGGGACCCCTGGTGCCATCCGGACTCAAAGTGAGAGCAGCAACTTGGTTCTGCATTAACCAGTGGCATATTTCGCCTCCTGATCAGGAAAGAAGAAGAAGGCGACTGCAGATTTATACCCAGCCGTTCTCTCTGAATCAGAGACTCAGAGCAGCTTACAATCTCCTATATTTTCTTCCCCCCACAACAGACACCCTGTGAGGTAGGTGGGGCTCAGAGAGCTCTCCCAAAAGCTGCCCTTTCAAGGACAACTATTACGAGAGCAACGGCTGACCCAAGGCCAATGCATGGGATAGAGAAGGTAGAGAAAGAAATACTTTTCTCCCTTTCTCACAATACAAGAACTCGTGGGCATTCAATGAAATTGCTGATCAGTCGAGTTAGAACTGATAAAAGGAAGTACTTCTTCAGCCAAAGGGTTATTAACATGTGGAATTCACACAGGAAGTGGTGGCCGCTACAAGCATAGACAGTTTCAAGAGAGGAATGGATAAGCATCTGGAGCAGAGGTTCATCAGTGGCTCTTAGCCACAGCGTATTGTTGGAACTCTCTGTCTGGGGCAGTGATGCTCTGTATTGTGGTGCTTGGGAGGGGCACAGTGGAAGGGCTTCTAGCCCCACTGGTGGACTTCTAGATGGCACTTGGTTTTTTTTTGCCACTGTGTGACACAGAGGGCGTTTTCGCACTCACCTTCAGCCGGCGCGACCCCCCTCTTCACCGCGCAGGATCTGCGCGGATTTCGCACTAAATGCCGCGGAGCAGCCAGAAGAGCCAGAAACTCCCGTCGCAAAAGCCGCGCAAATGGAAACTGCTTTTTGGCGGTTTCCGTTTGAGCGGCTTTTGCGCCGGGAGCTTCCGGCTCTTCCGGCTGCTCCGCAGCATTTAGTGCGAAATCCGCGCAGATCCTGCGCGGTGAAGAGGGGGGTCGCGCCGGCTGAAGGTGAGTGCGAAAACGCCCAGAGTGTTGGACTGGAGGGGCCATTGGCCTGATCCAACAGGGCTTCTCTTATGTTCTTATGTGACAGAGTGTTGGACTGGATGGGCCACTGGCCTGATCCAACAGGGCTTCTCCTATGTTCTTATTTAAGGCCATTCCAGCAGCTGCAAGTGGAGGAGTGGGGAATCCAACCCGGTTCTCCCAGATAAGAGTCTGTGCACTTCACCACTACACCAAACTGGCTCCCTTCTTTTGAAATGTGCTTTTGAAACTGCTTTTGAAATGTACTTTTTAGTTTGGCGGGTTTTCACCACACTATCACGTTAAAAAAAATAATTCAAATACCTAGCAAATGACTTGGGAGGGGAAAAAAAATCTTTTTAACGATCCGCAAGGGATGAAAGCGACAACTCTCCATGGGCTTTGCAGAACAAGAGAGGCCTAAGATCAGCCGCCACTGCTGTTGCTATATATGGACTCAGATGAACACCAAATGGTAAGAATCTCTTTAAAACCACATTCCCTAATTTACGACTGGCTTGTGCCTGAAATGACTGTGTTGCTCCCTCTTTATCTTAACAATTAGCTGTGGGGCTGCACGAAGGAAGACTGCCAGTGCCCCAGTGGGGGGGGGGGGTGGATATCTTTCCACCCTCAGTGGCAGCTCCCTGCAGCCTAGGGTTGCCAAGTCCCCTGCAGCCATAGAGTTTTCCCTCCCAAATTGAGAGCCAGTGGTTAAGTGTGCGGACTCTTACCTGGGAGAACCGGGTTTGATTCCCCACTCCTCCACTTGCAGCTGCTAGAATGGCCTTGGGTCAGCCAGAGCTGTCCTTGAAAGTGTAGCTTCTGTCAGAGCTCTCTCAGCCCCATCTACCTCACAGGGTGTCTGTTGTGGGGGGAAGGTAAAGGAGATTGTGACCGCTCTGAGACTCTGAGATTCAGAGTGTAGGGTGGGATATAAATCCAATATCTTCTTCTTCTTCTAGAGCGTCCAGGAAAACCATAGAGTTTTCCTGGAAACATTTTGAGTGGCAGTCGTGCCACGTCGCCAGTGCGATGTCACTTGTGGGTATCATCGAGCCAGCGACCGGGATTGGGCCGCTGGGTTGGGAACCTTCAAGGTGGGGGAACCCCCACTCAACCTGTGGGCTTGGCAGCCCAACGTCTACGCCTCAGGTGTCCAATGGGGGAGGGGAGAGGGCCCTGAAATGGGGGCAACATGAACAGAATTCTGACACCCCGATGTCATTCTGTGTGTGCACAGGAAGTGACATCAGAACACTGTCAGGAACCCCAGCGATTGAACATATGAACATATGAAGCTGCCTTATACTGAATCAGACCTTTGGTCCATCAAAGTCAGTCTTGTCTTCTCAGACTGGCAGCGGCTCTCCAGGATCTCAAGCTGAGGTTTTTCACACCTATTTGCCTGGACTCTTTTTTGGAGATGCCGGGGATTGAACCTGGGACCTTCTGCTTCCCAAGCAGATGCTCTACCACTGAGCCACAGCCCCATTCATGGCTCTCCAGGGTCTCAAGCTGAGGTTTTTCACACCTATTTGCCTGGACCCTTTTTTGGAGATGCCAGGGATTGAACCTGGGACCTTCTGCTTCCCAAGCAGATGCTCTACCACTGAGCCACCGTCCCTCCCCAAAGTAATCCAAAGAACAAACCCAAGAGGCTCGCAGTTTGGAGGCCCTCCCTTCGCTTCAGGGTCATCAGAAAGCCGGGGGGGGGGGGGAGGGAAATGTCTGCTGGGCACTCTGTTATTCCCTATGGAGACCCATTCCTGTAACGTATATTGGAGAATTGATCTGTGGGTATCTGAGACTCTTGGGGGGGGGGGTGTTTTTTGAGGTAGAGGCACCAAATTTTAAGCATAGCATCCAGTATTGGATGCTGGATTTATACCCTACAACCCCCTTTGAGCTTCACAAAAATGCACCTGTGTGGGGTTGCCAGGTCTGTGTTGAAAAATACCTGGAGACTTTTATGCCTGAATGTGCTGACAAAGTAATCCAAAGAACAAACCCAAGAGGCTCGCAGTTTGGAGGCCCTCCCTTCGCTTCAGGGTCATCAGAAAGCCGGGGGGGGGGGGGAGGGAAATGTCTGCTGGGCACTCTGTTATTCCCTATGGAGACCCATTCCTGTAACGTATATTGGAGAATTGATCTGTGGGTATCTGAGACTCTTGGGGGGGTGTTTTTTGAGGTAGAGGCACCAAATTTTAAGCATAGCATCCAGTACCTATCCCCAAAATACCCTCCAAGTTTCAAAAAGATTGAGTCATGGGGGTCCAATTCTATGAGCCCCCAAAGAAGGTGCCCCTATCCTTCATTATTTTCAGTGGAGGGAAGGCATTTAAAAGGTGTGCGGTACCTTGAAATGTGACGGCCAGAACTCCCTTTGGAATTCAATTATGCTTGCCACACCCTTACTCCTGGCTCCACCCCCAATGTCTCCTGGCTCCACCCCCAAAGTACCCAAATATTTCTTGAATTGGACCTGGCAACCCTAAACTGATGAGAAGAAACAGAAATCAGGAGCGAAATGCACATCAGGAGCGCTCTGTGCAATATTTGGAATACCTACACCCAAGAAAAAATGGAGAAGTGTCACACTTTGTTCCCCTTTGGAAAGAAGGTGAAACATCCGCCAAACCAGCAATATATGTGATATCGGGGCCACCTGCACTCTACAATCTGGGCCCCTTACAGTTGCTCAGTGTGCATCAAATATTATTTATTTATGATATTGCTATGCCACCTCTCTGTGACACAAGAGTGTTGGACTGGATGGGCCGTTGGCCTGATCCAACAAGGCTTCTCTTATGTTCTTATGTGACACAGAGTGCTGGACAGGCTGGGCCACTGGCCTGATCCAACAAGGCTTCTCTTATGCGGGTATGGGACGGTGGCTCAGTGGTAGAGCATCTGCTTGGGAAGCAGAAGGTTCCAGGTTCAATCCCTGGCATCTCCAAAAAAGGCTCCAGGCAAACAGGTGTGAAAAACCTCAGCTTGAGACCCTGGAGAGCCGCTGCCAGTCTGAGAAGACAATAATGACTTTGATGGACCAAGAGTCTGATTCAGTATAAGGCAGCTTCATATGTTCATATGTTCTTATGTGACACAGAGTGTTGGATTGGATGAGCCATTGGCCCGATCCAACAGGGCTTCTCTTATGTTCTTATGTGATACAGAGCGTTGGACTGGATGGGCCATTGGCCTGATCCAATAGGGCTTCTCTTATGTGACACAGAGTGTTGGATTGGATGAGCCATTGGCCTGATGCAACAGGACTTCTCTTAAGTTCTTATGTGACACAGAGTATTGGACTGGATGGGCCATTGGCCTGATCCAACAAGGCTTCTCTTATGTTCTTCTGTGACACAGAGTGTTGGATTGGATGAGCCATTGGCCTGATCCAACAGGGCTTCTCTTATGTTCTTATGTGATACAGAGTGTTGGACTGGATGGGTCATTGGCCTGATCAAACATGGCTTCTCTTTGTGACACGGGGTTGGATTGGATGAGCCATTGGCCTGATCCAACAGGGCTTCTCTTATGTGACACAGAGTGTTGGACTGGATGAGCCATTGGCCTGATCCAACAGGACTTCTCTTAAGTTCTTATGTGACACAGAGTGTTGGACTGGATGGGCCATTGGCCTGATCCAACAAGGCTTCTCTTATGTTCTTCTGTGACACAGAGTGTTGGATTGCATGAGCCATTGGCCTGATCCAACAGGGCTTCTCTTCTGTTCTTATGTGACACAGAGTGTTGGACTGGATGGGCCATTGGCCTGATCCACACGGCTTCTCTTATGTTCTTATGTGACACAGAGTGTTGGACTGGATGGGCCACTGGCCTGATCCAACAGGACTTCTCTTATGTTCTTATGTGGCACAGAGTGTTGGACTGGATGGGCCACTGGCCTGATCCAACAGGGCTTCTCTTATGTTCTTCTGTGACACAGAGTGTTGGACTGGAGGGGCCACTGGCCTGATCCAACAGGGCTTCTCTTCTGTTCTTATGTGACACAGAGTGTTGGACTGGATGGGCCATTGGCCTGATCCAACACGGCTTCTCTTATGTTCTTATGTGACACAGAGTGTTGGACTGGATGGGCCACTGGCCTGATCCAACAGGACTTCTCTTATGTTCTTATGTGGCACAGAGTGTTGGACTGGATGGGCCACTGGCCTGCTCCAACAGGGCTTCTCTTATGTTCTTATGTGACACAGAGTGTTGGATTGCATGAGCCATTGGCCTGATCCAACAGGGTTTCTCTTCTGTTCTTATGTGACACAGAGTGTTGGACTGGATGGGCCATTGGCCTGATCCAGCACGGCTTTTCTTATGTTCTTATGTGACACAGAGTGTTGGACTGGATGGGCCACTGGCCTGATCCAACAGGACTTCTCTTATGTTCTTATGTGGCACAGAGTGTTGGACTGGATGGGCCACTGGCCTGCTCCAACAGGGCTTCTCTTATGTTCTTATGTGACACAGAGTGTTGGATTGCATGAGCCATTGGCCTGATCCAACATGGCTTCTCTTATGTTCTTATCTCCCTTACAACCTATACTCCCTTTAAGTAGACAGTTTGGTGTAGTGGTTAAGTGCATGGACTCTTATCTGGGAAAACTGGGTGAGATTCCCCACTCCTCCACTTACAGCTGCTGGAATGGCCTTTGGTCAGCCATAGCTCTTGCAGGAGTTGTCCTTGAAAGGGCAGCTGCTGTGAGAGCCCTCTCAGCCCCACCCACCTCACAAGGTGTCTGTTGTGGGGATATAGGAGATTGTAAGCCGCTCTGAGTCTCTGATTCAGAGAGAAGGGTGGGGTATAAATCCGCAGTCGTCTTCTTCTTCTATGTTATCTTGGGAGGTTCATCCATGATAGTCAATGCACATGAGTGAGGAATCACTGGAGGCTGCAGCCAAGAGATGAAATGGATGCGTGAACTTGGGCCCTCCTCCGCATCGATTCCACCAGCGACCGCTGACTAGCCTGGGGGTCCCTTCAGAATCAAGCACCACTCTCCTCTTTTAGCAACTCCTGCGGTACTCTTTGGCCCGGACTGCATCCTTCGGCACGCTAGAAGGAGAAGAAGGGAGTGCGAGGCCTCCATGGGAGCCTGCCAGAGCAGTAGCTCTCGAGAGCCTTCCTTGATTGCTCCTCTCATCATTAGCGTGATCACTTTTGCTTATCAGCTGCTGCTGTTTCCCATTACGCGGGGCCTGGAGGCTTGCCCAGAGCTGCCGATCTGGCTGGCTGCGGAGGTCCCTTGACAAACCTAAATTGTTTCCAGCTACTCCTTCGGAGTTGCACTCTGCAAAAGCATCTCCTCCCCCCTCCTACAAAGGCTTCTGTCGACTTCTCTCACCTCGTTTCTCCTTTGCCGGAGAGTTTCGAGCCCAGCTCAGCTCCACCGGAGCGCCTGACGTCAGAGACGGAGCGAAGAACATGGATGGTCAAAGGGGCTTCCCAAGCCAGGGCTGATGTGGATATTTCCATGGTCTCAACAACCAAACACTGGAATGGGCGGGAAATTGCTGTTTTGTTTCAACCACACCTTGCCACTGTCTTAGGCTTGCCAGTTCCCAGGTCCTGGTAGAGGTCCCCTAGTTTTGCAGGCTCCTCCCACACATCAGTCAGCTGGCCAATGGGGGAGAAGCCCCACCCCAGACGCCACAATGTGCCTTTCCCACCTCAGAAGGCTTCGAGCAGGAGTGTCAAACACGTGGCCTGGAGGGCTCCTATCAGGCCCTTGAGCAACTGGCTGTCATCTGCTTCCTTCTCCCTATTCCTTGCTTCCTTCTGCATCACAGCTTGCTTTGCAGGGCTTGCTCAATCGCACAGGAGCTACAGAGCAAAACCTCTATTTTCTCCATTGGCTGAGGCTCCTCCCTTGGGGAGAAAGGGGGAGAGGAATAGCTTACTTTGCCGGGCTCTCTCAGTTGCACAGCAGAGCTACTGAGCCAAGCCTCTCTTCTTTCTGTTGGCTGAGACTCTTCCCCCTCTTGGTCCCCTGGGAAGAGAGGATAAAGCCACAGCTTCCTTTGCCCAATTCCCTAGATCCCATGGGAGTAATACAAAGAAAACACCTTGAAGATTGAGTGCTAATCTTTTGTGCATATTTTAAGGGGTTTTTTTTAAAAAAAAAATAATTAATTGTGTTTGTCTGTGTCCTTTATAAAGTTTATATCTCTGCTTCCTAATCTCAAATAGACACACACAATGGCCCAGCCCAGCAAGGTCTCATTTATGTCAGATTCGGCCCTCATAACATAGGAGCTCGATATCTCTGGCTTAGAAGAAGATGAAATTAGATGAAATTGCTGAGCAGACAGGTTAAAACGGATAAAAGGAAGTACTTCTTCACCCAAAGAGTGATTAACATGTGGAATTCACTGCCACAGGAGGTGGTGGCGGCCACAAGCATAGCCACCTTCAAGAGGGGTTTAGATAAAAATATGGAGCAGAGGTCCATCAGTGGCTATTAGCCACAATGTGTGTGTGTATATATAAATTTTTTTGCCACTGTGTGACACAGAGTGTTGGACTGGATGGGCCATTGGCCTGATCCAACACGGCTTCTCTTATGTTCTTATGTTCTTAAGCTTGGAAACTTGGAAGGTGTGAGCCTTCAAACTCAGTTCTCCCAGATAAGAGTCTGTGCACTTAACCACTACACCAAACTGGCTCTCTTTAAGGCCTTGAGCTGTATGGGACTGATGTGTTTATGGGACGGACACCTCCACTACATCCCTGGAAGAGCATTACACTCCGCTGGTGAAACCTGCTGGTGATCCCTGGTCCTGAAGAGGTCCCTCTGTCCACAATGATCGCCAGGACCTTTTCAGTCCTGGCCCCTGGTGGAATGCTCTGCCAGAAGATACTGGGGCCTTGCGGAATCCTCCACTCCAGACTTTTGTTTGAGGACAGCAGCAGCTGCCAGCCCAGCATCCATTCTCCCCGCCCCCCTTCCTTGAGGGGAGTCCCCTGCTCCCGATGGGGCATCTGGGATTCAGGAATTGGTAGCAGTATAACATACACTACTGGGGTTTGTAATTTATTTTTAATTAATATTTAACTGGCTATCGTATGTGTTTTATTGTTGTACATCGCCTAGAGCCCGGCACTAGCTGGGATGAGGTGATGCATTAAATCGCATTATTATTATTGTTGTTGTTGTTAACAACCCAAATACACATCTCGTGCAATGTAGCCCCCTCACGCCAATGTCCAGCCATGCAGAATTGCCTTACTCCAGCATGTACACTGCTCCACGCTCACCAAAGTGCTAGATCAAGTTTTAATAGTTTGCAGAAGAAACTATCACGGTTGCCTCCATAGAATCATAGAGTTGGAAGGGTCATTTAGTCCAACCCCTTGCACAATGCAGGAAATTCATAAGTACCTCCCCCTGAATTCACAGGATCTTCATTGCAATACAGTCCAGCCTTTGCTACCCACAAAAGCACCATCAAAATCCAGCCTCCTGTCTCACACAGGGGCCACCCAGTTCCTCTGGAGGGCCAACAACAGGGCAGAGAGGCCGAGGCCTTCCCCTGAGAAGAACCTCAGAAGAGCCCTGCTGGATCAGACTAGGGAGGGTCCTTCTAGTCCAGCCTCCTGTCTCACACAGTGGCCAAACAATTCCTCTGGAGGGCCAACAACAGGGCATAGAGGCTGAGCCCTTCCCCTGAGAAGAACATCAGAAGAGCCCTGCTGGATCAGACCAGGGAGGGTCCATCCAGTCCAGCCTCCTGTCTCACACAGTGGCCACCCAGCTCCTCTGGAGGGCCAACAACAGGGCATAGAGGCTGAGGCCTTCCCCTGAGAAGAACCTCAGAAGAGCCCTGCTGGATCAGACCAGGGGGGATCCATCTAGCCCAGCCTCCTGTCTCACACAGTGGCCACCCAGTTCTTCTGGAGAGCCAACAACAGGGCAGAGATGCCAAGGCCTTCCCCTGAGGAGAATATCAGAACAGCCCTCCTGGATCAGACCAGGGAGGGTCAATCTAGTCAAGCCTCCTGTCTCAAACAGTGGCCAGCCAGCTCCTCTGGAGGGCCAGTAACAGGACATGGAAGCTGAGGCCTTCCCCTGAGAAGAACATCAGAAGAGCCGTGCTGGATCAGACCAGTGTGGGTCCATGTAGTCCAGTCTCCTATCTCACACAGGGGCCAACAGGTTCCTCTGGAGGGACAACTACAGGGCAGAGAGGCCGAGGCCTTCCCCTGAGAGGAACATCAGAAGAGCCCTGCTGGATCAGACTGGCACTGGGGTTCAGAGACTGCCTGCCTCTGAACGTGGAGGTCCCCTTTAGTCACCACAGCTAGTAGCCCTTGATGGATTTCTTCTCCATCATTATATGCCCCACCTCTGGCCTGCTTTCCCACTGGAAGTCCACATGTCGTCCTGGCCCCTCCCTGACCTCCTTTTAGAGGCAGTTGGTCAGACTCCCCTGTCGGACCAACCATTCCACTGCCTTCCCGGTTTTCCTTAGACATGATTCTATTGCAATGGCCTTTTGCTGCCAATTGTATTCTTAGGCTGCAGTTGTGGTTTAACTGGGGGGCTTTCTTGTCAACTGCCTCAGACACCTTGTAGAAAGGCAGGATAGCAACATGACAAACAAACAAACAAATGGTAGTCATGTCAGAGCATGCTCTGACCCCTGGGCAAGGCGTCATACACACCACTGCACACAGAAAACACAATGCCATCATCCACGTATGAGTGCATGCGCTGACAAAGTATTTATGATCCAGTGTAGAGCATTTATTAAAACTAAGGGTTTAGGCAAGTGCTTGAAGACCAAACTGCAATGTGAGTAGGCAAGGTCTGGCCATTATCATGGAGAAGTGAAAAAGAAGACACCTGTGGACATATACACTTCCCCAGTTTTGTGAAAGTAAGAACATAAGAACATAAGAAAAGCCCTGTTGGATCAAGCCAGTGGCCCATCCAGTCCAACACTCAGTGTCACATAAGAACATAAGAGAAGCCCTGTTGGATCAGGCCAGTGGCCCATCCAATCCAACTCTCTGTGTCACAGAAGAACATAAGAGAAGCCCTGTTGGATCAGGCCAATGGCACATCCAGTCCAACACTCCATGACACATAAGAGAAGCCCTGTTGGATCAGGCCAATGGCCCATCCAGTCCAACACTCTGTGTCACATAAGAACATAAGAGAAGCCCTGTTGGATCAGGCCAGTGGCCCATCCAGTCCAACTCTCTGTGTCACAGAAGAACATAAGAGAAGCCCTGTTGGAGCAGGCCAATCGCCCATCCAGTCCAACACTCTGCGTCACATAAGAACATTAGAGAAGCCCTGTTGGATCAGGCCAATGGCCCATCCAGTCCAACACTCTGCATCACATAAGAACATAAGAGAAGCCCTGTTGGATCAGGCCAATGGCCCATCCAGTCCAACACTCTGCGTCACATAAGAACATAAGAGAAGCCCTGTTGGATCAGGCCAATGGCCCATCCAGTCCAACACCCTGTGTCACATAAGAGAAGCCCTGTTGGAGCAGGCCAATGGCCCATCCAGTCCAACACTCTGCGTCACATAAGAACATAAGAGAAGCCCTGTTGAATCAAGCCAATGGCCCATCCAGTCCAACATTCTGTGTCAAACAGTGGCCCAGAAAACCCCCCAAAACCAAGTGCCATCTAGAGGTCCACCAGCGGGGCTAGAAGCCCTTCCACTGTGCCCTTC
Organism: Heteronotia binoei; assembly: GCF_032191835.1. Lineage (NCBI taxonomy): Eukaryota > Metazoa > Chordata > Lepidosauria > Squamata > Gekkonidae > Heteronotia > Heteronotia binoei. The sequence goes on along the minus strand of NC_083231.1, from coordinate 124,870,804 downwards.
CCAAGCACCACAATCACTGCCCCAGACAGAGAGTTCCACCGATAAGCTGTGGCTAATAGCCACTGATGGACCTCTGCTCCATATTTTTATCTAAACCCCTCTTGAAGATGTCTATGCATGTAGCTGCCGCCACCTCCTGTGGCAGTGAATTCCACATGCTAATCACCCTTTGGGTGAAGAAGTACTTCCTTTTATCAGTTCTAACCCGACTGCTCAGCAAAAGGCAGCAAGGATCTGAACAACCTACCGCAAGTGTTCCCGACCTTTTTGGGCCTGGGAGCACTTTTTGGAATTCTGACACGATGTGGTGAGCACACTGTGGTGGCACAAAATGGCTGCCACAGGAGGAAGAGCTAGCCACAAAATGGTTGCCACAGCTTACGGTTGGTCACAATGTGATGATCCTTGTGCTGTGGTAGCAGCCACTGCTGAAACATTTTTAAAAATCTGCAGTCAATCAAATCTCCAGTAGCCAATCAGAAGCTTTGCTGGGCAAAAGTCCCACCTGGCCCTGACCACTTTCTAAAGACACTTGGCAGACATCAGGAAAAGGGTTGAGGGGCACCATTTTGGAGACCCCTGATCTACCATGACTTTTAGCAGAACTCAACTCTCGCCGTTACTTCTGAAAATACTAGTACACAGGGGTCGTTTTGCAGAAAAATAGCTGTTGGAGCTCATTACCATAACTCATTAGTGTATGCTGCCCCCCAGCAACAAGCAACCCAATAAAAGAAAGGAGAGCCCCAGGCAAGCAAGGCCTGCTTGGGCTGGCTAGAGATCCAGCCTGCCCAAGCAGGCCTCACTCGCCTGGGGCTCTCCTGGGCTGGCCACCCCCACAGGCAAAAGGCAGGCAAGCCACCCGCTGCCCAAACTCACATTAAGTGGAGAAAGGGTGGTGTGGGCTTCTCCAGGGGTTAATGAGGGCTGCTGGGGGTGTGGCAAAGCCCCTGGTGGCTGGCTGGCTGCCTGCTCTCCTCATCCAGGGATTGTTATGCAGCTCCACCTACTATTCAATGGACAAAGTGGGTGGGGAGGAAGAGGGGGGACCCTCAGAAAACCCTCCTGCTGAATCTGAGGCCTGCTAGTACATTTCCTACCTTGACTTAACTGGTTCTCTTGGCATTTCAATGTGTAAGACAAATTCCACTGGTCAAGCCCCAACCCCACCCCCACCTCTGCTCCCCTCCCCACCCCCCCCCCACCCCGAAATTTTTCAAGCACCTTTCCCAGAGCTTGTTACAAAACCTCCAAGAATCTTCTTTTTCCACCTTGAAAGGGAATGCCTTGGAACGCAGCCGAAGGCCCAGAAATAACGCTGAAAAGGTTCCCGGTTTCAGAAAATAATTTGTTTCCATCCTCGGGCTTAATAGAAAAAAAATACCTTCTATATATATGTTTTTTTTTCAAAAAAAGAGAAAAAAAGTTATTTCCCAAGTGTTTCCTGGTGCCTTCGCGTCTCATGAACTAAATCCTGGGCACAGATCACAGCCAAGACTCGGTGCCACCAAGATCGTTTGGATGAAAACAGGCACATATTTGCTCCCGCCCTCGGCCTGCGAGACATTGGCTCTCTCTGTCCGCACGGGGCGGGAAGGCTCTGGAGAGCAGCCATGGACAAAGGTCATTTTCACCACCTGACATTCCACCCCACAGTCCTCCCCTTCTCCCCGACTCACCTCAATTCTAAGGGCACTTATATTTTTGTGAAAATCAACTTGGCTCTCGCAGGAGTTTTCCACCCAGCAGGGTTTCTGGGAAAACGGGACTCTCGCTATATGGAATAGGGTGTTTTTTCAATTTACAGTAACCAGTGGATGGAAGCAAAACCCCATTTTAATCTAAGGGAATGTCCTAATGGTTAGGAGAGTGTTGCTTTTGAAAAGTCTTGCCAGCGGATTCGTGCACTATATATAATAGGCAGTCCAGACATCCTTTATTGTGTTGTGGCTTCAGGCTTGGTTTATCAGAGGTTCCCAAAAATTCTCCTTGTGCTAGCAGTTCACCTGTGGGAAGAGAAGCCTGCAAAGAAAACGCCAGCTGTCTCTCATCTCTACAGCTCTTTGGTCTTGTCTCTACTGGAGAGGACTAATAGCAGGCAAATTCAGCCCTGCTCAAATTGCAGTAGAGTTGCCAGGTCCAACTCAGGAAACATCTGGGGACTTTGGGGGTGGAGCCAGGAGACTTGAGGGTGGGGGCCAGCAGCAAGGGCATGACAAGCACAATTGAACTCCAAAGGGAGTTCTGGCCATCACATTTAAAGAGACCACGTGCCTTTTAAATGCCTTCCCTCCATTGTGGGGGAGGAAGATAAAGGAGATTGTGAGCCGCTCTGGGACTCTGTGATTCGGAGCGGAGGGCGGGATATAAATCCATCATCATCATCATCATCATCATCATCATCATCATCATCATCGTCATCATCATCATCATCATCATCATCATCTATATGATACAAGAATCAGTGGTTTTAAAAACTGGATATATGAACACCAAATAAGACATCTATCGCTACATCAAATGCAATGGAAGAAAATAAGCAGGGAAACAGGCAGTAAATAAGCCGACAAGTCTACAGCACTGTTTTCAACAAGCCCTCACTAGAGGTCTAGGTAGGGGAGAGATGTACCATAAAACACCGTGCTTTGCAGATGCCCCTGAGAAAGGCTGCCAAAAAACAAGAATAAGCTTTCTGTAAATTAGCAGCTTGGAATACAGAAGTATGATTTCTTCCCTATCACCTCCTGCCTCTTGTCGTTCAGTTCTTCAGCAAGCAAAAACAGTTTCATAGCTACCTATCTGAGGATCCAGGAAGTCTAGGAAAGCTAGAGCCTCAGGTAGGGTTGCCAATCCCCATTTGGAGGGCCTCCCCTCACTTCAGGGTTATCAGAAAGGGGGGGGGGTCCGCTGGACACTCCCATAGATTGGTTTTCATAGGCTATAATGTTCTGGGGGGCCCCTGTTTTTTGAGGCAGAGGCACCAAATTTTCAGCATAGTATCGGGTGCCTCTACCTCAAAACACGACCTAAGTTTCAAAAAGATTGGACCAGAGAGTCCAGTTCTGTGAGCCCCAAAAGAAGGTGCCCCTATCCTTCAATGGAGGGAAGGCATTGAAAAGGTGTGCGGTCCCTTGAAATGTGATGGCCAGAACTCGCTTCGGAGTTGTTGTGCTTGTCGCACCTTGCTCCTGGCTCCACCCCCAAAGCCCCCAGGAATTTCTTGAGTTGGGCCTGGCAACCCGACCTCAGCAGCTTGGGAAAAGTGCAGAAAAGGGCAACTGGAATGATTAAAAAGTTGGAACACTTTCCTTATGGTTAAAACGCTTTGGGGCTCTTTAGCTTGGAGAAGTGTCAACTGAGGGGTGACATGATAGAGGTTGACAAGATTATGCATGGGGTGGAGAAGATAAAGAAGTATTAGCCACAGCGTATTGTTGGAACTCTCTGTCTGGGGCAGTGATGCTCTGTATTCTTGGTGCTTGGGCGGGGGGGCGGGGCACAGTGGGAGAGCTTCTAGTGCCCTGGCCCCATTGATGGACCTCCTGATGGCACCTGGGTTTCTTTGGCCACTGTGTGACACAGAGTGTTGGACTGGATGGGCCCCTGGCCTGATCCAACATGTCTTCTCTTATGTTCTTACCTCTGGGGCAGTGATGCTCTGTATTTTTCATGCTTGGGAGGGGGCACAGTGGGAGGGCTTCTAGTGTCCTGGCCCCACTGATGGACCTCCTGATGGCGCCTGGTTTTTTTGGCCACTGTGTGACACAGTGTTGGACTGGATGGGCCAATGGCCTCATCCAACATGTCTTCTCTTATGTTCTTATGTGACACAGAGTGTTGGACTGGATGGGCCACTGGCCTAATCCAACAGGGCTTCTCTTATGTTCTTACCTCTGGGGCAGTGATGCTCTGTATTTTTCATGCTTGGGAGGGGGCACAGTGGGAGGGCTTCTAGTGTCCTGGCCCCACTGATGGACCTCCTGATGGCGCCTGGTTTTTTTGGCCACTGTGTGACACAGAGTGTTGGACTGGATGGGCCAATGGCCTCATCCAACAAGGCTTCTCTTATGTTCTTATATTCTTATGTTGTGGGTCTCTTGACCTGCAGACTCGAGGAAATGCTTCTTACAAATGGTCATTTTGAGAGGCATCCAAGCAGGGAATAGAATTTTGGAGGACTAGAGATTAGAACCTGGAGTCTGGAAACTCCAGGAAGTGCATTTTTGACCCGGTCAGTGGGAGGAGACAGGGATTTGATAAAACCTTCTTGCAACAAGAAATAGCTATCTTTTCTTTGGGATGCTCAGGTGACAAGAGGACACAGGACTCTTAACTCCTGAGGCAGCCACATTGACCATGTGCTCTCCTGGGAGAGTAGAAGCAAGCGTCAAGGTAACGGTCACTGTGTAGAGACCTGTAACTAGCTAAACTTAAATAACCTGTCCTATTTTAACATCCGAATGTACTGTATATCAAGAGGGACAGGGGATTTGTGTTTGTTTGTTTTACCAAGTGCTTCAGTATTCCTTGCTTAGATCTGGTGCTTGGATTAAAAAGTATGCTTACAAACGTTTTCTTTTAAGAAATAATTTGTAACTTTGGACGCTGGGGGTCAGCCCTGGCACTAGGGGTTCTGGTGCCCCACGCAGAACCCTACCTCCCATCCCCTTCAAGGATTCTACTCAGAAGCGGCATCACCAGGATGGTGCACTTTCTTTGAGCAAAGGAAGAACGTGCGGCTCAGCCTGCCCCTTGACTTGCCCTCTCCCACTTCAGAGGGAGCTGGGCACGCACCGCATCCTTTCTTGGCTCCGATTGCTAAGGCTGCCTACCTCGCTTACTCCCACACACCGGCCCTGCTGGGAGTGGTTCTCTGTACCACAGAGCCCTCCACCGTCACAAACAAACTGTCTGAAGAGGGGAGCTGGGGGAAGGCAGGCAAGCAGCTATTCCTCTGAGGGTGTCCAAAGCATTAATCTGTCCCCATGGTGGCCAGATGCCGGGCAACAAGAGACACTCAGGCAAGGCCTCTGATCATGGAAGGAAAGCTGGGAGTCCTGTCCCTCCCAGTGGCCAATTTCTGGCCAAAGGGCAGGTTGCGGTGGCAGAGTTGGGAACTCCTAGAAGGGCAGGGTGGAAACGGGGCCTGGAGGCCCAAGCAGGCCCAGTCTGCCAGCGCCATGCCTTCCTTTCCCACCTAGGAGATGTTTTATTGAAAGAAGCGTTGACTTTATATAGGCAGAGGGGAGTCTGCAAGGAAACCACTGCCTGCGAACGGCCTTGGCTCTTGTCTGTCGAACTGACTGATCAACAAGGCTGTAAACGGGCCCGCTCCAGGAAGCCAGCCCGAGTTCACGGAATCATCTGTGTGCAAGCTGCCTTGGTGTGCAACCCATTCCATGGCGCTGTGGAATTTCTAAGTTCATGAACCAGCGGGAAAGACTCAAAGAGGCGGCTGCGCGGTGGAAGACGCATGCCAGTTGCCTCCTCTTAGATGCATCCAGAAAAGATCATCCCGTGACGTTCTTTGACTGCATGTCCTCCTGTGGCCAGCCGTTCTCACGCTCGAAGGTTTGATATAAACAGATGGTTTTCACTGCAAAAAAAAGGAGTCCAACAGTCGAGCCCTTTGGTTGCAGTGCAGTTTCTGACGTCACAAGACCATGACGGGAGGTTCTGGAGAATGTCTTTGGTTCCTGGGGGGTTCAATAGCAGCTTTCTGATCTTGGCATCCGATTTAACACAGCTGCTAATTCCATGGGCAGAAAGAGAAGGCTGCCGTGGATGGGAGCCCAACAAATCCCAGTTGCAGGAACACCAAAAGGGCCCCTAACCCCGTTGTTTAAGGCAGGGGTTTCCAACCCCCAGTCCGTGGACCAGTACTGGTCCATGGCCTGTAAGCAACTGGGCCGTGAGTTGTAGAATTATTTCATTATATATTACAACGTAGCAATAATAAGACGACGGCATTGGGTTTATATCCTGCCCTCCACTCCGAATTTCAGTCTCAGAGTGACTCACAATCTCCTTTGCCTTCCTTCCCCACAACAGACACCCTGTGAGGTAGGTGGGGCTGAGAGAGCTCTCCCAGAAGCTGCCATTTCAAGGACAACTCCTGCGAGAGCTATGACTAACCCAAGGCCATTCCAGCAGCTGCAAGTGGAGGAGTGGGGAATCCAACCCGGTTCTCCCCGATAAGAGAGCTCTGGCTGACCCGAGGCCATTCCAGCAGCTGCAAGTGGAGGAGTGGGGAATCAAACCCGATTCTCTCAGGTAAGAGTCCACGTGCTTAACCACCACACCAAAGTAATAGAAATAAAGTGCACAACTGTATCATCCCCAAACCATCCACCACCACCACCCCCGTCCCTTGAAAAATTGTCTTCCATAAAACCAGTCCCTGGTGCCAAAAAGGTTGGGGACTCCTGGTTTAGGGGACAGGCCATAGCTCAGAGGCTAGCTCGATCTTATCAGATCTCAGAAGCTAAGTAGGGTTGGCCTTGGTTAGTACTTGGATGGGAGACCATTGAGGAAGGCCGGGGTTGCTACACAGAGGCAGGTAGCAACAAACCACCTCTGTTCATTTTGTTTATTTGCTGGTGCAAATCAACAAAAGCCCTGACACATTTAACTACACTGTCCCTACTCTAATAGCCAACACTCACCCCCTTGGGTAAGGGATCTTTTCCTGTTGCCTCTTCCAGAGAGCCCTCCTTCTCTGCCTACAACCTCTCTAGACAAAGAAACTCTCTGCCTGCAGCCTCTCCAGGAAAGAACACCTGCCTGGGCTTGGCGCTTTTATGCTCTCCTCCCAGACCCCACCTAGTTTCCCTCCAAAACCTGGCCACCCAATCAGAGGGACAGAGGCGATCCTGGGAAATGTAGGCTTTTCCCAGTAACTCCAAGGCAGGCTTCCCTGGGGCCTGCAGGCCTCACTAGGCCCAGAATCATGACAGATGCGGTCAGGCTATCCTGGGCTATTGAGATCATATGAACATATGAAGCTGCCTTATACTGAATCAGACCCTTGGTCCATCCAAGTCAGTATTGTCTTCTCAGACTGGCAGCGGCTCTCCAGGGTCTCAAGCTGAGGCTTTTCACACCTATTTGCCTGGACCCTTTTTTGGAGATGCCGGGGACTGAACCTGGGACCTTCTGCTTACCAAGTGGATGCTCTACCACTGAGCCACCATCCCTCCCCTGCTCTCCAGGGTCTCAAGCGGAGGTTTTTCACACCTATTTGCCTGGACCCTTTTTTGGAGATGCCAGGGATTGAACCTGGGACCTTCTGCTTCCCAAGCAGATGCTCTGCCACTGAGCCACAGTCCCTCCCCCAAAGACCAGGGCAGTGAAAGACGTACAGCCACTTCATATAGGGGTTCTGTTTAGCTAGCTGGTTATTAGTCATTAAGCATCCTGTTCTCATTAAACTACAAATCCCCTTGTAGAGTACAAATCATTAAACTACAAAGTCTTCAAAGCTGTGGCCACCAGCAGCTCATCCTATCCTGACCCGCTCTGGAAAGGCTTTGCTGAAGTCTGAGGTTCTTGAGAAGGTGGAACCATCTTGGCAGATGGAGAGTTCTTCAGACCTTCTGCCTGCTTGGTCTGCTGGCCCCAGCCTCTCCTGACACTGACCTCTGGTATTTCTAGGAGGGGAGGGAGAAGCAATTCCAGCTACAAAGTGTTTGGACTATGTCCACTGAATGAATATAGACTGGAGCTTCCATAGCCAGCACATATTCATGACTGTAAGGGCTACAGGTGGAGCTTAAAAGTTGAAGAACTTTTTCACCTAAAGGGTGATTAACCTGTGGAATTCACTGCCGCAGGAGGTGGCAGCAGCTGCAAGCATAGCCAGCTTCAAGAGGGGATTGGATAAACATCTGGAGCAGAGGTCCATCAGTGGCTATTAGCTGCAGCGTATTGTTGGAACTCTCTGTCTGGGGCAGTGATGCCCTGTATTCTTGATGCTTGGGAGGGGCAACAGTGGGAGGGCTTCTGGTATCCTGACTCCACTGACAGACCTCCTGATGGCACTTGGGGTTTTTGGCCACTGTGTGACACAGAGTGTTGGACTGGATGGGCCACTGGCCTGATCCAACATGGCTTCTCTTATGTTCTTGAGAAGGTGTCTTCACTGAAACCGGTCATAGAATCATAGAATCCTAGAGTTGGAAGGGACCACCAGGGTCATCTAGTCCAACCCCTTGCACAATGCAGGAAACTCACAATTACCTCCCCCTAAATTCACAGGATCCTCATTGCTGTCAGATGGCCATCCAGCCTCTGTTTAAAAACCTCCAAGGAAGGAGAGCTCCAAGGAAGGAAGCCTGTTCCACTGAGGAATCGCTCTAATGGTCAGGAAGTTCTTCCTAATGTTGAGGCGGAAACTCTTTTGATTGAATTTCAACCCGTTGGTTCTGGTCCTACCTTCCGAGGCCACAGAAAACAATTCCACGCCATCCTCTCTATGACAGCCCTTTAAGGACTTGAAGATGGTGATCATATCACCTCTCAGCTTCCTCCTCTCCAGGCTAAACATGCCCAGCTCCTTCAACCTTTCCTCACATGACTTGATCCTGAGCTTCTTGATTTGATGCAGATTCCTTTCCTTTGTGAATTCTTCAAGTTTATGATCCACTCCAGGACAATTTTGGAATAGGATTTGGACAGTGCACTGATATTGTTTATGGACATTATTAGTTTAATTACATCGGCAGTGCCTAATTGTCAGCCACATTCATTTTCTTTATGAGATAGTAGAGGTTGGACACAGAAACTGTCATAATTTTTCTGATACGTTACCAGCGTGCCACATAGTTTTCCAGGGTTCACTAACATTTCTAGGAATTGGGCAACTGTTCCCCTCACGAGAACACCCATTGAGTGGTTCCTCCACTCCAGAAGCTGGAAGGTCATATGAAGTTCGAAAGTGATACATCGAACTCAGTTCAGAGGCATTCTGACAGATCCATGGGACACAGACGCAAAATATTTCCTACTAAATGAGTTGTCTTCCTCCATCACACATGGAAATTCTCAGAACCGTTGGCAGGTTCATAGGAAGCCTTTGCAGTTGGGGGAGCAGTCTCCAAGGAAACCAAACGTCTTGGGTATTGCCTCCGCCACCATCCGTTTCTGAGAACGAGACTTTCCATTGAATCCAATTGATGAGCTTGTTAATAGTCAAGTGTGCCAATCCATGCCAAGACCTCATAGGCGAGAAATTCTCCCAGAAACAAACAACAACAGCAAACGACAATTGGACTTCTTCTCATGTGGGGTGCCAAAAGCAGAAGAGACGAGGAGGCATCTGTTTGCAATATGCAGGCGAGGAAACGCATCTGTGAGGAGCATTATCTCTTCTGCATTGTGTCTGGAGAGGGATTCCATATAGAGACCTACCTTGCATGGCTTTTCCCCCCAGCAGGAACGCGCAGGAACGCAGTTCCGGCTGACTTAGCATCAGGGGGTGTGGCCTGCTGGGCTTTTTGTACAAAAAAACCCCCAACCTAGTGCCAGGTCACACATTTGACATAAGAATTTAAGAAGAGCTCTGCTGGATCAGACCAGTGAGAGTCCATCTAATCCAGCCTCCTGTCTCACACAGTGGCCAACCAGTTCCTCTGGAGGGCCAACAACAGGGCAGAGAGGCCAAGGCCTTCCCCTGATAAGAACGAATATCAGAAGAGCCCTGCTGGATCAGACCAGTGAGAGTCCATCTAGTCCAGCCTCCTGTCTCACACAGTGGCCAACCAGTTCCTCTGGAGGGCCAACAACAGGGCAGAGAGGCTGAGGCCTTTCCATGAAAAGAACATCAGAAGAGCCCTGCTGGATCAGACCAGTGAGAGTCCATCTAGTCCAGCATCCTTTCTCACACAAGGGCCAACCAGTTCCTCTGGAGAGCCAGCAACAGGGCAGAGAGGCTGAGGCCTTCCCTTCAGAACAACATCAGAAGAGCCTTGCTGGATCAGACCAGTGAGGGTCCATCTAGTCCAGCCTCCTGTCTCACACAGTGTCCAACCAGTTCCTTTGGAGGTCCAGCAACAGGACAGAGAGGCCGAGGCCTTCCCCTGAGAAGAGCATCAGAAGAGCCCTGCTGGATCAGGCCAGGGAGGGTCCATCTAGTCCAGCCTCCTGACTCACACAGTGGCCAACCAGTTCCTCTGGAGGTCCAGCAACAGGGCAGAGAGGCTGAGGCCTTCCCCTGAGAAGAACATCCAACGAGCTCTGCTGGATCAGGCCAGGGAGGGTCCATCTAGTCCAGCCTCCTGACTCACACAGTGGCCAACCAGTTCCTCTGGAGGTCCAGCAACAGGGCAGAGAGGCTGAGGCCTTCCCCTGAGAAGAACATCCAACGAGCCCTGCTGGATCAGGCCAGGGAGGGTCCATCTAGTCCAGCCTCCTGACTCACACAGTGGCCAACCAGTTCCTCTGGAAGGCCAACAACAGGGCAGAGAGGCCGAGGCCCTCCCCTGAGAAGAACATCAGAGGAGCCCTGCTGGATCAGGCCAGGGAGGGTCCATCTAGTCCAGCCTCCTGACTCACACAGTGGCCAACCAGTTCCTCTGGAAGGCCAACCACAGAGCAGAGAGGGCAAGGCCTTCCCCTGATGTGGCCTCCTGCCTTTGGGATTCAAAGGATTAGTGCCTCTGAATATGGAGGCTCCCCTCACCCTCCATGGCTAGTCGCCCTTGACGGACCTCTCCTCCATGAATCGATCTGACCCCCTCTTCAAGCTGTTTGTTCCTGTGGCCATCACCGCATCCTCTGGCAGTGAATTCCACATTGGAATCGCTTGCCGGTTCTGCCTGATGACATCTCCTTCTCTCCTGGTGAAGAGAAGAGTCTTTCCCAGCCTCCGCTGCTGTGGCTAGCAATGCCAAGGGCTGAACTTGGGGGACCTTTGGCACGAAAAGCGGTGACCTTTCTCTGAGATGCAGCCTTCCCCTCTAGGGTCACAGGAGGTCCGAGAAATGTGTGCGAATCTCTGCCTGCCGCTACCTCATCACGTCCTCGATTGCTTCAGAGTGGAGGAAATGCTCTCGCCGCCTTCCTCTGCGAACGTCCAAGCAACGAAGCGTCCAACTCGCCTCGTAATCGTCACCCGTTGATGAGTTGACTCGAGGGTCAAAAGGAGAGAACGTGGCGATTTCAGCGGCAGATGCGGAGCCGCGTTCCAAGCGGGAAGTTGAAGCATCTGATGGGCTTCCAAGATGACATGGATTTGTGCTAGGCCAACGGCACACAGCTCGCAAACATCTGTCGACGCCAGATGTGCAGCAAGGGCTAGTCCATGGCTTGAAACCTCATGGAACTGGTTCAGGCACAACATCCTCCCCGGGGGCTTCATTTAATGCCTTTCAGACTTTGAGGCACTTTCATTCCCTGCCTGCAGGGCAAGAGCCAGGTTGGAATCCAGCAGCCACTTAGGGACCATCCAAATTTTCAGGGTGAGCTTTCCAGAGTCCTGTCCCCAAAATCTTCCTGGTCTTTTCTGCTCAGTCTACATGGTTGTCCTCTGAGACAGTGTGTCGTGTGGTTTAGGCAAGCCAGCATTGCTGGGAAGGGTACTGGGTACTGGTTCACAGAAAGTGAGAGCCAGTTTGGTGTAGTGGTGAAGAGTGCGGACTCTTATCTGGGAGAACCGGGTTGGATTCCCCACTCCTCCACTTGCAGCTGCTGGAATGGCCTTGGGTCAGCCAGAGCTCTCTTATCTGGGAGAACCGGGTTGGATTCCCCACTCCTCCACTTGCAGCTGCTGGAATGGCTTTGGGTCAGCCATAGCTCTTTTCTCTGGGAGAACCAGGTTTGATTCCCCACTTCTCCACTTGCAGCTGCTGGAATGGCCTTGGGTCAGCCAGAGCTCTCTTATCTGGGAGAACCGGGTTGGATTCCCCAATCCTCCACTTGCACCTGCTGGAATGGCCTTGGGTCAGCCATAGCTCTCTTAACTGGGAGAACCGGGTTGGATTCCCCACTCCTCCACTTGCAGCTGCTGGAATGGCCTTGGCTCAGCCAGAGCTCTCTTATCTGGGAGAACCGGGTTGGATTCCCCACTCATCCACTTGCACCTGCTGGAATGGCCTTGGGTCAGCCAGCTCTCTCTTATCTGGGAGAATGGGGTTTGATTCCCCACACCTCCACTTGCAGCTGCTGGAATGGCCTTGGGTCAGCCAGAGCTCTCTTATCTGGGAGAACCAGGTTGGATTCCCCACTCCTCCACTTGCACCTGCTGGAATGGCCTTGGGTCAGCCAGAGCTCTCTTATCTGGGAGAACCGGGTTGGATTCCCCACTCCTCCACTTGCAGCTGCTGGAATGGCCTTGGGTCAGCCAGAGCTCTATTAACTGGGAGAACCGGGTTGGATTCCCCACTCCTCCACTTGCAGCTGCTGGAATGGCCTTGGGTCAGCCAGAGCTCTCTTAACTGGGAGAACCGGGTTGGCCTTGGGTCAGCCAGAGCTCTCTTATCTGGGAGAACCGGGTTGGATTCCCCACTCCTCCACTTCCACCTGCTGGAATGGCCTTTGGTCAGCCAGAGCTCTCTTATCTGGGAGAACCGGGATGGATTCCCCACTCCTCCACGTCCACCTGCTGGAATGGCCTTGGGTCAGCCAGAGCTCTCTTAACTCGGAGAACCGGGTTGGATTCCCCACTCCTCCACTTGCAGCTGCTGGAATTGCCTTGGCTCAGCCAGAGCTCTCTTATCTGGGAGAACTGGGTTGGATTCCCCACTCATCCACTTGCACCTGCTGGAATGGCCTTGGGTCAGCCAGCTCCCTCTTATCTGGGAGAACGGGGTTTGATTCCCCACACCTCCACTTGCAGCTGCTGGAATGGCCTTGGGTCAGCCAGAGCTCTCTTATCTGGGAGAACCAGGTTGGATTCCCCACTCCTCCACTTGCACCTGCTGGAATGGCCTTGGGTCAGCCAGAGCTCTCTTATCTGGGAGAACCGGGTTGGATTCCCCACTCCTCCACTTGCAGCTGCTGGAGTGGCCTTGGGTCAGCCAGAGCTCTCTTAACTGGGAGAACCGGGTTGGATTCCCCACTCCTCCACTTGCAGCTGCTGGAATGGCCTTGGGTCAGCCAGAGCTCTCTTAACTGGGAGAACCGGGTTGGATTCCCCACTCCTCCACTTGCACCTGCTGGGATGGCCTTGGGTCAGCCAGAGCTCTCTTATCTGGGAGAACCGGGTTGGATTCCCCACTCCTCCACTTCCACCTGCTGGAATGGCCTTGGGTCAGCCAGAGCTCTCTTATCTGGGAGAACCGGGATGGATTCCCCACTCCTCCAGTTGCAGCTGCTGGAATGGCCTTGGGTCAGCCACAGCTCTCTTAACTGGGAGAACCGGGTTGGATTCCCCATTCCTCCACTTGCACCTGCTGGGATGGCCTTGGGTCAGCCAGAGCTCTCTTATCTGGGAGAACCGGGTTGGATTCCCCACTCCTCCACTTGCACCTGCTGGGATGGTCTTGGGTCAGTCAGAGCTCTCTTATCTGGGAGAACCAGGTTGGATTCCCCACTCCTCCACTTCCACCTGCTGGAATGGCCTTGGGTCAGCCAGAGCTCTCTTAACTGGGAGAACCGGGTTGGATTCCCCACTCCTCCACTTGCACCTGCTGGAATGGTCTTGGGTCAGCCAGAGCTCTCTTATCTGGGAGAACCGGGTTGGATTCCCCACTCCTCCACTTGCAGCTGCTGGAATGGCCTTGGGTCATCCAGAACTCTCTTATCTGGGAGAACTAGGTTTGATTCCCCACTCCTCCACTTGCAGCTGCTGGAATGGCCTTGGGTCAGCCAGAGCTCTCGCAGGAGTTGTCTTGAAAGGGCAGCTGCTGTAAGAGCTCTCTTAGCCCCACCCACCTCACGGTGTCTGTTGTGGGGGATGAAGATAAAGGAGATTGTGAGCCGCTCTGAGAGAAAGGTGGGGTATAAATCTGCAGTTTTCTTCTTCTTCTTCCTTCTCTGAGTTGCCTAAACTTAGAATGGGGAGATGTTCAGAGCGCTCTCTATGCCTTCCCCTGCCACAATTCTTGCCTTGCACAGGAGGTGGGACTCTGAGCCCAAGAGAGAAGGGGGAGTTCACAGATGCGATATGTTTTGAACCAGGGTCTTCTCATGCATTTTGCTTATTCGTACGCTGTACTCATTTGTCGGCTTTTCTCTCCTAAACTCAAGGTGGATGACAGCGGTGCAAAGCAAACAATCGCATGAGACATCCAATAAATAATGCATCAGGAAATGGATTACCCCCCACACACAAAGTATCCGACGTGGTGTGTCATAAGCAGTGCAAAAATACAACGACAAAAGTCAGGAACAATTCAGAAAGAATGAGACGCCTTGACCGAGGTGGCCCAGGCTAGCCTGACCTCATCAGATCTCTAGAAGCTAAACAAAGTCAGCTGTGGTTATTACTTGGATGGGAGACCACCAAGGACGCTCCGGGTTGCTCTGCAGAGGCAGGCAATGACAACTAACCTCTGAATGCCTTTTGCTTTGGCCTGAGTAGGTCAGGCTAGCCTGCCCTCATCCGATCTTAGAAGCTTAAGCAGGGTCAGCCCTGGTTAAGACTTGGATGGGAGACCACCAAGGAAGTCCCGGGTTGCTACGCAGAGGCAGGCAAGGGCCAGCCACCTCTGAATGCCTCTTGCCTTGAAACCCGACAGGGCCGCCCTCAGTGGGCTGCGACTTGGTGGTCCTTTCTACTGCCACCAAAAGCAAGACAACACACACTTTTAAAAGAAGACGACGATGGTGTGGAATCGTTTTCCGGGCCCCAGAAGGTAGGACCAGAACCAATGGGTTGAAATTAAATCAGAAGAGTTCCCGGCTCAACATTAGGAAGAATTTCCTGACCCTTAGAACGATTCTTCAGTGGAAGAGGCTTCCTCCTTGGGAGGTGGTGGGCTCTCCTTCGTTGGAGGTTTTTCGACAGAGGCTAGATGGCCATCTGACGGCAATGCAGATCCTGTGAATTTAGGGGGAGGTGTTTGTGAGCTTCCTGCATTGTGCAAGGGGGTGGACTAGATGAACCTGGAGGTACCTTCCAACACTTGGATTCCATAATTCTATGGTTAGAGCAGTTCCTCAGTGGAACAGGCTTCCTCGTGAGGTGGTGGGCTCTCCTTCCTTGGAAGTTTTTAAGCAGAGGCTAGATGGCCATCTGGCAGCAATGAAGATCCTGTGAAGTTAGAGGGAGGTGTTTGTGAGTTTCCTGCTTTGTGCAGGGGGTTGGACTAGATTACCCTAGAGGTACCTTCCAACTCTATGATTCTATGAACTTCCTGACTGTTAGAGCAATTCCTCAGTGGAACAGGCTTCCTTCTTGGGAGGTGGTGGGCTCTCCTTCCTTGGAGGTTTCTAAACAGAGGCTAGATGGCCATCAGACAGCGATGAAGATCCTGTGAATTTAGGAGCAGGCGTTTGTGAGTTTCCTGCATTGTGCAGGGGGTTGGACTAGATGACCCTGGAGGTCCCTTCCAACTCTATGATTCTATGATTCGAAGAAGAGTTGGTTTTATACTCTACTGTTCACTACCTGAAGAGAGCCAGTTTGGTGTAGTGGTTAAGTGTGAGGAATGCGGACTCTTATCTGGGAGAACCGGGTTTGATTCTCCACTCCTCCACTTGCAGCTGCTGGAATGGCCTTGGGTCAGCCAGAGCTCTCTTATCTGGGAGAACCGGGTTTGATTCCCCACTCCTCCACTTGCAGCTGCTGGAATGGCCTTGGGTCAGCCACAGCTCTCTTATCTGGGAGAACCGGGTTGGATTCCCCCCTCCTCCACTTGCAGCTGCTGGAATGGCCTTGGGTCAGCCAGAGCTCCCTTATCTGGGAGAACCGGGTTGGATTCCCCACTCCTCCACTTGCAGCTGCTGGAATGGCCTTGGGTCAGCCATAGCTCTCGCAGAGTTGTTTTAGAAAGGGCAGCTGCTGTGAGAGCCCTCTCAGCCCCACCCACCTCATAGGCTGTCTGTTGTAGGGGGAGAAGATATAGGAGACTGTAAGCCGCTCTGAGTCTCTGATTCAGAGAAAAAGGTGGGGTATAAATCTGGCGTCTTCTCCTTCTTCTTCTACAATCCCCTTCCAATTCCTCTCCCCACAACAGACATCTTGTGAGGCAGGTGAGGCTGAGAGAACTCTAAGAGAGGTCTGACCGGCCAAAGTCACCCAGTGGGGAATCAAACCTGGTTCTCCTGATTCGAGCCAGCTGCCCTTAACTATTGCACTGCAGCTGGCTCTGGGGAGACTATAATCCTGTCCCTTTTATAAAGGAGGTCCCACCTGAAGTCCAGCCTTCATTTCCTTTATTTAAAAAATTGCCTTTGGAACAAGTGACAGCAATGTGGGAATATCCAAATGTAATTCACAGACTGTGAAATCCTCACAGTCTGTTCTGGTGTCGTGGTTAAGAGCTGTGGACTCTAATCTGGAGTGCCAAGTTCGATTTCTGACCTATTCCTCCTCCACAGGAAGCCTCCTGGGTGACCTCGGTCCAGTCACAGTTCTCTGAGCTCACTCGGCTACACCACTCTCACAAGGGGCCTGTTGTGGGGAGAGGAATAATAATAATAACCTCTGCCAGAGCTCTTGCTGACCCAAGGCCATTCCAGCAGGTGCAAGTGGAGGACTGGGGAATTCAACCCGGTTCTCCCAGATAAGAGAGCTCTGGCTGACCCAAGGCCATTCGAGCAGCTGCAAGTGGAGGAGTGGGGAATCCAACCCGGTTCTCCCAGATAACAGAATGCACACTTAACCACTGCACCAAACTGGCTCGCCTGGGCTGGAAGAATTTCTTGCGTGCCAGGGCTTCTCCAGCAGTGAGTGGCAAGCCCTGGAGTCCATGTGAAGCTTGCTCGCTGTCTTTCTCCAGTGGGTCAGTTCCCTGCCCTCTGTCTTGTGAGATTCTCTTGCTTCGCCTCTTCCTTGCGGCCGGGAGAGGCGGGTGCCAGCTGCCCTTTCCCTTTTGCGCATAAAGCACCAGCTCTCTGGCACACACAAACGCGCGCACACGCGGTCCGCGTGCAAAGAGGGGAAATAAATACTAAAGCATCATCTCCAAAGGCTGCCAGGAAAAAAAGAGAAAAAAGCCCTCTTTTTTCCCCTGACTGGCTGCAGCCCGCGCTTGTCAGGGGAAAGCAATGCTTCGGAAACCTCAGGCATATGGTAATAGGAATGGCTTTTTTGGTGTGTGTGTGGGGGGGGGTCTGGCGGGGGCGGCGAGGGGAGGGGAGGAGGAAGCGGAGCGTCAGCAGCGCGGTCAAGGCGAGGGCAGAAGTTCAGGCAATTGGTGGTTTCTGAAAGTGTGTTGTGTTTGTTCTGGATGCGGGTGCGGATTCCTCCAGCAAGACAGGGCGGCCGTAGCCAGTTTCGCTGCCGAAGAGGGTGGGGGGGGGGGGTGAGCAAGGGCAGAACAGCTCGGCCTCTGATGCCCGCAGGAGGCTGCGGGGGGGGGGGTGAGGGGTGCAATCTGCAGAGACCGGGGGGGGGGGGGCGCTGCAAGAGAGGGGAGGGGAAGGCGCAGGAATCCCCTCTGCGAGACCTCCCCCCCCCCATGGGCTTTCAGTTGCACCGCTCGCCCCACAAACGCCTGGAATCTCGGATTCCAAACCCCCAGGCGAGGCCTTGGAATTATACAACTGATCCCCAGGCTACAGAGATCAGTTCCCCTGAAGGAAATGGGATCTTCCGAGGGTAGGCGCCAGGACAGCATATAGATTCGTAGACGAGTTGGAAGGGACCTCCAGGGTCATTTAATCCAACCCCCTGCACAATGCAGGAAACTCACAAACACCTCCCCCTTAATTCACAGGATCCCCTCTGCTAGACCCCACCCCCCATGGGCTTTCAGTTGCACCGCTCGCCCCACAAACGCCTGGAATCTTGGGTTGCCAACCCCCAGGTGAGGCCTTGGAATTATACAACTGATCCCCACGGCTACAGAGATCAGTTCCCCTGAAGGAAATGGGATCTTCCGAGGGTAGGTGCTAGGACAGCATATAGGATCGTAGATGAGTTGGAAGGGACCTCCAGGGTCATTTAGTCCAACCCCCTGTGCAATGCAGGAAACTCACAAACTCCTCCCCCTCAATCCACAGGATCTTCATTGCTGTCAGATGGTCCTCTAGCCTCTGCTTCAAAACCTCCAAGGAAAGAGAGCCCACCACCTCCCAAGGAGGAAGCCTGTTCCACTGAGGAACCCCTCTAAACTCACAAACCCCTCCCCCTAAATTCAAAGGATCCTCATTGCTGTCAGATGGCCATCCAGCCTCTGTTGAAAAACCTCCAAGGAAGGAGAGCCCACCACCTCCCAGGAGGAAGCCTGTTCCACTGAGGAACCTCTCTTAACGGTCAGGACGTTCTTCCTAATAGAATCCTAGAGTTGGAAGGCACCCCCAGGTCACCTAGTCCAACCCCCTGCACAAAGCAGGACACTCACAAACCCCTCCCCCTAAATTCACAGGATCTTAATTGCTGTCAGATGGTCCTCTAGCCTCTGCTTCAAAACCTCCAAGGAAAGAGAGCCCACCACCTCCCAAGGAGGAAGCCTGTTCCACCGAGGAACCGCTCTAACGGTCAGGAAGTGCTTCCTAATAGAATCACAGAGTTGGAAGGGACCTCCAGGGTCATCTAGTCCAACCCCCTGCACAATGCAGGAAACTCACAAACCCCTCCCCCTAAATTCACAGGATCCTCATTGCTGTGAGACGGGGGAGAGAGATGGCGGCCCCATAGCCGAGAGAAGTGGGTCCTGTCGCTCATAGCAAGAGCACAGCCGAGTCTTCTCCTCCCCCCTAGACCTGAAGGCTTCCAAACCATAACGACTGCGGCAGGAGCTCTTGGGAATCAGAGCCCTGCAAAGAAGCATTGGGCATGTGCAGTGACACTCGGAAGTGATGTCACCAAATCACAGGACGTGCTAAGATTTTCCCAGTCGCTACAGAGATTGGGGAAATTCCCAGAGGGTTACCATGTCACTGGAATGTGATGTCGTTCTACCTCTTGACATTTCCCTTCCACTCCGCCGAGTATCAGCACCGGACAGGAAGTGGGGCGGGGGGGGGGCATGGGCTACTTTCCTCCCACCCAGCCTGTAGAGAAAAAAAAACTTTTAAATGCCAGCTTGCTGCTTGCCAGCCTCCCTCCAGGAGACAATGCATTTCTCCACACTGATTCAGTAGAAGGCGGTTTTGTGTGTTCATGTATGGTTAGAATGTGGGGGCTTAGGTTCAAATCTGTACTCTGCTGCGAAGCTGATGAGCGACATGGGCCCTTGCAGAGGAGGGCGATGAAGATGGTAAGAAGTCCTATGAGGAAAGGTTGAAGGAGCTGGGCATGTTTAGCCTGGAGAGGAGGCGGCTGAGAGGGGATAGGATCACCATCTTCAAGTACTTGGAGGGCTGTCATAGAGAGGAGGGTGTGGAATTGTCTTCTGTGGCCCCGGAAGGTAGGACCAGAACCAATGGGTTGAAATTAAATCAGAAGAGTTTCCAGCTCAACATTAGGATGAACTTCCTGACCGTGAGAGCGGTTCCTCAGTGGAACAGGCTTCCTCCTCGGGAGGTGGTGGGCTCTCCTTCCTTGGAGGTTTTTGAACAGAGGCTAGATGGCCATCTGACAGCAATGAAGATCCTGTGAATTTAGGCGGAGGTGTTTGTGAGTTTCTTGCATTGTGCAGGTGGTTGGACTGGATGACCCTGAAGGTCCTTTCTAACTTTAGGATTCAGTCTCTCTCAGAATATGTGAATATGGTTAGAATGATTCCTCAGTGCCCAGGGTATTTCTCAGGGTTGTTACAGGGGAGAAACGGGAAAAGGAGCAAGACCGTCTTCAGAGATGTGAGGGTTTCTTCTCTCAGCTCTCCTTTCGAGTATCTGAAGGGATTCTTGGCACTGAACGAAATCTGCTTGCAGAACTCCTCCTCGGCGTTTTTTCCAGCCAGTTTCCTCCGAATATGTGAATATTTGGAGAAGCTGCAGGCCTCCCCAAATCCAGGTACTGCAGAGGGTCCCATATTGTTTGCCCGAGGCAAAAGACCCTCCCTCATCTTCTGGGGCTAGATGTCAGGCCTCCAAAAACACGAGCCTTTCACTCCATCCCTGAAACTCAAACTCAGAGTGTCCCACTGAGAATTTTGCGGAGCCCCATTCATTCACCTGAATTGTCCGGCGTCCCGGTTGCTTACAGTTAGTGGGGCTTTTGAAAAAAAAATCACTTCTCTCCCGCCCACCTGTTCCTGCCAAATGGCAGTTCTGATGCTTATAATAACTCTTTCACTGGGATGGGCTGGATTCCAGCTCTGGGAAGAAGGCCCTGCTTCAACTCCTTCTGTCCTGAACGGATGGGGAAGTCTCAAGCCCCCTCTGATCGTTTCCTCCTCCTCCTGCTTTTTAAGAACATAAGAACCTAAGAGAAGCCATATTGGATCAGGCCAATGGCCCATCCAGTCCAACACTCTGTGTCACATAAGAACCTAAGAGAAGCCCTGTTGGATCAGCCCAATGGCCCCTCCAGTCTAACACTCTGTGTCACATAAGAACATAAGAGAAGCCCTGTTGGATCAGGCCAGTGGCCCATCCAGTCCAACACTCTGTGTCACATAAGAACCTAAGAGAAGCCATATTGGATCAGGCCAATGGCCCATCCATTCCAACACTCTGTGTCACATAAGAACATAAGAGAAGCCCTGTTGGATCAGGCCAGTGGCCCCTCCAGTCCAACACTCTGTGTCACATAAGAACATAAGAGAAGCCCTGTTGGATCAGGCCAATGACCCATCCAGTCCAACACTCTGTGTCACAGAAGAACATAAGAGAAGCCCTGTTGGATCAGGCCAATGACCCATCCAGTCCAGCACTCTGTGTCACATAAGAGAAGCCCTGTTGGATCAGCCCAATGGCCCACCAGTCCAACACTCTGTGTCACATAAGAACATAAGAGAAGCCCTTTTGGATCAGCCCAATGGCCCATCCAGTCCAACACTCTGTGTCACATAAGAACATAAGAGAAGCCCTTTTGGATCAGCCCAATGGCCCACCCAGTCCAACACTCTGTGTCACATAAGAACATAAGAGAAGCCCTGTTGGATCAGCCCAATGGCCCCTCCAGTCCAGCACTCTGTGTCACATAAGAACATAAGAGAAGCCCTGTTGGATCAGGCCAATGACCCATCCAGTCCAACACTTTGTGTCACATAAGAACATTAGAGAAGCCCTGTTGGGTCAGGCCAATGGCCCATCCAGTCCAACACTCTGTGTCACATAAGAACCTAAGATAGATATAAAATATGCTCACAAGACTCCACAGCTTAGAAGGAGTATTGTCCCCAATATCCAAGTATTTCCCAACTTTGGCAACCCCATGTCACCCTCAAATCCCAGCAGTCGTCCCGAAGCCGACTCGTAGCCAGTGTTCCTTCTAAGCTGAGTTCGCATGAGCTAGCTCACAGATTTTCAGCCTCCAGCTCACACATTTTGGTCTTAGTTCAGGAAGGAAAACCCTGGAGCACACTAATTTATGCAGTAGCTCACAACTTGAATGCCAGTAGCTCACAAACTAGAATTTTTGCTCACAAGACTCTGCAGCTTAGAGGGGACATTGCTAGCCCCTTGCCTCTCCCAGAAGTTTCTCAGAGCAGAAGGCAGGAAGGAAGCCAGAGTTTCCATCGGACCAGGGTTCTGCGATTTCAGCAAGAGGGGAAAGGAGCCCTCCACAGAAAGCGGGGAGGTGAGTCGAGGGCAAAGTCAGGGCCGGAGCAACTGGCACGGGCCAGAGCTGCAGGTGGAGGAACTCTGGCGAAGCATTTCTCGTGGCTGGAGAGGGAGAGGATGGCGGGAGCCATTGGAGTCCCACTGGGGGAGTGGTTGAGAGGTCAGCCCTACAGACTTGGGCAAGTGCCATCCTGCCTCCTGGAAGACTGACATGTCTCCTGTCTGAACTTTCGGAAGATTGAATCCTATGTGACCGGGGGCGGGGAGGAATGGTTGTTTCTGCATTTACTGCTAGAGAATCTCTGTTCGTGTCGGGTTGGGGTAAGTGGAGGGGGGGGGATAAATAACAGATGAGTTCTCCAGCTGGAGCGAGGGATCCTGCCCAGATTCAAGGAGCTGCGTTTTGGCCTCTTGTGATTGATGACTCCCATCAAGACCCTGGGAGAGCGCTGAAGACTGGCGGGCGGGCCGAGGGCTGCTGAGCTGGGCAGAGTCGGAGCAAAAGCTCCAAGGTGCGGTCGCAGCCGCCAGGAACTGGCATCCTTTGCTCCTGCAGTCCCCGGGCAATTACTGGCTTTTCATGCCGCACGGGCCAATATGTTTTCGATCGAGCCTGACATGGAACGAGAAGCGAGCCTTTGCTCTGAAGTGCCGCGACTTTGCCTATGACATGGCTGCAATCTCTCCAGCTAAGGGAGGCCAAATGGTGATGTGCAGACATGGACCAGTGCCAAGAACCCATCTGCATGCAGGGGTGTGTGCGCGCGTGCATGCGCGCCATGGATGAGAGGGGGCAGGCGAGCATCAGAGGTGCGATTGTGTTGGTGGGAATGGGCTGGACTCCCGCGAGACCTCGCTCTGATGCTGCGGACCGGGGCGACACAAACACATGGAGCTGCCTTGTGCTGAATCAGAGCCCCAGGAGCCATCACAGTTGCGCAGGGCTTTTTTTAATAGCAGGAGCTCCTTTGCATATTAAGCCACACACCCCTGATGTAGCCAGTCCTCCAAGAGCTTCCAGGGCTCTTCATACAGGGCCTATTGTAAGCTCCAGGAAGATTGGCTATATCAGGGCTGTGTGGCCTAATTTGCAGAGGAGCATCTGCTACAAAAAAATAAATGCCGTGATGATGATGATGATAACTTTTTTTTGCGGCAGGAGTTCCTTTGCATATTAGGCCACACACCCCTGATGCAGCCAATCCTCTAGGAGCTTCCAGCGCTCTTCTCACAGGGCCTACTGTAAGCTTTTTTTTTTTTTAGCAGGAACACAAAGGAATACAATTCTGGCTGACTTGGCACGAGGGGGTGTGGCCTAACATGCAAATGAGTTCCTGCTGGCCTTTTTTCCTGCAAATAAAGCCCTGTGTGAGACAATGGTGGTGTGACATCGGGGGGTGCGGCCTAATATGCAATGGTTTTCTGGGTCTCGGGCAGAGAAAGGTCTCGCCTCCTGCCTGGTCCTTTTAACTGGAGATGCTGCTGGGGATTGAACCGGGGACCTTCTGCAATGCCAGGCTCCACCACAGCCCGTCCCCTTGCCGACATATAATGGCGATGCCTGCTCAGAGAACGTGGAGAGAGCATTTCTCCCTCTGCCCCCACTCCAATGCACTGCCTGCCTCCAGACTGACCCTCAAAACCTCTCATTGCAGACGAGGATTCCTCTGCTTGTGTGGGTAAGGAGGTAAGAACCTCAGAAGAGCCCTGCTGGGTCAGACCAGTGAGGGTCCTTCTAGTCCAGCCTCCTGTCTCACACAGTGGACAACCAGTTCCTCTGGAGGGCCAACAACAGGGCAGAGAGGCCGAGGCCTTCCCCTGAGAAGAGCATCAGAAGAGCCCAGCTGGATCAGACCAGTGAGGGTCCTTCTAGTCCAGTCTCCTGTCTCACACAGAGGCCAGCCAGTTCTTCTGGAGGGCCAACAACAGGGCATAGAGGCTGAGGCCTTCCCCTGAGAAGAACATCAGAGGAGCCCTGCTGGGTCAGACCAGGGAGGGTCCATCTAGTCCAGCCTCCTTTCTCACACAGAGGCCAGCCAGTTCCTCTGGAGGGCCAACAACAGGGCATAGAGGCTGAGGCCTTCCCCTGAGAAGAGCATCAGAAGAGCCCTGCTGGATCAGACCAGGGAGGGTCCATCTAGGCCAGCCTCCTGACCCACATAGGGGCCAACCAGTTCCTCTGGAGGGCCAACAACAGGGCAGAGAGGCTGAGGCCTTCCCCTGAGAAGAACATCAGAAGAGCCCTGCTGGGTCAGACCAGAGAGGGTCCATCTAGCCCAGCCTCCTGTCTCACACAGGGACCAACCAGTTCCTCTGGAGGGCCAACAACAGGGCAGAGAGGCTGAGGCCTTCCTCTGAGAAGAACATCAGAAGAGCCCTGCTGGATCAGACCAGGGAGGGTCCATCTAGTCCAGCCTTCTGTCTCACACAGTGGCCAGCCAGTTCCTCTGGAGGGTCAACAACAGGGCATAGAGGCTGAGGCCTTCCCCTGAGAAGAACATCAGAGGAGCCCTGCTGGGTCAGACCAGTGAGGGTCCCTCCAGTCCAGCCTCCTGTCTCACACAGAGGACAACCAGTTCCTCTGGAGGGCCAACAACAGGGCAGAGAGGCGGAGGCCTTCCCCTGAGAAGAGCATCAGAAGAGCCCTGCTGGATCAGACCAGTGAGAGTCCGTCTAGTCCATCCTCCTGTCTCATATAAGGGTCAACCAGTTCCTCTGGAGGGCCAGCAACAGGGCAGAGAGTAGGGTTGCCACGTCCAATTCAAGAAATATCTGGGGACTTTGGGGGTGGAGCCAGGAGACCTTGGGGGTGGAGCTGGGAGACATTGGGGCGGAGCCAGGAACAAGGCTGTGACAAGCATAATTGAAGTCCAAGGGAGTTCTGGACATCACATTTAAAGGGACCGCACACCTTTTTAAATGTCTTCCTTCCATAGGAAATAATGAAGGATAGGGGCACCTTCTTTTGGGGCTCATAGAATTGGACGCCATGGTCCAATCGTTTTGAAACTTGGGGGAAACTTTGGGGAAAGACACTAGATACTATACTGAAAATTTGGTGCCTCTACCTAAAAAAACAGCTCCCCCAGAGCCCCCGAAACCTCCAGATCAATTTCCCATTATACCCTATGAGAATCGATCTCCACATAGAGAATAATGAAGTACTCAGCAGACTCCCCCCCCCCCCCAATTTCTGGCAACACTGAAGGGGGACTGGCCTCTCACAAGTTGCTGCCAACTTCTTCAAAGTAACACAGACACCCCATCCCAAGAGGAAGCCTTTCAATCAGCGACTGAAGCCTCCAGAGGTAGAAAAACACATGGTCCTCTGGGGGCGGAGCTCCCCCCCCTCCGCCGGCCAGACTCCCCGAGGAAACACCTGTGGCAGCCGGAGAGGATGCAAGGACTACGAGTCCCAGCAAGCACCTCGCGAAGGGAGGCCGGACTGGAGCGAATAGCAGGCTGGCGGTGGGCGGGTCTTTGTGACCCGGAGGAAGGGAGAAGCCTAAAGCCTGCGAAGGAGGGAGGCAGGCAGGGAAAGAGACACCGAGCCGTTTCCCCACCCCCCCGCTACCACATTTTTGGAGAGCGGGGGATGAGGCTGCTAATCCAGGGGCGCCCTGGCAGGGCGGGGGGGTTGGGAAGCCTAGCAGAGAGGCCAAGGCCTTCCCCTGAGAAGAACCTCAGAAGAGCCCTGTTTGATCAGTACCAGAGAGGGTCCATCTAGTCCAGCCTCCCGTCTCACACAGTGGCCAGCCAATTCCACTGGAGGGCCAACAACAGGGCAGAGAGGCCAAGGCCTTCCCCTGAGAAGAAGATCAGAAGAGCCCTGCTGGATCACACCAGAGAGGGTCCATCTAGTCCAGCCTCCCGTCTCACACAGTGGCCAGCCAGTTCCACTGGAGGGCCAACAACAGGGCAGAGAGGCCGAGGCCTTCCTCTGAGAAGAACATCAGAAGAGCCCTGCTGGGTCAGACCAGTGAGGGTCCATCTAGTCCAGCCTCCTGTCTCACACAGTGGCCAGCCAGTTCCACTGGAGGGCCAACAACAGGGCAGAGAGGCCAAGGCCTTCCCCTCAGAAGAAGAGCCCTGCTGGATCAGACCAGGGAGGGTCCATCTAGTCCAGCCTCCTGTCTCACACAGTGGCCACCCAGTTCCACTGGAGGGCCAACAACAAGGCATAGAGGCCAAGGCCTTCCCCTGAGAAGAAGATCAGAAGAGCCCTGCTGGATCAGACCAGTGAGGGTCCTTCTAGTCCAGCCTCCTGTCTCACACAGGGGCCAACCAGTTTCTCTGAAGGGCCAACAACAGGGAATAGAGGCCGAGGCCTTCCCCTGAAAACAACATCAGAAGAGCCCTGCTGGATCAGACCAGTGAGGGTCCATCCAGTCCAGCCACCTGTCTCACACAGTGGCCAGCCAGTTCCTCTGGAGGGCCAGCAACAGGGCATAGAGGCCGAGGCCTTCCCCTGAGAAGAACCTCAGAAGAGCCCTGCTGGATCAGACCAGGGAGGGTCCATCTAGCCCAGCCTCCTGTCTCACACAGAAGCCACCCAATTCCATTGGAGGTCCGACAACAGGGCATAGAGGCCGAGGCCTTCCCCTGAGAAGAACACCAGAAGAGCCCTGCTGTGTCAGACCAGGGAGACTTCATCCAGTCCAGCCTCCTGTCTCACACAGGAGCCACCCAGTCCCTCTGGAGGGCCAACAACACGGCAGAGAGGCCGAGGCCTTCCCCTGAGAAGAACATCAGAAGAGCCCTGCTGGGTCAGACCAGGGATGGTCAATCCAGTCCAGCCTCCTGTCTCACACAGTGGCCAGCCAGTTCCTCTGGAGGCCCAACAACAGGGCATGGAGGCTGATGCCTTCCACTGATGTTACCTCCTGGCACCAAGATTCAGAGGTTGGCTGCCCCTGAATGTGGAGGCTCCCCTCAGTCACCCTGGTACCATGCCTGGGTAAAAAAAAGCTGGGGTGCGTGGTGTTGCTCTTCATGGTATTTGTGAGTTTCCTGCATTGTTCAGGGGGTTGGACTAGATGACCCTGGAGGTCCCTTCCAATTCTGTGATTCTATTAAGAAGAACTTCCTGACTGTTAGAGCGGTTCCTCAGTGGAACAGGCTTCCTCAGGAGGAGGTGGGCTCTCCTTCCTTGGAAGTTTTTAAACAGAAGCTGGATGGTCATCTGACAGCAATGAGGATCCTGTGAATTTAGGGGGAGGGGTTTGTGAGTTTCCTGCATTGTGCACAGGGTTGGACTAGATGACCCTGGAGGTCCCTTCCAATTCTCTGATTCTCTGATTCTAAGCTAGCCATCCACCCAGGCCCTGTATAAACCTGCCAGAGATTCCTGGCAAAACCCTGTGAGTTGCTTGCAGCTGCAGCTTCACATCCTCTTCTCTGCACTGATGCGGGGCGGCCTCGTCCTCCACTCCACCGCCAGGGATAGCTGACCTTCCGAACAGCTCCTCGCTGCTTCATCTGCCAGTGCAGAAAGCGCTTTCATGTTGGACTCGGTTCAGCAGCTGATGCAGCAGAACCCTTGGGCTGTTGCGTCACGGCCGAGACGGAGCGCCGGCGTCCACCCGACCTGTCCCTGCCTGCCTGCAAACAAAGACCCCTTCAGGAATGTCGTGTGGGCTCTGAACAGGGCCAGGGGCCGCTTACAGGCTCCCCGCGACTCAGTAACTCTTCTGTGATCCGCAGAAACCTGCTGCTACCCCGACGCTTTGCTGCCAGAGGAATTGTTAGTATGTTAAAAATGTAACAATTATCTTGTCTTCTCTGCAGTATCGGAAATTCAACTCTCCTTGAACTGGGGTCCAGAATGCAAGACGGTGCCAAGAGAAACACGCGAGCCAGGCATGCGGCGTGAGGGCAGAGGGGTGATCAGTCCGACTCCCTTTGCATGCCTTCTGCCCACCAGAGCTGCTCCCTGGGCCGGATCCAGAGAAGAATTACTAAGCAGTGGAGCAGAAGTGCACATCAGGTGTGAAATCAGGGGCCAAGATACACGAACGGTGGACATTCACATTGGCCTGATCCAACATGGCTTCTTATGTTCTTATGGTCTTATTCTTGGTGCTGGGGAGGACAGTGGGAGGGCTTCTAGTGTCCTGGCCCCACTGGTGGACCTCCTGATGGCACCTGGATTTTTGGCCACTGTGTGACACAGAGTGTTGGACTTGAGGGGCCATTGGCCTGATCCAACAGGGCTTCTCGTATGTTCTTATGTGACACAGAGTGTTGGACTTGAGGGGCCATTGGCCTGATCCAAAAGGGCTTCTCTTATGTTCTTATGTCTGTTGGAACTGATCCAACATGGCTTCTCTTATGTGACACAGAGTGTTGGACTGGATGGGCCACTGGCCTGATCCAACATGGCTTCTCTTACGTTCTTATGTGACACAGAGTGTTGGACTGGATGGACCACTGGCCTGATCCAACATGGCTTCTCTTATGTTCTTATGTGACACAGAGTGCTGAACTGGATGGGCCACTGGCCTGATCCAACAGGGCTTCTCTTATGTTCTTATGTGACACAGAGTGATGGACTGGAGGGGCCATTGTCCTGATCCAACAGGGCTTCTCTTATGTTCTTATGTGACACAGAGTGTTGGACTGGAGGGGCCATTGGCCTGATCCAACAGGGCTTCTCTTATGAGACACAGAGTGTTGGACTGGATGGGCCACTGGCCTGATCCAACAGGGCTTCTCTTATGTTCTTATGTGACACAGAGTGCTGGACTGGAGGGGCCATTGGCCTGATCCAACATGGCTTCTCTTATGTTCTTATGTGACACAGAGTGCTGGACTGGAGGGGCCATTGGCCTGATCCAACATGGCTTCTCTTATGTTCTTATGTGACACAGAGTGCTGGACTGGAGGGGCCATTGGCCTGATCCAACATGGCTTCTCTTATGTTCTTAATCACTCACTCACAACTTTAATGCCAGTAGCTATAAAGCAGAATTTTTGCTCACAAGACTCCACAGCTTAGAGGGAATATTGCTCACACGCCACTTTTCTTCCCAATGGGGACCCAAGATGGCAGACACGGCTCTCCTTCCTTTTACCCTCACAACAATCTGCAAGGTAGGTTAGGCTGAGAGAGTGTGACTGGCCCAAAGTCACCCAGCCAGCTTCCATGGCAGGATTCAAAGTGGCGTCTCCCAGATCCTAGTCCAACACCCTGACTGTGGCACCATGCTGAAGAGGCCCATGAAGTTTTAGCACCACCACTGCAAGAGCCCCTCAGCTCGGATCTGGGCCACGGAAGCCCAGAGAGTGCCTGCAGCCTCGCTGTTGCCTGGTCCTTCTCTAGATCTTGGTTGGGATAGGACAGAGGAGGGAACAGTCAGAGAGGTGCTCCAGGATCTCACGGAACAGATCTTGCCAGATGTTCAGTGGAAGGCTCTTTATAGGACAGTGATCTTGGAGTGACTGTTAGCCCCTCCCCACCAAAAAGCCCAACCTTTTACTGAAAGGCTCTACCCTGAATGTGGGTCTGCATATCTGATAGGGTTGCCAATTTCTAGGTGGGGCCTTGAAGTGCTCCCAGAATTACAACAAAGATGTCAGAGATCACTTCTCTTGGAGAAAATGGCTGCTTTGGAGGGTTGGACTCAAATGGTCCCTCCCCTTGACAAACCACACCCTACCTAGAGTGCACCCCCAAATCTCCAGGAATCTTCTAAGCCAGAGCTGCCCCCCCTTGTTCAAGACCCCCTGATTCCTTCTCTTGATCTGGCAGCTTCCCCTTCGCTCCAAGGCTCAAGCATCTGGGGCGACAGCCCAACCCTGGCTTCTCACGGTGCTCCCTGTCTCTCAACAGGTTCACCCTTGGGGTGCACCAGCTTGGAAAGCTTTTCTTTTGTTTCAGATCAGCTCCCAAAAAGCCATAAGAACAGAAGAGAAGCCATGTTGGATCAGGCCAGTGGCCCCATCCAGTCGAACACTCTGTGTCACAGAAGAACATAAGAGAAGCCCTGTTGGATCAGGCCAGTGGCCCCATCCAGTCGAACACTCTGTGTCACAGAAGAACATAAGAGAAGCCCTGTTGGATCAGGCCAATGGCCCATCCAGTCCAACACTCTGTGTCACATAAGAACATAAGAGAAGCCATGTTGGATCAGGCCAGTGGTCCCTCCAGTCCAACACTCTGTGTCACATAAGAACATAAGAGAAGCCATGTTGGATCAGGCCAGTGGCCCCATCCAGTCCAACACTCTGTGTCACACAGTAGCCAAAAAAACCCAGGTGCCATCAGGAGGTCCATGAGTGGAGCCAGGACACTAGAATCCCTCCCACCATTGCCCCACCCAAGCACCAAGAATACAGATCATCACTGCCCCAGACAGAGAGTTTCAACAATACACGGTGGCTAAGAGCCAGATGGACCTCTGCTCCAGATGTCTACCCAATCCCCTCTTGAAGCTGTCTATGCCTGTAGCTGCTGCCACCTCCTGTGGCAGTGATTCCATGTGTTAATCATGCTTTGGGTAAGAACATAAGAGAAGCCATATTGGATCAGGCCAATGGCCCATCCAGTCCAACACTGTGGCCCAAAAAACCCAGGTGCCATCAGGAGGTCCATCAGTGGGGCCAGGACACTAGAAGCCCTCCCACTATTGCCCCTCCCAAGCACCCAGAATACAGAGCATCCCTGCCCCAGACAGAGAGTTCCAACAATATCCTGTAGCTAATAGCCACTGATGGACCTCTGCTCCAGATGTTTTTCCAATCCCCTCTTGAAACTGTTTATGCTTGCAGCTGCCATCACCTCCTGTGGCAGTGGATACCACGTGTTAATCATCCTTTTGGTAAGACCATAAGAGAAACCATGTTGGATCAGGTCAATGGCCCATCCAGTCCAACACACTGTGTCACACTGTGGCCAAAAAACCCAAGTGCCATCAGGAGGTCCATCAGCAGGGTCAGGACACTAGAAGCCCTCCCACTGTTGCCCCACCCCCCCTCCAAGCACCAAAAAGACAGAGCATCACTGCCCCGGACATAAGAACCTGAGAAGCCATGTTGGATCAGGTAATGGCCCATCCAGTCCAACACTCTATGTCACACAGTGGTCAAAAACCCAGGTGCCATCAGGAGGTCCATCAGTGGGGCCAGGACACTAACAGGATACTAGAAGTTCTCATACCGTAGCACCCCCCACACCCAAGCACGCAGAGCATCACTGCCCCAGACATAAGCACCTAAGAGAAGCACTGTTAAATCAGGGCAATGGCCCATCCAGTCCAACACTCTGTGTCACACAGTGGTCAAAAAACCCAGGTGCCATCAGGAGGTCCACCAGTGGGGCCAGGACACTAGAAGCCCTCCCACTGTGCCCCCCCCCCCCAAGCACCAAGAAATACAGAGCATCACTGCCCCAGACAGAGAGTCTTAACAATACGCTGCGGCTAATAGTCCCGGATGGACCTCTGCTCCAGATGTTCATAAGCTCGTCCTCTTTAAGACCTGGCCTTGCAGATTCAGAATCAGCAGATTAATGTGTCGAGTTGCTGGCTTGGCTTTCTGAGGGAGACGGCATCGGCGTCTCGAATCCCCGCTCCCTCCTTATCAGCCATGGCTCTGGACTTTTGTGAAGGGGATGGGAAACCTTCAGCATAATCTGTGCAGCCGCCCTGTATCGCAGGACGGTTTGATTCTCTTTTGCAACAGTGTAGCTGGGTGATCCAAAGGCCGGTTTTGGATAGACTGGCACCGAAGGAGGAGAGAGAAGGCGAATGCTTTGAAATGCTGGCCTTTGCACTTGAGAAGGAGTGTCTGCGAAGGACACTCTAGAGCCTGCCTCCCCCCCCCCTCAACGGCATTCCAAGCACAGGGTATCTTTGCTGTCCCCCCCCCCCTTCCCTGCAAGTTTGTCCAGCTTTTGAATGATTTTTGTAGCTCCGTGCACAACTTCTGACACCTGGTGGGCGTGCAATGATTTCTCCCTGTCAATGAGAGGATCCTTTTTCACACCCAGGAGCTGTGCAATGGCGTTTGTGCGTGCCACATAAGCGAGCAAGAACAAACCTTTGCCAGATCCATGGTGATCTTGCGACGTTCGGCTATCTTTAAGGTATCGCAGTCACTTGCCTTCATGCCGTTGTCAGAGGGGCACAGATGTTCTATATTTTCCAACAAATTATTTTTTAAAAGAGCATTGCTTCATGTTGTTGATTTGAAACATGTGTTTGCTGTAAAGATGGCAGGGCAAATTCGGGGGGGGGGGGGGGTCTGCTGCACAAGCGAACAGGAGTGGTGGGTCTGCTCTGTTGCGGCTTTTGGGGGACAGGGGGGTCAGATGGGCATCCTTCTGGCTATAGGGTTACCTGCCCTTTAGGCTGCCTCTTGGTTAGAAGAAGAAGAAGAAGAAGAAGAAGATATTGGATTTATATCCCGCCCTACACTCCAAAGAGTCTCAGAGCGGCTCACAATCTCCTTTATCTTCCTCCCCCACAACAGACACCCTGTGAGGTAGATGAAGATATTGGATTTATATCCCGCCCTCCACTCCGAAGAGTCTCAGAGCGGCTCACAGTCTCCTTTACCTTCCTCCCCCACAACAAACACCCTGTGAGGTAGATGAAGATATTGGATTTATATCCCGCCCTCCACTCTGAAGAGTCACAGAGTGGCTCACAATCTCCTTTACCTTCCTCCCCCACAACAGACACCCTGTGAGGTAGATGAAGATATTGGATTTATATCCCGCCCTCCACTCCGAAGAGTCTCAGAATGGCTCACAGTCTCCTTTACCTTCCTCCACCACAACAAACACCCTATGAGGTAGAAGAAGATATTGGATTTATATCCCGCCCTCCACTCCGAAGAGTCTCAGAGCGGCTCACAATCTCCTTTACCTTCCTCCCCCACAACAGACACCCTGTGAGGTGGGTGGGGCTGGAGAGGGCTCTCACAGCAGCAGCCCTTTCAAGGACAACCTCTGCCAGAGGTGTGGCTGACCCAAGGCCATTCCAGCAGCTGGAAGTGGAGGAGGGGGGAATCAAACCCGGTTCTCCCGGATAAGAGTCCGCACACTTAACCACTACACCAAACTGGCTCTGGTTAGAGTTGCCAGGCCCAATTCAAGAAATATCTGGAGA
Source organism: Heteronotia binoei (assembly GCF_032191835.1). Taxonomy (NCBI): domain Eukaryota; kingdom Metazoa; phylum Chordata; class Lepidosauria; order Squamata; family Gekkonidae; genus Heteronotia; species Heteronotia binoei. Next base: position 124,837,976 of record NC_083231.1, on the reverse strand, counting down.
CCCTGGGGGTGGAGCCAGGAGACTTTGGGGGTGGAGCCAGGAGCAAGGTTATGATAAGCATAATGGAACACCACAGGGAGTTCTGGCCATCACATTTAAAGGGACCGCACTCCTTTGAAATGGCTTCCTTCCATTGGAAATAATGAAGGATCGGGGTGCCTTCTTTGGGGGGGCTCATAGAATTGCACCCCCTGGTCCAGTCTTTTTGAAACTTGGAGGGTATTTTGAGGAGAGGCATTGGATGCTGTGCTGCAAATTTGATGCCTCTATCTCAAAACACCCCCCCCAGAGGCCCAAATACCCACACATCAATTCTCCATTATACCCCATGGGAGTTGGTCTCTTCCCATATATGTCCCAGAGGTTGCTTCGTTTGGCCTCCCAAGATAGGCTGACCATCCCCGGCCCAAGAGATGCTCGTCTTGCCTCTACCAGGGCTAGGTCTTTCTTGGTCCTGGCCCCAACCTGGTGGAATCAGCTCCCTATAGAGATCCGGGCCCCACCTGGCTTCTTAGCCTTTCGTGGGGCCTGTAAAACAGAGTTATTCCACTAGGTTTTTGGGTGAGGCGGCGGGCATCTATTCACTAGATTGGTTGGCCTCCCCTACTGTATTATCCTACTGCGCTGTTTTGCTGTATTGTATTGCTATATGCCATCTTACTATATGGTCCTGCTGGACCATTCTGTTGGACTGAACATTGTAATCGGTTTTCATTGTTATGCTGTTGTGATTTCATCGTGATTTCATCATTTATGTTGTGCTCCGCTCTGAGTCCCTATGGGGAAGGGACAGAATATAAATGATGATGATGATGATGATGATGATGATGATGATGATGATGATGATGATAGGGTGCCCAGCAGACATTTCCCTCCCCCCCCTGCTTTTGGATAACCCTGAAGTGGGGGGGGGGGGCTTTCAAACCAGGGAATCCCCTGTCCCCACCTGGGGATTATACAACACACAGAGAGTAACACGGCAAAAGGACAAAAAAAATCAAAGGTACATAACCCACCGTGAAAACCAGCTTCTATTATTAAATTATACAAGGTCAACAAAAATAAACACAAATTCCATCACCATAAATTACAAAACAACCATAACTTTTAGTCCTTCATAGAAAAGGAAGCAATAGCACCAAGAGTCCTTCTTTTCATCCTATGGTAAAACTTCCCATCTCATTCCATGAAATCCTGGTGTAGTACTCCAGATGTTTAATGTCTGTTCAAAGATGCAGCCAATAATCCAAGTTTCCAAGGACAGGGTCGTATTGAACCCTTGTTTCGCGTGAGCTTCTTCAAGCTGCAACAATCCTCTTAGCAATTTCTCTTAAGTGTCAGGCCAAACAGGAGGGGGTGGGCTCTCCTTCCGTGGAGGTTTTTAAACAGAGGCTAGATGGCCATCTGACAGCGATGAAGATCCTGTGGATTTAGGGGGAGGTGTTTGTGAGTTTTTGAAACTATTTGAAGCTCAAATCCTTTGCCCACCAAATGAGAAGAGAGAACTCCCTGGAGAAGACCCTGATGCTAGGAAAGACAGAAGGCCAAAGAAGAAGGGGACGGCAAAAGGTGAGACGGCTGGACAGTGTTACTGATGTAACAAACATGAATTTGAGCAGACTTCGGAGGATGGTGGAAGACAGGAGGGCCTGGTGTGACTTTGTCCAGGGGGTCGCAAAGAGTCAGACTCGACTGTGACACTGAACAACGACAAGAGTTTCCTGCGTTGTGCAGGGGGTTGGACGAGATGACCCTGGAGGTCCCTTCCAACTCTAGGATTCTACCTCATGCGGGGCCTGCTGTGGAGAGGGGAAGGAGATTGCCAGCCAATATGAGACTCCTTAGGGTATTGAAAAGCAGGTCATAAAAACCAGCTCTTCTTCTCTACCTAGAGAAATGGAACTAGTGGGGATGAGGCTCTCAGAAGTCATTTTGCTGGCTATTTGTAGTATCCTCGTCTGTGTCTGACCCACCCTGCCTCATCCTTCCTAGCGGGGGGGGAGGGGCAGGGAGCTGTTCTTGTGGGCAGCAGAGAAGAGGACTCACAATAACGAGCCTAAATTAAGGGCAGGAAGGTAAAACGGTCAAGGTCGTCCCCTGTGCAAGCACCAGTCATTTCCGACTCTGCAGTGAAGTCGCATTTCAACGTTTTCACGGCAGACTTTTGACGGGGTGGTTTGCCATTGCCTTCCCCAGTCATCCACACTTTCCCCCCAGCATGCTTGGTACTCATTTTACCAACCTCGGAAGGATGGAAGGCTGAGTCAACCTGGAGCTGGATCATGTCTTCTCCCCCCACAACAGACACCCTGTGAGGTGGGTGGGGCTGAGAGGGCTCTCATAGTAATAATAATAATAAATAATAAATTTTTATTTATATCCCGCCCTCCCCGCCAAGGCAGGCTCAGGGCGGCTTACAAGACATGGAATGAACCATGATGATAACAATACATTATATAATAAAATACAATAAAAAACATTAATAAATTAATTTTTTAAAAAACACTACAGTTAAAGGTGCCACCATACAACGCGGTGTATACGTATATATCAGATGGCTAGTTGTCACTTCAGGATTCCATCTTATAGGCCATTTGAAAAAAGGACAGTTTTGCAGGCCCTGCGGAACTGATTATAGTCTCGCAGGGCCCGTACCTCTTCTGGTAGTTGATTCCACCAATGGGGGGCCATTATTGAGAAGGCCCTGCTCCCGCATTGTTTTCAGTTTGGTCTCCCTTGGTCCAGGGATTTTTAAGAGATTTTGGGAGCTAAATCTCAGTGCTCTCGGGGGGATATATGGAGCTGCCCTTTCAAGGACAACCTCTGCCAGAGCTATTGCTAACCCAAGGCCATTCCAGCTGGTTCAAGTGGAGGAGTGGGGAATCAAATCCGGTTCTTCCGGATAAGAGTCTGCACATTTAACCACTACACCAAACTGGCTCTCTGTCTGGGGCAGTGATGCTCTGTATTCTTGGTGCTTGGGGTGGGCTGCGGCACAGTGGGAGGGCGTCTAGTGTCCTGGCCCCACTGATGGACCTCCTGATGGCACCTGGGGTTTTAGCCACTGTGTTACATAGAGTGTTGGACTGGATGGGCCATTGGCCTGATCCAACATGGCTTCTCTTATGTTCTTACCTCTGAGGCAGTGATGCTCTGTATTCTTGGTGCTTGGGGGAGCACAGTGAAAGGGCTTCTAGTGTCCTGGCCCCACTGATAGACCTCCTGAGGACACCTGGGTTTTTTGGCCCCTGTGTGACACAGAGTGTTGGACTGGATGGGCCATTGGCCTGATCCAACATGGCTTCTCTCTTGTTATGTTCTCCCAGCCCAAATATGGAGGCTAATTTGTTCCTGAGCCTCAGCCATCGAAGCCTCCCAAGGGCTTCATTTTGAAACGTTCAAAGAAGATGACACAGTCTGCTGTTGATGCTCCAAAGCAATGAGATAAGAGAGATGAACTCAGCTCAGAGGTAAGGAAGGAAATGGCCTCTCTGCCCTCTGGCTAGATCAGAAGCTCTGGAAAAGAACACCATAAACCCTCCGTAACCCACAGAGATCCTTCATTCCCACAACTGCTAATTTATTCAGGGAGCCTGGGATTAATAAAAATTCCTTTTCGTTTTTTATAGCCGGCAGTAAAACCCCAGTTTTGCATCTGGCTTGAAAAAACAGAAGTCGCCCAAACTGGATGGCCAGGGACCAGTCTGGTGGAATAATCCACACCCATCGGCCAACACGACTATAATATAGTGCAGGGGTGGCCAACGGTAGCTCTCCAGATGTTTTTTGCCTACGACTCCCATCAGCCCCAGCCAGCATGGCCATGCTAGCTGGGGCTGGTGGGAGTTGTAGGCAAAAAACATCTGGAGAGCTACCGTTGGCCACCCCTGACATAGTGGGTTCTGTGCAATGATGAGGCGAGGAGGTAGTGAGCATAGCTCTTTTATTGAATACAGCATGGTATAGAGATGCCTACGAAGACTAAAGACTAGGGCTGCGGAGCCCACTAAATATACACACCCATGTGTGACTGGACCATTCAAACCAGTGGGGAGCTCTTGATTGGAGCAGAGCAGCAAGATTTGGATCCTGCTGCCTCCTGTTCCCGAGTCCCCCAAGCTTTGTCCTTCAGGCCCCAGTGAGCCAGGCAAGAACTCCAGCTTATAGATACAATTCTAAGCACATATACAACAAGGACCAAAGAAGGCAAGAGTTCCAGTGAATAAGGCCACAGGCATTTGCCAAAAGGAGAATTCTGAAAATTCCCAGACTGTTGCCTCTAAAATCCTGGAGGACATGGCATGAGTTAAGAACGTATGAACTTCGGAAGAGCCCTGCTGGATCAGACCAAAGGCCGATTGAGTCCTGCGTTCTGCTCACACAATGGCCAGCAGAAAGCCCACAAGCTGGAGGACTGGACCACAAAAGCATCTGCGCGCTCATGCCCCCCAGGAACTGATACGAAAAGGACTACCGCACCTTCTTGCACTGTAGAGCAGAGATCTGCCATGACTAGAAGCCACATAGCCCTGTCCTCGGTGAATTTGACCACCCCTCCATTTGAAAGTCCAAGTTGACGTCCATACCACTTCCTGTGGCAAGAAGTTCCAGTTTAATGATATGCTGTGTAAAGTAGAATCTGTCCTGAATCTCCAAGGCTTCCACTTCAGTGGATGACCTCGAGTTCTAGCACTACGGGAGAAAGAGAAGAACTTCACCGTGCCCACTCTTTCTACACCGGGCATCATTTTATAACCTCGGTCATGTCTCCCCTTGCTCGCCTTTTTTCTAAGTGAAACAGCCCGCCGTGTTTTAGCCAGTCCTGACAAGGCATCTGCTGTGGCCCCCGATCATTTGGGTTGCTCTTTTCTGCACTTTCACAAGCTCGGTAATATCTTTTTTCAGGTGTGGTGACCAGGACTGTACACAGTATGCCATAAGGGAAGCCATGTTGGATCAGGCCAACGGCCCATCCAGTCTAACACTCTGTGTCACAGAAGAACATAAGAGAAGCCCTGTTGGATCAGGCCAACGGCCCATCCAGTCCAACACTCTGTGTCACAGAAGAACATAAGAGAAGCCATGTTGGATCAGGCCAATGGCCCATCCAGTCCAACACTCTGTGTCACAGAAGGACATAAGAGAAGCCCTGTTGGATCAGGCCAACGGCCCATCCAGTCCAACACTGTGTCACATAAGAACATAAGAGAAGCCCTGTTGGATCAGGCCAACGGCCCATCCAGTCCAACACTCTGTGTCACAGAAGAACATAAGAGAAGCCCTGTTGGATCAGGCCACTGGCCCATCCAGTCCAACACTCTGTGTCACAGAAGAACATAAGAGAAGCCATGTTGGATCAGGCCAATGGCCCATCCAGTCCAACACTCTGTGTCACAGAAGGACATAAGAGAAGCCCTGTTGGATCAGGCCAACGGCCCATCCAGTCCAACACTGTGTCACATAAGAACATAAGAGAAGCCCTGTTGGATCAGGCCAACGGCCCATCCAGTCCAACACTCTGTGTCACAGAAGAACATAAGAGAAGCCCTGTTGGATCAGGCCAGTGGCCCATCCAGTCCAGCACTCTGTGTCACACAGTGGCCAAAAAAAAAACAGGTGCTATCAGGAGGTCCATCAGTGGGGCCAGGACACTAGAAACCCTCCCACTATGCCCCCCAAGCACCAAGAGTACAGAGCATCCCTGCCCCCGACATAAGAGAAGCCATGTTGGATCAGGCCAACGGCCCATCCAGTTCAACACTCTGTGTCACACAGTGGCCAAAAAAAACCCCAGGTGCCATCAGGAGGTCCATCAGGGGGGCCAGGACTCCCACTATGCCCCTCCCAAGCACCAAGAATACAGAGCATCCCTGCCCCAGACAGAGAGATCCAACAATACACTGTGGCTAAGAGCCACTGATGGACCTCTGCTCCATATGCTTATTCAATCCCCTCTTGAAGCTGGCTATTCTGGCAGCCGTCACCACCTCCAGTGGTAGTAAATTCCACATGTTAATCACCCTTTGGATGAAGAAGGACTTCCTTTTATCCGTTCTAACCCGACTGCTCAGCAATTTCATCGAATGCCCACGAGTTCTTGTATTGTGAGAAAGGCAGAAAAGCCCAAGTGCAGTCAAGTCATAGTGGACTTAGGGGGATCTTGTGAGGTTTCCAAGGCCGGAGAGGTTCAGAGGTGGTCGGCCATTGGCTGCCTCTGCATGGGCTTCCTTGGTGATCTCCTTGGGAAGGACTCTGCTGAGCTTCCAAGGTCTGAAGAGGCAGGGCTAGGCTGGGCCAACCAGCTTAGGGCAAGAGACTTGTACAGGGGTTAAAAAGGGGTTGAGCTCCTTAGTGAGGAGGATGCTCCCAGAGGTGGGTGAGACTGCAGAAGTCATCTCGTGGAGTTGCCTTTGCACGCCTGTCCCACCGCTACTCAGCAGGCCTCCATTTTTGAGACAAGGTTCTCCTGCAGAGAGCCAGTTCGATGTGGTGGTTAAGTGTGCGGACTCTTATCTGGGAGAACCAGGCTTGATACCCCACTCAGGGCCGGCACGTGGGAGTCGGCGAACTAGGCGATAGCATAGGGCACCGGCTCACAGGGGCGCCTCTCTCCCTCCAGCACAATCATAGAATCATAGTGTTGGAAGGGACCTCCAGGGTCATCTAGTCCAACCTCCTGCACAATGCAGGAAACACCCAAATACCTCCCCCTAAATTCACAGGATCCTCATTGCTGTCAGATGGCCATCTAGTCTCTCTTTAAAAATCCCCAAGGACGGAGAGCCCACCACCTCCCAAGGAAGCCTGTTCCACTGAGGAATCTAACGGTCAGGAAGTTCTTCCTAATGTTGAGCCAGAAACTCTTTTGATTTAATTTCAACCCATTAGTTCTGGTCCTACCTTCCAGGGCCCCAGAAAACAATTCCACTCCATCCTCTCAATGACAGCCCTTCAAGTACTTGAAGATGGTGATCATATCAACTCTCAGCTGCCTCCTCTTCAGGCTAAACATGCCCAGCTCCTTCAACCTTTCCTCATAGGACTTGGTCTCCTGAACCCTCACCATCTTCATCACCCTCCTCTGGACCTCTTCCAGCTTTTCTGTATCCTTCTTAAATTGTGGTGCCCAAAACTGAACACAATACTCCAGATGAGGTCTTACCAGATCAGAGTAAAGCGATACCATCACATCATGTGATCTGGACACTAGACTTCTGTTGATACAGCCCAAAATTGCATTTGCCTTTTTAGCCACCGTATCACACTGTTGACTCATGTTCAGCATATGATCCACTAAGACCCCGAGATCCTTTTCGCACATACTACTGCTAAGACAAGTCTCCCCCATTCTATAATCATGAATTGGATTTTTCCTACTTAAATGCAGAACTTTAAATTTATCCCTGTTAAAATTCATTTTATTGGTTTTAGCCCAGTTTTCCAGCCTGTCAAGGTCATCCTGTATCCTGTTTCCGTCTTCTTCTGTGATTGCAGCCCCTCCCAATTTCGTATCATCTGCAAATTTAATAAGCATTCCCTCTGTTCCTTCATCCAACTCATTGATAAAGATGTTGAACGAAACAGGTCCCAGGACAGATCCTTGAGCACTCCACTTGTCACTCCTCTCCAAGAGGATGAGGAACCATTCACAAGCACTCACTCTTTGGGTGCGATCTGTCAACCAGTTACAGATCCACCTAACGGTAACAGGATCCAAACCACATTTTACCACATTTTATCACTCCTCCACTTGCAACTGCTGAAATGGCCTTGGGTCAGCCATAGCTGGCATAGGAGTTGTCCTTGAAAGGGCAGCTGCTGTAAAAGCTCTCTCAGCCCCACCTACCTCACAGGGTGTCTGTTGTGAGGGGGGGGGGGGGAAGGTAAAGGAGATTGTGACCACTCTGAGATTCAGAGTATAGGGTGGGTTATAAATCCAATATCTTCTTGTGTTTTAACAATTTATTAATAACATATGGTTACAATAATTAATTGTCTCTTTTCTATACTAACCCATATGATATTTCAACCCCCCTCCCTCCAATATTTGACTTCCCCAAAGTTATATATTTAAATTCAATTATAAAGGTACCGCTAACCAATCAAAGTTCAATATTTTCTTCTCTCATTAATACTAAATATTCTTCTCTCATTAATACTAAAAAATTGTTCAATGTCTTTACATTCCACACTTTTTCCATATATCCTTTAAATTTCTTCCACTCCTTTTTGAATATATCTAAATCATAGTCTCTTAAAGTTTTAGTTAATTTGTCCATCTCACTCCACAATAAAACTTTCACAATCCAGTCCCATTTCTCTGGTATTTTCCCCTGTTTCCACAGCTGCGCATACAATGTCCTAGCAGCTGAGAGCAAGTACCAAGTTAAAGTCCTGTCTTCCTTTGGAAATTTTTCTAATTGTAATCCAAGCAAAAAAGTCTCTGCAGTTTTATAAATCCAATATCTTCTCCTCCTCCCTCATTCTTAACATTGGTCAGAAAAGGAACAATCCTCCGTTAATTTTGGCCCGCTTCGGCCCCAGTGACACCCCCCCCCCGATAGCCCAGAGGTCACCTCCTCCCAAGCGGTCTTGGAGGCCAGAAGAAGGAAATACTTGGAGGTGAGACGACTTGGCAGAAACAACCTGTTTCCCTTTTCTGATGGGGGGCAAAGTAAACATGGCAGCATTCTGTGGTTTCTCAGAAATGCAGCCACCCACGAAGACCCACGGGGGAACCGGCTTCTGTGGCCACGGCAAAGAGAGGACAAGCTGAACTCTCTCCCACCTTGGAAAGGCAGCATCGGCTCACCAAGGGGAAAGCGAGGGGCTTGCATTCGGTCACTGCCCAAACTGGTGCTGTCCAGTTCTGGATGAAAACATGAAGCTGCCTACTAAGGAATTGGACCCCTCTTTGGTCCATCAAAGTCAGCATTGTCTACTCAGACTGGCAGCCGCTCTCCAGGGACACAGGCAAAGGCACAAAATTGTCTTCTCTGGATTATGAGATACCTGGAGATTTTGGAAGTGCAGCCTGAAGACAGAAACAGGATACAGGATGACCCTGACAGGCTGGAAAACTGGGCTAAAACCAGTGAAATGAATTTTAACAGGGATAAATGTAGAGTTCTGCATTTAGGTAGGAAAAATCCAATGCATGGTTATAGGATGGGGGAGACTTGTCTTAGCAGTAGTATGTGTGAAAAGGATCTCGGGGTCTTAGTGGATCATACGCTGGATCATACGCTGAACATGAGTCAACAGTGTGATGCGGTGGCTAAAAAGGCAAATGCAATTTTGGGCTGTATCAACAGAAGTAGTCCATTAAATAAATAAAATAGAGTGTCCAGATCACGTGGTCTGATGGTATCACTTTACTCCGCTCTGATAAGGTCTCACCTGGAGTATTGTGTTCAGTTTTGGGCACCACATTTTAAGAAAGATATAGACAAGCTGGAAGGGGTCAAGAGGAGGGTGATAAAGATGGTGAGGGGTCTGGAGACCAAGACCTATGAGGAAAGGTTGAAGGAGCTGGGGATGTTTAGCCTGGAGAGGAGGCAGCTGAGAGGTGATAGGATCACCATCTTCAAGTCCTTAGAACATAAGAGAAGCCAGGTTGGATCAGGCCAATGGCCCATCCAGTCTAACACTCTGTATCACGCAGTGTCCCAAAATTTATATATATATACACACGCTGTGGCTAATAGCCACTGATGGACCTCTGCTGCATATTTTTTTCTAACCCCCTCTTGAAGCTGGCTATGCTTGTAGCCGCCACCACCTCCTGTGGCAGTGAATTCCACATGTTAATCACTCTTTGGGTAAAGAAGTACCTCCTTTTATCCGTTCTAATCTGACTGCTCAGCAATTTCATTGAGTGCCCACGAGTTCTTGTATTGTGATAAAGGGAGAAAAGTACTTCTTTCTCTACCTTCTCCATCCCTTGCATAATCTTGTAAACCTCTATCATTTCACCCCGCAGTCGACGTTTCTCCAAGCTAAAGAGCCCCAAGTCCTTGAAGGGCTGTCCTATAGAGGATGGTGTGGAATTGTTTTCTGTGGCCCTGGAAGGTAGGACCAGAGCCAATGAGTTGTAATTAAATCAAAAGAGTTTCCAGCTGAACATTAAGAGGAAATTCCTGACTGTTAGAGCGATTCCTCAGTGGAACAGGCTTCCTCCTTGGGAGGTGGTGGGCTCTCCTTCCTTGGTGGTTTTTAAACAGAAGCTAGATGGTCATCTGACATCCTGTGAATTTAGGGGGAGGTGTTTGTGAATTTCCTGCATTGTGCAGGAGGTTGGACTAGATGACCCTGGGGGTTCCTTTCAACTCTATGATTCTATGATTCTAAGCTGGTAGGGCCTAGGGATAAGAACATAAGAGAAGCCATGTTGAATCAGTTCAATGGCCCATCCAGTCCAACACTCTGTGTCACATAAGAGAAGCCCTGTTGGATCAGGCCAGTGGCCCATCCAGTCCAACACTCTGTGTCACATAAGAACATAAGAGAAGCTCTGTTGGATCAGGCCAGTGGCCCATCCAGTCAAACACTCTGTGTCACATAATAACATAGGAGAAGCCCTGTGGGATCAGGCCAGTGGCCCATCCAGTCCAACACTCTGTGTCACATAAGAACATAAGAGAAGCCATGTTGGATCAGGCCAATGGCCCATCCAGTCCAACACTCTGTGTCACATAATAACATAGGAGAAGCCCTGTTGGATCAGGCCAATGGCCCATCCAGTCCAACACTCTGTTTCACATAAGAACATAAGAGAAGCCATGTTGGATCAGGCCAATGGCCCATCCAGTCCAACACTCTGTGTCACATAATAACATAGGAGAAGCCCTGTTGGATCAGGCCAATGGCCCATCCAGACCAACACTCTGTTTCACATAAGAACATAAGAGAAGCCCTGTTGGATCAGGCCAGTGGCCCATCCAATCCAACACTCTGTGTCACACAGTGGCCAAAAAACCCCAGGTGCCATCAGGAGGTCCATCAGTGGGGCCAGGCACCAGAAGCAACTTCAGCGGGGCATAATGCCCTAGAGCCTGCCTTCCAAAGTGCCCATTTTCTCCAAGTGAACGATCTCCACTATCTGGAAATCAGCTGTAATAAGCAGGAGATCTCCAGGCACCAGCTGGAGGTTAGCAACCCTAGAGAAGCCTTTCACATCGCCTAACTGCCTAGCCCTTTTTTAACTGGAGATGCCAGGAATTGAACCGGGGACATTCCTTATGCCAGCCGGATGCTCCATCACCATAGCTCTGGCAGAGGTTGTCCTTGAAAGGGCAGCTGCTGAGAGAGTCCTCTCAGCCCCACCCAGCTCACAGGGTGTCTGTTGTGGGGGAAGGAGATAAAGGAGATTGTGAGCTGCTCTGAGGCTCTGAGATTTGGAGTGGAGGGCAGGATATAAATCCAATATCTTCTTCTTCTCAGCTTCGTGTTGTTTTGTGCACAATTCCCTTTCATTTCTGGTCTTTCCCCAATATTGGTTAGCACTGACCATCTCTGCCTATGAATCTGAGGTGGGCTGAGGATTGGACGGAAGGGCCAGCCTGGACGCTGTTTCTGGAGGTTTCCTGGTCTGTGGCAGTTCATTCTGATCTCCTGGTCTCTGATAGCCACGGGGATCCCTTCCCGCGACACCATCGCCCATCCAAAGGGCTCCCCACCCACCATCTGCCTGCCACTTCATCCTTCTGACCTTTAGGCCGAAGAAGCGGCTGCTGAAAGGAGCCGCCAGACCTGAGCGCTTTTCCAAGCCCTCTCCTTGCCTCCCTCCGTGGCTGTTTGCCTCACGCGCCACTCCAAGAGGCGTCTGCCAGGAGAGATTTCCAAGGCGTTTTATGGGCTTCATAAAGTGGGGATCACAGAGCTATTTTTTCCCAGAAGGAAGAAAGGACAAAAGAGAGTGTAAGGAAAATGGGGGGGGGGGGGGGAGAGAGAGAGAGGTGAAGAAAGATTTTCAGTTGGAAACTAAAATCCCTCCCCCTTCCCCTCCCTTCAATTTCCTTCACATGGCGAGAGCATGTCCAGTGATTTGAAGAGCTATTTTTAAAGCGTTTGCACCCTCCCCAGTCCCCACCACCACCTCGTAATCTGATCCAGATGCCTCTCCTCCCTAGAGCTGGCAACTTCTTGGGGTGTTCTCGGACGGGACCCCCACCATCGCTGGCTCCTGCTCCCAGACACCCGAGGCCCGTCCGGCTCGTCCCGGGGGGTTCCCACATCGCTGGCCTGCCTCCTTGGCCAGAGTCTGAGAAGTTGGCCCTTGAGATTGGCAGCGGAGGCCACGCCATCCCGGAGTAGAGCTATTCTTGATTTTATTTGGGCTTTTCAACCATTGGAAACTCATAATCAAAACACTTAAGAGAGCTTTATTGAAAGAAAACCCGGGGACTCCATTCTCCCCCGCCCCCTGCACCCAGCCAATGCTACTCTCTGTTTTAAAAATTGCCCGTTGGGCTGAAGGGTGGTGATGAGTACCCTCCGAAAGCACCTGTGTCTGGGGCAGCATCTGGAACAGCTGGGTAGGGTGAAGCTTGACCCAAAAGCTCTGGCAGCCAGGAACTGCCTGTTCCCAAAGCTGGCAGACGGGACTGCCGGCAAGTCAAACTAGGACACCAGCACCATGGAATGGAGCTCTCTTGGGCCTGGGAATCCATGACCCAGTTCTGTACCACTGCCTGGGGGGAAAAAACCCTCCATGGTCCACTGCATTTGTGTTTCTCTCGAAGAAAACCTTGCTAGGAGCAGAAGAGGGGATTGTCTGGGAGAAGCAGTGCTGTTTGTGGGAAAGATCTGGTCGGTTCAGAAAGCACTTCACACGGAATGCAGCCTGCGGGATGTTGTTTTCTGTTAACCTGTACCCTGTTTTTTGTCAGGCCTGTGACTCTCTTCAATAATAACGGCTCTCCATTTCATCAGGATTAGCGTTTATTGGAAGACAGGATATAGGCTTATATATGGAGAAAGTAGAGAAAGAGGTACTTTTCTCCCTTTCTCACAATACAAGAACTCGTGGGCATTCGATGAAATTGCTGAGCAGACAGGTTAAAATGGATAAAAGGAAGTACTTCTTCACCCAAAGGGTGATTAACATGTGGAATTCACTGCCACAGGAGGTGGTGGCGGCCACAAGTATAGCCACCTTCAAGAGGGGTTTAGATAAAAATATGGAGCACAGGTCCATCAGTGGCTATTAGCCACAGTGTATGTGTGTATATATAAAAAATTTTTGCCACTGTGTGACACAGAGTGTTGGACTGGATGGGCCGTTGGCCTGATCCAACATGGCTTCTCTTATGTTCTCTTATGTTCTTAGGCTTGCCAATCCCCAGGTCCCAGAGGGGGTTCTTCCGCTTTCCCAGGCTCCTTCCCGCCCCCAGTCAGCTGGCCGATGGGGGGAAGCCCTGCCCCCACAGGACCATGTTGCCTTTCCACCTCCAGAGGCTTCCATCTCCGATTGAAAGGCTTCGTCTTGCGATGGGGTGTCTGTGAAGAAGTTGGCAGCAACTTGTGAGTAGAGAGGCCAATCCCTCGCTTCAGAGTCCCCAGAAACGGAGGGGAGGGAAATGTCTGCCCTGCACTTCATTATTCCCTAAGTGGAGATCCATTCTCATAGGGTATAATGGGAAATTGATCTGGAGGTATCGGGGGCTCTGGGGGGGGGCTGTTTTTTGAGGAAGAGGCACCACATTTTCAGTACAGCATCCAGAGCCTCTTCCCAAAATATCCCCCAAGTTTCAAAATGACCAGGGGGTCCAACTCTATGAGCCCCAAAAGAAGGTGCCCCTATCCTTCGTTATTTCCTATGGAAGGAAGGCATTTAAAAAGGTGTGCTGTCCCTTTAAATGTGATATCCAGAACTCCCTTGGAGTTCAGTTATGCTTGTCACACCCTTGCTCCTGCTCCGCCCCCAATGTCTCCTGGCCCCACCCCCAAAGTCCCCAGATATTTCTTGAATTAGACTTGGCAACCCTACCAGTAGCACTTCTATTCTCCTTGTGACTCAGCTTCACAAATGCCTCCATCCCACACCCCTGGTGTCCCTTGCTCCATGCCGAGAAGATGGCAAAAACTCCAGGACCCCTGGCCAAACTGGCCTGGAGAAGAATTACTGCTTGACCCCAAAGTGGCCATCAGCATTTCCCTGGGAGGGTAAGAAGGGGCCACAAGAACGAAGCCCTGATGCAGCCCTTCCTGCCCTCCTAAGTTCACAGAATCAGCATCGCTGCCAGATGGCCATCTAGCTTCTGCTTAAAAACCCCCAAGGAAGGAGAGCCCACCCACCACCTCCCCAGGAGGAAGCCTGTTAGAATCACAGAAGAGTTGGAAGGGACCTCCAGGGCCATCTAGTCTCAACCACTTTATCACGGTCATTCTGAAATGTCCTTCAAAGCAAGTAAACAGCCCTTAGTAGAAACTCAAACTTTAAATGTTGCCAGGTATGGAAGTCTGCTGTCTTCTTGTCTTTCTGTTGAGAGACGCAGATAGCCCGGCTGTTCCTCTTTGAAGAGTGATTCAACAGGTGCAGTAGCAGCAGCACGAGTCCTGGGTTCAAGTTCGTGTTTCCTTTACACTTCCTCTGGCCGCTGTTTTTACAATCTGGAACCCGTGCTTAGGCAACAACTCACAGCCGTATCTTATCGGTATGTACAAATGGTTCTTCATGCATATTGATACGATATGATTTGCTTTGAAGGACATTTAAGAATTACAGTGATAAAGAGGTTGAGTAAAAGAGTGTTTTGCACTTCTATTGCAACATTTGGTGCATGATGTTTTTCTTGCTTTGCTTAACCCCCAGATGGGGGCAGGGGATCCTCTGGGGTTTTTTTTAGATAGAAGTACCAAATTTTCAGCATAGCATCCCAGGCCTCTCCTCAGAACAGCCTCCAAGTTTCAAAAAAATTGGACCAGGGAGTCCAATTCTATGTGCCCCAAAAGAAGGTGCCTCTATCCATTATTTCCAATGGAGGGAAGGCATTTAAAAGGTGGAATCATAGAGTTGGAAGGGACCTCCAGGGTCATCTAGTCCAACCCCCTGCACAATGCAGGAAACTCACAAACCCCTCCCCCTAAATTCACAGGATCTTCATTGCTGTCAGATGGCCATCTAGCCTCTGTTTCAAAACCTCCAAGGAAGGAGAGCCCACCACCTCCCAAGGAGGAAGCCGGTTCCACTGTGGAAATGTTTGGCATTGTGAAAATGTAAGTGCCTCCCCCCCCACCCAGTACTTTTTGTGGGGACTGTTCCAAAATGGGGCAAAAAACAATTGCCAATCCAGAGTGAGGGCATGAAGTGGTGCCCTCGCTCTCCGTTGCTGGGGGATCCTTCTGTGACTGCTCCAGACAAAGAGGGTCAAACAGTGGTGCCAAGAAGCCAGCAGCAAAACTGAAGGCCTTACGATAACCAGCTGCAGATTCAGGAAATTGGCAGGGTTGGGAAATGTCCCTTGAAGTCACACACACCCTTGGCTTCGAGCGATGGCTGCTGTGAGATTTGAGCCAGGGATTCCTCAGCACATGCACTCTTAGCCACATCGCTACATCAGCTCCGTGTAAATACAGACAGACATTGTCAAGTGGTTTGAACACGCATTCCGCTGGCCTGAAAACAAACACTTGCATGTCAATCCATTTATTTTAAATATGTCCATTCTGCTCTCTCCCTCGCAGGAGTAGAAACGGCTTCCAGTGCTACCGACCAAAGGGAATAAAAGGGCAATTTAGAACCACAAAGAAAGCAGCTGCATAAAAACCAAAGGAAAGCAAGGAAATGCTATGCAAAGCAATTGGAGGGGGGGTGTGGGGTCAACCGGTCAGAAAAGCAGGCAGCTCTTTCTAAAATGGGGGGCTGGAAGCCCATATGTGTGTGTGTGTGTGTGTGTGTGTGTATGTATATATATATATATATATATATATATATATATATATATATATATATATATATATATATATATATATGGAACACTTGATAAAAACAAAACCTGGAAGAATATATGCATTCTTACAACCTGGAAGAATCAATACGTTTTCATATTGTAATGGTAAGACCTCACCTGAAGTATTGTGTTCAATTTCAGGACACCACATTTTAAGAAGGATCTAGACAAGCTGGAACGGGTCCAGAGGAGGGCGACAAAGACGGTGAGGGGTCTGGAGACCAAGTCCTATGAAGAAAGGCTGATGGAGCTGGGCATGTTTAGCCTGGAGAGGAGGCGGCTGAGAGGTGATAGGATCACCATCTTCAAGTCCTTGAAGGGCTGTCCTAGAGAAGGTGGAGTGGAATTGTTTTCTGTGGCCCCAGAAAGTAGGACCAGAACCAGTGGATTGAAATTAAATCAAAAGAGTTTCCGGCTCAGCATTAGGAAGAACTTCCTGACCGTTAGAGCAGTTCCTCAGTGGAACAGGCTTCCTCCTTGGGAGGCGGTGGGCTCTCCTTCCTTGGAGGTTTTTCAACAAAGGCTAGATGGCCATCTGACAGCCATGAAGATCCTGTGCATTTAGGGGGAGGTATTTGTGAGTTTCCTGCCTTGTGCAGGGGGTTGGACTAGATGACCCTGGAGGTCCCTTCCAACTCTAGGATTCCTGACCATTAGAGCAGTTCCTCAGTGGAACAGGCTTCCTCCTCGGGAGGTGGTGGGCTCTCTTTCCTTGGAGTTTTTCAACAGAGGTTAGATGGCCACCTGACAGCCATGAAGATCCTGTGCATTTAGGAGGAGGTGTTTGTGAGTTTCCTGCCTTGTGCAGGGGGTTGGACTAGATGTCCCTAGAGATCCCTTCCAACTCTATGATTCTATGATTCATCTGCCACCCGAAAGGCTGCAGATTTTGTGCCAGTTAACGTGTCTTTGGTGCATCCCTGACTCACCTTGGTCACTGGTGGCACCCAGATCAGGGATCTCTGAAGAGGATTTTTGCGGGCAGACAGATGCAGGAGTGTTATAATGGATCAGTTCCCCTGGAGAAAATGGTAGCTTTGGAGTGTGGACTCTGTGGTCTTTGACCCCACTGAAGTCCCTCCCCTCCCCAAATCTACCCTCTTCAAGTTCCACCCCCAAATCTTCAGGTACTTCCCAAATCTGAGCTGGCAGCCCTAGGTTGGGGCGACATCATGTCAGTCTTGTTCCAGTCTGTGATGGCTCTGAATTTCTTCCTGGGCTCCACGAATTTGTTTCCGGGCTCCATTCAAGGTGCTAGTGTTGACTGACGGAAGGCGTGGCCTTGGGTCAGCCAGAGCTCTGGCAGAGGTTGTCCTTGAAAGGGCAGCTGGTGTGAGAGCCCTCTCCAGCCCCACCCACCTCATAGGGTGTCTGTTGTGGGGGAGGAAGGTAAAGGAGATTGTGAGCCGCTCAGAGACTCTTCGAAGTGGAGGGCGGGATATAAATCCAATATCTTCATCTACCTCACAGGGTGTCTGTTGTGGGGGAGGAAGGGAAAGGAGATTGTGAGCCGCTCTGAGACTCTTTGGAGTGGAGGGCGGGATATAAATCCAATATCTTCATCTACCTCACAGGGTGTCTGTTGTGGGGGAGGAAGGGAAAGGAGATTGTGAGCCGCTCTGAGACTCTTTGGAGTGGAGGGCAGGATATAAATCCAATATCTTCAACCACCTCATAGGGTGTCTGTTGTGGGGGAGGAAGGGAAAGGAGATTGTGAGCCACTCTGAGACTCTTCGGAGTGGAAGGCGGGATATAAATCCAATATCTTCATCTGCCTCACAGGGTGTCTGTTGTGGGGGAGGAAGGGAAAGGAGATTGTGAGCCGCTCTGAGACTCTTCGGAGTGGAGGGTGGGATATAAATCCAATATCATCATCTTCTTCTTCTTGTTGGCTATATATTTCAATCTTCATCTGTACTTGTGGAATTTACTTACCTGTTGAAGAAATATTTACAGTTCTTCTGGACTGTTTGATTGCTTGAAAAAATGCACCGTGGGAACAAGAAAGAGAAGATGCTGAAAGCTCCCAACATGGAGAATAAGAGAGAAGGGAGAGTCACTTTTTTCAAGAAGAGGAAGTGAGGATTTCTCATGGGACTGTGTTCCATTATCATATGGATGTGAATAATGGTCAAATAAATATTGTTAGTATATGTGTGTTTAAAAGTGTCTAAAATTAGCAGCCCCGTGGCGCAGAGTGGTAAAGCTGCAGTACTGCAGTCCGAGCTCTCTGCTCATGACCTGAGTTCAATCCCGGTGGAAGCTGGGTTCAGGTAGCTGGCTCAAGGTTGACTCAGCCTTCCATCCTTCCGAGGTCAGTAAAAAGAGTCCCCAGCTTGCTGGGGGGGAAGTGTAGATGACGGGGGAAGGCAGTGGCAAACCACCCCGTAAAAAGTCTGCCATGAAAATGTGATGCAATGTCACCCCGGAGTCAGAAACGACTGGGGCTTGCACAGGGGACTACCTTGACCTTTTTATTTTATTTTATTATGGCCCTCCCTGCCAAAGCAGGCTTTAAAATTGTTATATAATATTTGAGGACTCATTGTGCTCCTATATATATATATATATATATATATATATATATATATATATATATATATATATATATATATATATATATATATATATATATATATATATATATATTTGTGTTATATATATATATATATATTTAAATTTAAAATTGTTATATAATATTTGAGGACTCATTGTGCTCCTATATATATATATATATATTTGTGTTATATATATATATATATTTGGCCGCTGTGTGACACAGAATGTTGGACTGGATGGGCCATTGGCCTGATCTAACATGGCTTCTCTTATGTTCTTATGTTCTTATATTTCAGCGGTTGTATTTATCAGTCTCAGCTGATGCTGAAACCCTATTTTGCATCGGTATTTTCTCTAGGGGAGCTGATCTCTGCCCTCTGGAGATCAGTTTTTAAAGCGGGGGATCTCCAGGCTGCACCTGGAGGCTGGCAACCCTAGGTCTGCTTCAGGTGCCCCCATGATCTGGGGTGGCAAGCTGAGAAAGGGCTTCCTTGGTAGTGGCCCCAAAACTGTGAGGTTCAGTTTTTTTAAAAAAAAATCTGCGTAGGCTAGGGTTTGTTTTGGGAGGGCTCCATCTTGGCAACTTTATCTGCCCGTTCCTCCTCCCCAGAGCTCTGGTCCTCCTCGCCTTCTGCATGCCCGCCTCAACCTGAGAGACAGGGGCTGGACAACTTCATGGCAGTGCATGGATTGGAACTTGGGTCTCCCAGAGCCTTCTCACCTGCACACAAGGGTAGGAAGAGGCCTGGAGGGTGGCATCCAAGATTAGGCTTGCCAATCCCCAGGTCCCAGCGGGGGTTCTTCCGCTTTTCCAGGCTCCTTCCCGCCCCCAGTCAGCTGGCCAGCAGGGGGGAAGCCCCACCCCCAGAGGATCATGTGTCTTTTCACCTCTGGAGGCTTCAGTCTCAAATTGAAAGGCTTCCTCTTGGGATGGGGTGTCTGTGTTACTTTGAAGAAGTTGACAGCAACTCGTGAGTAGAGACACCAATCCCTCGCTTCAGAGTCGTCAGAAACGGGGGGGGGGGCGCCGGGGGAGGGAAACATCTGCTGAGCACTTCATTATTTCCTATGTGGAGATCGATTCTCATAGGGTATAATGGGGAATTGATCTGGAGGTTTCCGGGGGCTCTGGGGGAGCTGTTTTTTGAGGTAGAGTCACCAAATTTTTAGTATAGTATCTAGTGCCTCTCCCCAAAGTACACCCCAAGTTTCAAAACGATTGGACCATGGGGTCCAATTCTATGAGCCTCAAAAGAAGGTACCCCTATCCTTCATTTCCTATGGAAGAAAGACATTTAAAAAGGTGTGCGGTCCCTTTAAATGTGATGGCCAGAACTCCCTTGGAGTTCAATTACGCTTGTCACAGCCTTGTTCCTGGCTCCGCCCCCAAAGTCTCCTAGCTCCACCCCCAAAGTCCCCAGATATTTCTTGAATTGGACTTGGCAACCCTACCCAAGATCCTGACAGCAGTGACGATCCTGTGGATTCAGGGGGAGGTGCTTGTGAGTTTCCTGCATTGTGTAGGGGGTTGGACTAGATGATCCTGAAGGTCCCTTCCAACTCTAGGATTCTCTGATTCTATCCATTTGGGCTCAGCTCTGGGCACTCCCCGCAGGCCCCCAAGGCAAAAGCCTCCTCTGTTCTTTGCTCCCCCATCGGACGCTGCAAACAGGCCTCTGAACACAGATTCCATTGAGCCGCTGGGGCTAATAAATACTGCATTACCCCCCCAGACAAATCTTCCAAACAAAAGAACGCCTGCCTTGGAGGGGGGCTTTCCAGACCACCCCCTCTGCAAAAACAAGCCCAATATTGCAAGGAAAGGCCAACAACTTGGGTGCTCCCCCTCCTGGGGGCTTTTCCAAGGCCCTGGAGTCAGAGGTGTTAATTTTCCAGGGGGGAGGCTGAAGAGTCACTGCCGCAAACTGACTGCAGCCCCCAAAGCAGGCCGACAGGAGAGCCAGGGGGCCTGGAAGCGAGCGAGCCCAGGGCCTCTGCACAACCAGCGCATTCCTGGAGAGAACTGGGCCGTTCATGCGGCATATTTCTGGTTTACCACACAGCTCTGGGAGGCCCTCGCCAGCGAGTGCGCTGTCACGGCGCCCACTTCAATCATTTTTTTTTTTTTTTTGGTCACTGTGACTCAAGACGTCGGGCATTCCCGGCTCTCATTAAACCCCCCCCCCCACACACACAGCCCCCTTGGGCCCAGATCCCTCATCAAAAGTCAACAACAACAAAATGGGGCTGGGATTAATTTCGCCCCTGAATCATCCCCCCCCCTTCCCTGGTGGGTTCTTGCAATTGAAAACGGCTTGGCTGCCTCTTCCCTTCACCCCTGAATCACTCCTGGGTTGTTCCGATGACTGTGCCTTCCCTTCCCTTCCCTTCCCTCCCTGGGTTGATCAAAATCCAGCATCCCTGCGAGAACTTTCTCCGCTTCTGCTCAAGAGGATGATGATGTGCGAAAATTACTCTTTCAGCGCAGAACAGAAAAGGAGGACAAATAAACCCTTCTTTTATTTTTCCCCACAGGGGGAGAAGATCCGGTGCAGATTCATGAACTTGGAGGCGGGGGGGGGGGGAGGGAGAGATTCCCTTCCACTTTGCCTAATAACCCTGCTAAGGGAGGCCTTTTGGATGGCTGTGTGCAATATGTTCCCCTTTCAGAAGGTCGGCAATTCCCCCTGCTCGGATCTGACCTTCCTGGATCACGGGGTTCACTTTCTTCTCACGTGCCTGCCGATTCACATGAACGGACCGTGGAGGATTTCTCTCTTTTTTGCCCCGGGTCGTTTTGTGTGGCTGATTGCATCAGGTTCCTTCCTCCTTCTTTGAAGAAATACAAGTGCTGTCATCGTCGACATTTCTCGATTTGTGCAAACGTCTGTTCACGTTTGTGGCAGCTATTGGTGGATTCTTGCTTTAAGGTTGTGAGTTACGACATTTTTCACAGTCTCCTTTATGGCAGCTCCACACAGCAGTTCATTAAGCCTCACTTTAAGAGCTTAAGAAGAGCTCTTCTGGATCAGACCAGCGAGGGTCCATCTAGTCCAGCAGCCTGTCTCAAGCAGTGGCCAACCAGTTCCTCTGAACAGCCAACAGAGGGGCATAGAGTCACATTCCCCGATAAGAACATAAGAGCCCTGTTGGATCAGATCAACAGTCCATCTGGCCCATCTCACAGAGTGGCCAACCAGTTCTTCTGGAGCAACAGGGCATGAATCTGAGGCCTTATTCTGGATAAGAACACAACAGCTGTGCTGAATCAGACCAGCGGCCCACCTAGTCCAGCCTCCTGTCTCACACAGGGGCCAACCAGTTCCTCTGCACAGCCAGCATCACAGCATAGAGGCTGAGGCCTTCTCCTGATAAGGACATAAGAGCCCTGCTGGATCACCCCACTGGTCCATCTAGTTCAGCATCCTGCCTCACACAGTGGCCAATCAGCACAGAGGCTGAGGCCTCCATAAGAACCTCAGAAGAGCCCTGCTGGATCAGACCAGTGAGGGTCCATCTAGTCCAGCATCCTTTCTCATGCAGCAGCCAACCAGTTCCTCTGGAGGTCCGACAACAGGACTCAGAGGCCGAGGCCTTCCCCTATTGTTGCCTCCTGGCTCTGGGATTCAGAGGTTGACTGCCACTGAACATGGAGGTTCCCTTAGTCAGCCCAGCTAGTAGTCCACGATGGACCTTCCCACTGGGAATCTAATCCCTTTTAAAGCAGCTTCTTCCTGAGGCCATCACTGCATCCTCTGACATTTCGATCACTCATTACGTCAGTCATGGTAGACACCACTGGACATAGGAGAAACAATAGCTGACAGCGCTTTCTGATACTTTTAACAAAGTGGGTTTTCAAAAAAGTGGCTCTTATATATATATATATATATATATATATATATATATATATATATATATATATATATATATATATATATATATATATATATATATATATATATATATATATATATATATCTCTCTCAGTCCAAGACAGGGGTTTGTAACCTTGTGGCCCCCGGAGGGCTCCTATCAGGCCAGTGAGCAAATCTGCTTCCTTCTCCCTCTCTTGCTTCCTTCAGTTATCAGAGACTGTTAAATAAAATATTGCAGGAGTGCTAATCTTTTAAGCATGTTTTATTTAAAGCTTTAAAAAAAAAACACAACAGCATTAATTGTGTTTGTCTGTGTCCTTTATAAAGTTTATGTCTCCACCACCTGGTCTTACATTTTATGACAAGCATTTTACATTTTATTGTTTTATCATATGTTGTACTCCACCCTGAGCCCTGCGGGGAACGGATGGAATAGAAATATACTGAAACAAATAAATAATAACTAATGGTCCGGCCCCACAAGGTCTCATTTATGTCAGATCCGGCCCTCATAACAAATGAGTTCGACACTTCTGCTCTAAGACAGGGTTTCTAACCCCCAGTCTATAGACCGATCCCAACTGGGCCACGAGTTGTATAATTATTTCATTCTATACTATAATGTAGTAGTAATGATGATAATGATAATGATATATTGGAATTATATTCTGGCCTCCACTATGAATCTCAGAGTCTCAGAACCACTCACAATCTCCTTTCCCTTCCTCCCCCACAACAGACACCCTGTGAGGTGGGTGGGGCTGAGAGGGCTCTCAGAGAATCTACCCTTTCAAGGACAACTCTTGCAAGAGAAAGCCATGGCTGACCCAAGGCCATTCCAGCAGCTGCAAGTGGAGGAGTGGGAAATTGAACCCGGTTCTCCCAGATAAGAGTCCACACACTTAACCACCATACCAAACTAATAGGAATAAAATGCACAGTTGTATCATCCCGAAAACATCGCCCCCCCTCCCTCTCCCAGTCTGTGGAGACATCGTCTTCCATAAAACCAGTCCTTGGTACCAAAAAGGTTGGGGACCACTGATCTAAGGCATCTGATAACCAGAGCACTAGAACAAGGGCTACCGAACTGGTGGAGAACAATGCCAACAAAAAGCAATGCAAACAGTGTACATCAAAACAGTGTCATCAAGCCTCACTTATAAAGGGTGGGGTAAGGGGCTGCTGTCAGGAAGGGCCATTTAGAAGGGCTTGATGTCACTCTTTCCCTGCATCTGGAAAAGTGTGCCTGCACAGAAGAGCTTATGGCCTGAATAAAACTTTGTTGGTCTTAAAGGTGCCTCTGGACTCAAACTTTGTTTTATAAAAAGTCGCTGGAACGCTGTTTTGATATCCTAATATTTCTTTTTAAGAACATAAGAGAAGCCATGTTGGATCAGGCCAATGGCCCATCCAGTCCAACACTCTGTGTCACACAGTGGCCAAAAACCCAGGTGCCATCAGGAGGTCCATCAGTTGGAACAGAACACTAGAAGTCCTCACACTGTTGCCTCTCCCAAGCACAAAGAATACGGAGCATCACTTGCCCCAGACAGAGAGTTCCAACAATATGCTGTGGCTAATAGCCACTGATGGATCTCTGTTCCGTATATTTATCCAGTCCCCTCTTGAAGCTGGCTACAATTGTAGCCGCTGCCACCTCCTGTGGCAGTGAATTCCATGTGTTAATCACCCTTTGGGTGAAGAAGTACTTCCTTGTATCTGTTCTAATCTGGCTGCTCATCAATTTCATTGAGTGTCCACAAGTTCTTGTATTGTGAGAAAAAGAGAAAAGGACTTCTTTCTCTACCTTCTCTATCCCGTGCATAATCTTGTAAACCTTTATCATGTCACCTCTCAGTTGACGTTTCTCCAAGCTAAAGAGCCCCAAGCATTTTATACCTTTCTTCATAGGGAAAGTGTCCCAACCCTTTAATCATTCTAGTTGCCCTTTTCTGCACTTTTTGCAATGCTATAATATCTTTTTTGAGGTGCAGTCACCAGAACAGTACACAGTACTCCAAATGAGGCTGCACCATTGATTTATACAGGGGCATGATGATACTAGCTGATTTGTTTTCAATTCCCTTCCTAATAATTCCCAGAATAGCGTTGGCCTTTTTTTTATTGGACTTGGCAACCCTACGCCCAGCTCTGTTGCAAAGGGCAGAAGCGATCTGGAGTTTGTGGGTGATGCTTGGGAGAAAAGGGTGCTGCATGAGAATAGCAAGCCCTCGCAGTCACGTTTCTGCAGCAAAGAGAGCAAATATGCTTTCAGACATTCACTTCACCTCCCCCAGTTTTGGAATTCCGAACTCCCCCCCTCCCTTCTTTCCTACAAAGTCACACGGAGCGATTAGGCACCCTCCATTCTGATTTTTGTGTCTAAATTTGGGATCAAGAGGGCCGTTTGCCTTCCCTATGCCTGAGCCTTCCCCTCTCCATCACCAGCCTGCTGTGATAAAGCCATGCCAACGACCAGCGTGGCGGGGAGCGAGGCACGATAAGATGCGTGGGGCCCTGCCGAATTGCAACAGACAGAATATTCTTTCCAAGGACAAAAGGGAATGTGGCAGACACACAGGCCAGCGAGCAGAGCCCAGGCAAGGGAGGGGGTGAGGCCAAGCGGCTGGGGCAAGCTGCAAGGTTGTCAGCTTCCAGGTAAAGCCTGGAAATCTCCTAGCATTACAGATGACCTCCAGGCTATGAAGATCAGCTCCCCTGGAGAAAGTAATACAACAAAAAATGCAAGCTAGTGACCAATTTAACTAAGAAATATATAGAAACCAGTCCAAATGTCCAAAACATGTACATTCAAGGCCCAAAGTAATGTGGTGACAAGCCAATCGATTAAGTACTTGTTTCTTTCCAGTCTTCATCAGACCTGGGACCACTAACAAAAGAAAATATTATATACAAAAATACCAGAAGGACATTCAGACACCACCAACCCTCTTCCAGTGAAAAAAAATATCATACTTACATAGGGTTGCCAATCCCCAGGTAGGGGCAGGGGATCCCCCGGTTTGGAGACCCTCCCCCCACTTCGGGGTCCTCAGAAAGCAGGGGGAGGGGAGGGAAATGTCTGCTGGGAACTCTATTATTCCCTATGGAGATTTATTCCCATAGAAAATAATGGAGAATTGATCTGCGGGTATCTGGGGCTCTGGGGGGGCTGTTTTGGGGGGTAGAGGCACCACATTTTCAGTATAGCATCTAGTGCCACTCCCCAAAATACCCCCCAAGTTTCAAAAAGATTGGACCAGGGGGTCCAATTCTATGAGCCCCAAAAGAAGGTGCCCCTATCCTTCATTATTTCCTATGGAAGGAAGGCATTGGAAAGGTGTGCCGTCCCTTTCAATGTGATGGCCAGCACTCCCTTTGGAGTTCAATTAGGCTTGTCACAGCCTTGATCTTGGCTCCACCCCTAATGTCTCCTGGCTCCACCCCCAAAGTCCCCAGATATTTCTTGAATTGGACTTGGCAACCCTATACTGAGAAAGTGGCTGCTTTGGAAAGTGGACTCTATACATTATACCCTCCCTGACCTGTGCCCTTCCTCGACTCCAGTTTGGTGTAGCCAGCTGTGGGGTCTAATCTGGAGAGTTGGGCCTTAATTCCCCACTTCTCCTCCACATGCAGCCAGCTGGGTGACCTCGGGACAGTCCCAGCTCTCTCAGTCTCACCTGCCTCACAGGGCGCCTGTTGTAGGGAGAGGAAGGGAAGGCGATTGTAAGCTGCTCCAGGATTCTTCTTCTTCTTCCTCCACCCCCCCTCCCCAAATTTCCAGGAATTTCCCACCCTGGATCTGTTAACCCTAATGACCCATAACTGTCTACCCTAGCAAGTGGCCAGAAGAAGAAGAAGATATTGGATTTATATCCCGCCCTCCACTCCGAAGAGTCTCAGAGCGGCTCACAATCTCCTTTCCCTTCCTCCCCCACAACAGACACCCTGTGAGGTAGATGAAGATATTGGATTTATATCCCGCCCTCCACTCCGAAGAGTCTCAGAGGGGCTCACAATCTCCTTTACCTTCCTCCCCCACAACAGGCACCCTGTGAGGTAGATGAAGATATTGGATTTATATCCCACCCTCCACTCCAAAGAGTCTCAGAGCGGCTCACAATCTCCTTTACCTTCCTCCCCCACAACAAACACCCTGTGAGGTGGGTGGGGCTGGACAGGGCTCTCACAGCAGCTGCCCTTTCAAGGACAACCTCTGCCAGAGCTCTGGCTGACCCAAGGCCATGCCAGCAGGTGCAAGTGGAGGAGTGGGGAATCAAACCCGGTTCTTCCAGATAAGAGTCCGCACACTTAACCACTACACCAAACTGGCTCTCCAGGAAAGAAGATTAGGGGAAGGGGCAGTTTAGGAAACTTTCCTCTTCCCCATGAGTGTCTCCTGGGATCTCTGTGCAGCTGCTGGGGGGGGGGGGGGTAAATGGAACACCCCCGCCCCCCAACAAGCACTGCAGGTCCCTTGCTCAAGAAAGCCAGTTTGGTGTCGTGGTTAAGGACGTGGACTCTCATCTGGAAGAACCAGCTTTGGTGCCCAACTCCTCCACATACAGCAGCTGGTGCGACCTTGAGTCAGTCTCGGTTCTTTCAGAGCTGCTCTTGCAAGAGCAGTTCCTGTCAGAGCTCTCTCAGCCCCACCTGCCTCACAGAGTGTCTGTTGTGGGGAGAGGAAGGGGGAGGAGATTTTAAACCACTCTGAGACTCCAAGTGAACGGCGGAGTATAAATACAATCTCCTCCTCCTTTTCCTCCTCCTCCTCCTCTTCCTTTCTTCTTTGTGATACAGGAGAGCCCCAAACCATCAACTGGCTGAGGGGGAACAAAGACACTACAAAACAGGCCACCCCTCCCCAAAGCCCACCCTCCCCGGCCCTACCCCCAAATCTCCAGGAATTCTCCAGCCCAGAATTGGCAACCCCAGCCTCAGGGGTCATCATGACTCCCTGGCAGATCTGTAGGTCCCTGTCTGAAGAGGGGAGGCAGGGAAGATGGAAAGGGCGAGATGCGATCCCCTCAAATCTGGTGAGACTCTGCCCTCCGATGGCCAAAAAGGCAAGAGATGAGCCTTCTCTGGGGAGAACCGGAGAAGGGAGTAGACAGAGAGGCTTTTAGGTCGAGGCTCCCGCTTGTTTGAAGGCCTTTGTTCCCTCTGCTGTGCTCCTCCCCCCAGAGTTAACCCCTCTTTTGGAATACTGTGTACAATTCTGGTCACTGCACCTCAAAAAGGATATTCCAGCACTGGAAAAAGTCCAGAAAAGGGAAACTAGAATGATTAAAGGTTTGGAGCACTTTCCCTATAAAGAAAGGTTAAAACGCTTGGAGCTCTTTAGCTGGGAGAAACGTCGACTGCGGGGTGACCTCATAGAGGTTTACAAAATTATGCAAGGGATGGAGAAAGTAGAGAAAGAAGTCCTTTTCTCCCTTTCTCACAATACAAGAACTCATGGGCATTCGATGAAATTGCTGAGCAGTCGGGTTAGAACAGATAAAAGAAAGTACTTCTTCACCCAAAGGGTGATTAACACATGGAATTCACTGCCACAGGAGGTGGTGGCGGCTATAAGCATAGACAGTTTCAAGAGGGCATTGGATCAGCATATGGTGCAGAGGTCCATCAGTGGCTATTAGCCACAGAGTATAGATGGAACTATGGGAGGGCTTTTAGTGTCCTGGCCCCACTGATGGAGCTCCTGATGGCACCTGGGGGTTTTGGCCACTGTGTGACACATAGTGTTGGACTGGATGGACCATTGGCCTGATCCAACATAACTTCTCTTATGTTTTTATGTCTGGGGCAAGTGATACTCTGTACTCTTGGTGCTGGGAGCGGCAACAGTGGGAGGACTTCTAGTGTCCTGGCCCTACTGCTGGACCTCCTGATGGCACCTGGGTTTTTTGGCACCTGTGTGACAAAGAGTACTGGACTGAATAGGCCATTGGCCTGATCCAACATGGCTTCTCTTATGTTCTTATGACTGAGTCAGTGATGCTCTGTATTCGTGGTGCTTGGGAGGGGCAACAGTGGGAGGATTTCTAGTGTCCTGGCCCCACTGCTGGACCTCCTGATGGCACTTGGGTTTTTTCGCCACTGTGTGACACAGAGTGTTGGGCTGGATGGGCCACTGGCCTGATCCAACAGGGCTTCTCTTATGTTCTTATGTGACACAGAGTGTTGGACTGGATGGGCCACTGGCATGATCCAACAGGGCTTCTCTTATGTTCTTATGAGACACAGAGTGTTGGGCTAGATGGACCATTGGCCTGATCCAACAGCGCCTCTCTTATGTTCTTATGAGACACAGAGTGTTGGGCTGGATGGGCCACTGGCCTGATCCAACAGGGCTTCTCTTATGTTCTTATGTGACACAGAGTGTTGGACTGGAGGGGCCATTGGCCTGATCCAACGGGGCTTCTATTATGTTCTTATGTGACACAGAGTGTGGGACTGGAGGGGCCATTGGCCTGATTCAACAGGACTTCTTTTATGTTCTTATGTGACACAGAGTGCTGGACTGGATGGGCCACTGGCCTGATCCAACAGGGCTCCTCTTATGTTCTTATGTGACACAGAGTGCTGGACTGGAGGGGCCATTGGCCTGATCCAACAGGGCTTCTCTTATGTTCTTATGTGACACAGAGTGCTGGACTGGAGGGGCCATTGGCCTGATCCAACAGGGCTCCTCTTATGTTGTTATGTGACACAGAGTGCTGGACTGGAGGGGCCACTGGCCTGATCCAACAGGGCTTCTCTTATGTTCTTATGTGACACAGAGTGTTGGACTGGATGGGCCACTGGCATGATCCAACAGGGCTTCTCTTATGTTCTTATGAGACACAGAGTGTTGGGCTAGATGGACCATTGGCCTGATCCAACAGGGCCTCTCTTATGTTCTTATGAGACACAGAGTGTTGGGCTGGATGGGCCACTGGCCTGATCCAACAGGGCTTCTCTTATGTTCTTATGTGACACAGAGTGTTGGACTGGAGGGGCCATTGGCCTGATCCAACGGGGCTTCTCTTATGTTCTTATGTGACACAGAGTGTGGGACTGGAGGGGCCATTGGCCTGATTCAACAGGACTTCTTTTATGTTCTTATGTGACACAGAGTGTTGGACTGGAGGGGCCATTGGCCTGATCCAACGGGGCTTCTCTTATGTTCTTATGTGACACGGAGTGTGGGACTGGAGGGGCCATTGGCCTGATTCAACAGGGCTCCTCTTATGTTCTTATGTGACACAGAGTGCTGGACTGGAGGGGCCACTGGCCTGATCCAACAGGGCTTCTCTTATGTTCTTATGTGACACAGAGTGCTGGACTGGAGGGGCCACTGGCCTGATCCAACAGGGCTTCTCTTATGTTCTTATGTGACACAGAGTGCTGGACTGGAGGGGCCACTGGCCTGATCCAACAGGGCTTCTCTTATGTTCTTATGTGACACAGAGTGCTGGACTGGAGGGGCCACTGGCCTGATCCAACAGGGCTTCTCTTATGTGACACAGAGTGCTGGACTGGAGGGGCCACTGGCCTGATCCAACAGGGCTTCTCTTATGTTCTTATGTGACACAGAGTGCTGGACTGGAGGGGCCACTGGCCTGATCCAACAGGGCTTCTCTTATGTTCTTATGGTGGGTGAACCACAGCCCGGGAACAGGAGCTGGCAGGCTGAGGGCAGAGCAGGTTCGGGCATTTTGCAAGGAAGCACCCTGAGAAGACCACCTGGGTGGGTTCCTGCTGGCAGCATCATTGCCTTTGCCAACACAGTCCATGCTGGACACCATTTTGGCCGCAGCATCTTTCAGACCATCTTTTTTTACCCCAACAGGCATCCGGGGCTCCCTTTGGCAAAATAAATAAATAAATACAATAAACATTAGTTGGATGGAGCTCCAATTTCTTTAGTGTTCAAGCAGCCCTTGATGCCCCAGGTGCAAGAAGAAGAGATTGGATTTATACCCCGCCCTTTGCTACCTGAGGGAGTCTCAGAGCAGCTTGCAATCTTCTTTCCCATTTCCCCCCCCCCCGCAACAAACACCCTGTGAGGTGGGTGGAGCTGAGAGAGCTCTTCCAGAAGCTGCCCCTTCAAGGACTGAGTCTC
The DNA here is from genome assembly GCF_032191835.1 of Heteronotia binoei. Classification (NCBI taxonomy): domain Eukaryota; kingdom Metazoa; phylum Chordata; class Lepidosauria; order Squamata; family Gekkonidae; genus Heteronotia; species Heteronotia binoei. The sequence continues at coordinate 124,807,470 of NC_083231.1, read as the reverse complement.
AGAGCGACCAACAATCTTCTTTCCCTTCCCCTCCCCACCACAGAAACCCCTGTGAGGGAGGTGGGGCTGAGAGAGCTCTGACAGAAACTGCACATGAGAGAACAGCTCTGCGAAAACTGTGACTGGCCCAAGGTCACGCCAGCAGGTGCATGTGGAGGAAGAGTGGGGAATCAAACCTGGTTCTCCCAGATTAGAGTCCACTCTTTTAACCAGTACACCAAACTGGCTCTCAATGAGCTCAGTTGAGTTTTCACAAAGAAGAAGACATTGGATTTATATCCCGCCCTCCACTCCGAAGAGTCTCAGAGTGGCTCACAATCTCCTTTCCCTTCCTCCCCCACAACAGACACCCTGTGAGGTAGATGAAGATATTGGATTTATATCCCGCCCTCCACTCCGAAGAGTCTCAGAGCGGCTCACAATCTCCTTTACCTTCCTCCCCCACAACAGACACCCTGTGAGGTAGATGAAGATATTGGATTTATATCCCGCTCTTCACTCCGAAGAGTCTCAGAGCGGCTCACAATCTCCTTTCCCTTCCTCCCCCACAACAGACACCCTGTAAGGTAGATGAAGATATTGGATTTATATCCCGCCCTTCACTCCGAAGAGTCTCAGAGCGGCTCACAATCTCCTTTCCCTTCCTCCCCACAACAGACACCCTGTGAGGTGGGTGGGGCTGGAGAGGGCTCTCACAGCAGCTGCCCTTTCAAGGACAACCTCTGCCAGAGCTATGGCTAACCCAAGGCCATGCTAGCTGGTGCAAGTGGAGGAGTGGGGAATCGAACATGGTTATCCCAGATAAGAGTCCGCACACTTAGCCACCACACCAAACGGGCTCTCCACACCAAACTTGCTCTCCAAGAAATTTCTCTCTTCCAAGTTGTGCATCTTGTGTGGTTCCAGACTGGAAACAGCTGTATTGTTATAGGCTGACGCTGGTACTTACATCGTTATCTGTGAGGAATAAAGTTGCTGTGTGCTCCCAAGTGCCAGTTTCCAGAAAACATAACCCACAGCAGGGGTGTCAAACATGCAGTCTGGGGGCCGAATCAGCCCCTTGGAGGGCTCCTATCAGGCCCCCGAGCAACTGGCTGTCATCTGCTTCCTTCTCCCTCTCTTGCTTCCTTCTGCATCACAGCTTGCTTTGCCAGCCTTGCTCAATCGCACAGGAGTCACAGAGCAAAACCTCTATTTCCTCTATTGGCTGAGGGAGGAAGGGGGGGAGGCAGAGCTTGTTTTTCCAGGCTCTCTCAATTGCACAGTAGAGCTACTGAGCCAAGCCTCCATTCTATTGGCTGAGACTCTCCCCCCCCCCCCGCCAGTCCCCTGAGGAAGGAAGGAAAGAGCCAGAGCTTCCTTTGCCCAGTTCCCTGGATCCCATGGGAGAAATATAAAAAAGCACCTTTCAGACCAATGAGTGCTAATGTTTTAAGCATGTTTTAAGTTTATATAAACTTATATGTTTTAAGTTTATATAAACGTAAAACTTAATATATAGAATTGTGTTTGTCTGTGTCCTTTATAAAGTTTATATCTCTGCTACCTAATCTTAAATAGGTACACACATGGCCCGGCCCAACCTGACGTAGCCCAACAAGGTCCCATTTATGTCAGATCCGGCCCTCATAAGAAATCAGTTAGACACCCCTGACCTAAAGAAACTAAAAAGGCCAAAATTAAGGTCTTTTTTGGGGGGGGGGGGACTTGCTAAACCACCAGAGCCAGCTTCAATAGACCCAAACGCTTCTTGCTTTCTCTTTCAATTAATGAGATTTGGGGTTAATAAATCTCTCGTTTCCTCTTTCTTAATGTATGTCCAGTGAGCAAGTCTATTGCATTATTTTGCATCCATTCACAAGATTTATACGCCACATCCCCCGGCAGTCTTGCTGGGGTCGGTTCACTAGTAAAAGCAATACCGTAAAACCACTAAAACATCATAAATTATCGATATAAAAACAAAACAAGCACTAAAAAGAGGGCATGGCATAAAAATAACATAAAACAACTGCTGGGTTATGCTAAAAATATCCGTGAAACAGACCTTGGAGCAGAAGAAGACTATAAAAGAGCCACTTTTTTGAAAACCCACTTTGTTAAAAGTATCAGAAAAGTTTCCGTCAAAGCTGAATGTGCTTTCAGCTTTCTGGCTCTGAAATTCTTGGGAATTGGGGGGCTGAGATTAAGGAAGCCAGGATCTAGGGAGGGGAGGGAGTTCACCAGCAGTGTCCCATCTAAGCTGAGTTAGGGTGAGCCGGCTCACAGTTTTTTAGCTACCGGCTCACACATTTTTGTCTTAGCTCAGGAAATTTGCCCCAGAGCAAACTAATTGATGCAGTAGATCATAGCTTTCATGCCAGTACCTCACAAAATGGAATTTTTGCTCACCAGGCTCCACAGCTTAGAGGGAGCATTGCCTGTGAGCAGGCAGAGCTGAGAGAGCTCTGACAGAAACTGCTCTTGAGAGGAACAGCTCTGAGAGAACTTGTGGCTAGCCCAAGGTCACACCAGAAGTTGCAGGTGGAGGAGTGGAGAATCAAATCCAGTTCTCCCATATTAGAGTCTGCCACTCTTGACAGCAGGCCCTGTACTAAGAGACCACGAAGAAGATGAATGGGTTGCTTACCTGTAACTGAGGATATTCAAGCGGTCATCTGTGCAGTCACGCTACCCGCCGTCCTTCCACACTGCTTTACGTCCTCTTTAGGGCTGTTAGTGGTCAGAAGGAACTGGTGGGATCCTCGCACCCGTCCCAGTAGGCATGCACGGTGGAGCTCCTGTGAACGCCCAGTGGGAGAAGCTCACAAGACTCCACAGCTTAGAGGAGGCATTGCTCACCAGGGATAAGACCTGAACTCTGGATCACGTGAAGCTGTTAAGCTGAGTAATGTTAATCGGGACCCCAAAAGGAAGCTATATACAAATTTTTCTTTAGATGTGTTTGGAATGAGTATATAGAGTTTTTTCTTGAAGGAAATAGAACTTACCTGACGAAGGACCATGGACTGAAACGCACTTCAAAATCCGGAAATCGCGTAGTGTGTGGAATTATAATTTGAGGTTACTTGTGTGGAATTCATGTAATCATAGAATCATAGAGTTGGAAGGGACCTCCAGGGTCATCTAGTCCAACCCCCTGCACAATGCAGGAAATTCAAAAATACCTCCCCCTAAATTCAAAGGATCCACATTGCTGTCAGGTGGCCATCTAGCCTCTGTTGAAAAACCTCCAAGGAAGGAGAGCCCACCACCTCTCGAGGAGGAAGCCTGTTCCACTGAGGAATCGCTCTAATGGTCAGCAAGTTCTTCCTAATGTTGAGCCGGAAACTCTTCTGATTGAATTTCAACCCATTGGTTCTGGTCCTGCCTTCCGGGGCCACAGAAAACAATTCCACTCCATCCTCTGTCTAATTATATCTTGAGCCTACTTTCCAAGAATACATATTCATTTGAAGACAGCAGTGTGCATTATTAAGAGACTGCTTGAGTAAAGAGACTGCTTAGTTGAAGGACTTCCAAAAAGAATTTTTGTAATAAGGACAGTGTCAATATATTTCGAGCTCCGTGGCGCAGAGTGTTAAAGCTGCAGTACTGCAGTCCTAAGCTCTGCTCATGACCTGAGTTCGATCCCCAGTGGAAGCTGGGTTTTCAGGTAGCCGGCTCAAGGTTGACTCAGCCTTCCATCCTTCAGAGGTCTGTAAAATGAGTCCCCAGTTTGCTGGGGGGAAAGTGGAGATGACTGGGGAAGGCAATGGCAAACCACCCTATAAAAAGTCTGCCGTGAAAACGTTGCAAAAGCAACGTCACCCCAGAGTCGGAAACGACTGGTGCTTGCACAGGGGACCTTTCCTTCCTTTCCAATATATTTCTTTGTACATTGTATATTCTTTGTAGCATCATTGAACACAGTTTTTTGGGTTGAGGTTGTTTGATTTGAGACACCAGGGATATGGTGGCAGAAAGTCTACCTTCTAAAGCGGCCATTTCCGTCAGGGGAACTGCCTGCTGCCACCAAGAGTTCAGTTGTAATTCCAGGAGATCTCCAGCCACCGCCTGGAGGTTGGGAAGTCTACCCTAAGCACTCTCGCTTGTGGCGCTGCCCCTCCAGTTGACAACCTGGGAGTTTGGAGTGGGGAGCCACGCTGGGTGTTCTGACCCTACCTCACCCGCCACCTTTCTTCCTGGCGAAATGAAGCCCATGGAAAAGGGTGCTCCATCTCGCCATGCCCCGGCCAGCCAGCCAGCACAGCAGGCACTGGGTTCAAGGTCAGGTCTTGCCTATTAGGGACCTGATGAAGCCGTCCCACAGCGTGAGCCCCGGCTGAACACGGCTCCCAGGCACGGAATCAAGCTGGGGAGGTGAGGCCTGCGAAATGAGCGCTGGCCCAGAAGGAGTCTCCGTCGCAGGTCCATTTTGGGGGGAGCTGAGGGAGTGATGGTCATGAAGGGGTTAGCTGTCAGGCCGGATCATCCTCTGGACAGGCAGCCCATGGCGGTGGCCCTCAACCCACCCACCCCTGTGCTTGGAGGGCACCCCTGCTCAAACTCCAGTTGACAGTCAGGGAATGGGGGGGGGGGGTGCCAAACCTGGACAACGCCATTCACTCGGGACCTTTCCTTTCTACTCCTTTCTTTAGGGCTTTGCGAAATAGAGAGATGCCGTCTGTTTTACATGCACCCATATTCTGAAAAGGCAGTGCTGGGAAGCACTGAGAAAAGGTTAACGATGCTGGGCGATTATGGCATGTGTCCACGGTTCTTTTCTTTTACTTCTGTGTTCCAGTAACGGCTGTGTTGTAACTTGCAGGCTGCCAGAATTCCCGTTAAAGTAACCATCACCGGACATACCTGTGGGTTGGGAAAAACCTTGTAGTAAGCCCCGGATGTCATAATTTGGAGCATATGGATTTTTTTTCCTGCATTTAGGTAGGAAAAATCCAATGCATGGTTATAGGATGGGGAAGACTTGTCTTAGCAGTAGTATGTGAGAAAAGGATCTAAGGGTCTTAGTGGATCATACGCTGAACATGAGTCAACAGTGTGATGCGGTGGCTAAAAGGGCAAATGCAATTTTGGGCTGTATCTACAGAAGTCTAGTGTCCAGATCACGTGATGTGATGGTATCGCTTTACTCTGCTCTGGTAAGACCTCACCTGGAGTTTTGTGTTCAGTTTTGGGCACCACATTTTAAGAAGGATTTTAAGAAGACAAGCTGGAACGGGTCCAGAGGAGGGCGACGAAGATGGTGAGGGGTCTGGAGACCAAGTCCTATGAGGAAAGGTTGAAGGAGCTGAGGATGTTTAGCCTGGAGAGGAGGCGGCTGAGAGGTGATAGGATCACCATCAAGTCCTTGAAGGGCTGTTCTATAGAGGATGGTGTGGAATTGTTTTCTTTGGCCCCGGAAGGTAGGACTAGAACCAATAAGTTGAAATTAAATCAAAACAGTTTCCGGCTCAAATGAGGAAGAACTTCCTGACCGTTCGAGCGGTTCCTAGGTGGAACAGGCTTCCTCCTCGGGAGGTGGTGGGCTCTCCTTCCTTGGAGGTTTTTCAACAGATGCTAGATGGCCATCTGACAGCAATTAAGATCCTGGGAATTTAGGGGGAGGGGTTTGTGAGTTTCCTGCATTGTGCTGGGGGTTGGACTAGATGACCCTGGAGGTCCCTTCCAACTCTATGATTCTATGTTTCAGAATCATTATGGGTGGAAGTGACATATCACCACCTGTGTTCCTTCCCATTTATCCCTGGTTCTCCTCTCTTTCCCCCTCTGTCTCCCTTCCCCAAACCCCGAAACGTAGATGGCAGGTTCCCTTGGGCAGGGATCCAACATGTTCTCGAGTTACTCCTCAAAGCACCAGGGCTGCCACGAAGCATTAGTAATCGTCAGGTGTACTTTCTTTCGCTTTTGAACCCCTCCTGAACCAATTGCTCAGGCTGCGTTGGGAATTCAGCGGTTCCCAGACCGGGTTTTAATGACAGCTCAGCTTTTCAGATCTCTCGCTCGTGGGCCCGCGCCGTGCATCTGATATTGCCGAGGAAGCTCAGGATACAGTTTGGCTCACAGTTGCAATTCAGCTGGATTTTGTGAAATTGGGCTGGGGTCGGCAGGTGGGAGGGCTTCTTGGAGTGCAGCTCAGCCTTAGCTGAGGAAAGGCGGCTAAGGGGCTGAGGAAGACCAGGCCCTGGCTCCTTCCTGTAGGATTTTATCGTTTTGTCTGAAAGAGGAGCTGAGCTAAATCCGACTTCTGAAGCATCCTTTTTGAGGATTAAGGGAAATGGTTTACCTTGAAGATGATTTTACATTTCTCAGCCCTGCAGTTCCGACTCAGGAATTTCACTTTTGCTTCTCACAGGTGCAAATCGCTGTTTGTGCCATTTTCTGTTCCCTTGCACACAATGTACCCTTTTCCAGCATTACTTGCGCATGGAGAAGCCGTTGCATCAACAAGAAACTGAGCGTAGCTATACTGGATGTCTGCTGCCCCCAATGTTTTAAATGTTTAAATGGTTCAATGTTTTAAATGGTTTAATGCTTAAATTTAAATGCTTTATGCTTAACTCCTATTTATGTTAGATTCCTGTGTTGTAAGCCGCCCTGAACCACTTGTTGGGAAGGGCGGGATAGAAGTCATAAAATAAATAAATAAAATAAAATTTTATTTATATGACAATAATTTAGCCCATCTCTCTCAGCATTTCCCTGGGTGTGTAAGAAAGGGCCATGATGAGAACGAAGCAGTGATGCAGCCCTTCCTGCCCTCCTTCTCATGATCTGCCTAATTCACAGGATCCACATTGCTGTCAGGTGGCCATCTAGCCTCTGTTTGAAAGCCTCCAAGGAAGGAGAGCCCACCACCTCCCGAGGAAGAAGCCTCTTCCACTGAGGAACCGCTCTAACGGTCAGGAAGTTCTTCCTAATGGTCAGTTGAAAACCCTTTTGAATTAATTTCAACCTGCTGGTTCTGCTCTGACCTTCTGGGGCAACAGAATACAACTCCATGACAGCCCATCTCTATGACAGCCCTTCAAGTCCTTGAAGATGGTGATCCTACCACCTCTCAACTGCCTTCTCTCCAGGCTAAACATCCCCAGTTCCTTCAACCTTTCCTCATAGGACTTGGTCTCCAGACCCCTCACCATCTCCATTACTCTCCTCTTCACTTGTTCCAGCTTGTCTATATCTTCCTTCAATTGTGGTGCCCAAAACTGAACAAAAGGTTTAACCAGAGCAGAGTAAAGCGATACCATCACTTCAAGTGATCTGGACACTATGACCGATTCCCCACTAGGCTTGTTCTAGCGTCTGAGCTCTTCCCCCCCCCTCCAATTCTTCCATCCGATTTTGTACAAGCTGTGACTCGCTCCGCCTCTTTCCCACGGCAAACAGAAACTAGTTTTCAGAGGATCTTGCTTGCAGCGGGGAAGTCGCAGCTCCGAGGCATAGGGCTGGCAAGGCCCGGTCTGGGCAGGGGTTTCCCCCGCCTGGAAGGTTCCCAACCCACCACCCCACATTGGGCTGGAGGGGGGAACCTCCCCCAATGTCGCTGGCACAATGATGTCACCCAGAAGTAATGTCATCAAAATGGCGGCACGCACGTGGGGCGCTCTAGACATTTCTGGGAAAACTCTATGGTTTTCCCAGACTCTCTAGCCATTTGGGAGGGGAAACTCTATGGTACAATAGGTACCATAGAGTTTTTGCCTCCCAAATGGCTAGAGCATCCAGGAAAAATCATAGAGTTTTCCCGGAAACGCCTAGAGTGGCCCACACGCATGGCGCCATTTTGATGACGTCATTTCTGAGTGATGTCATTGCACCAGCAATGTAGGAGGAAAGTCCCCCACTACAGGAAGCTGTGGACTTGGCAACCCTGCTGAGGCAGCCTGTGCAAAATCAGACAGAAGCGTCAGGGGGAAAGAGCTCCAACACTGGAACAAGCCTAGTGGGAAACTGGTCTATATCTCTGTCGATACAGCCCCAAATTGCATTGGCCTTTTTAGCCACCGCATCACACCGCTGACTCCTGTTCAGGGTATGGTCCGCTAAGACCCCTAGATCCTTTTCACACAGACTCTTGCTGCCAAGACAAGCCTCCCCGTCCTATAACGATTCCCCTTTCTCTCTTTTCCCTCCACCTTCTTGGGTTCTGCCCCCCCTCCTTGTCTCTCCACCAGAAAGTTCAACTGCGCCTCTTTATCAGACAACCTGGATTAAAGAGAGTTCCGCCCCCCCAAGGAGTGACGTTCACTAAGGCTGACTTCCTGCCCCAAAGTTTGCGACCTCTCCCTTGACCTCATTGGATTATCAGTGGGGAAGCCTTCTGACTCATTAGCTGGGATCAAGAGGTCAAACCAGATTTAAAGGACTCCTCCTGGAGGTGGTTGCTAACTGCGGTGGGAGTTTTTACCCAGCCAGTCTCGTGGAGCTCACTTCCCTTGCTTTGAATTCAGGGCAGATAACTTGGGGGGGGGGGGGGGGGGAATAGGGATTACAGTGGATTTTCCCTTTAATTATAGGAAATTAAAGGCAAATTTGGAAGCTCAAGAAAAGCAGTTGAGAAACAGAAGTTACAACTGTAAAAAACCTTCGAGGGGGGAACTGATTAAGAAATTGATTTTTTTTTTTTGCTTTATTTTCTTTCTTTTCTTTTTTACTGTACTCTCAGCACGCATGCCAGCGATGTAGTTGCTAAGGTTTCAATTCCAGACTCACTTGGTATTATGGTTGCCAATCCCCAGGTGGGACCAGGGAATCCTCTGGTTTGGAGGCCCTCCCCTCACTTCAGGGTCAGCAGAAAGCCAGGAGTTGGAGGGAACTGTCTGATGGGGAGACCAGTATCCATAGGGTATAATGGAGAATTGATCCATGGGTATTTGGGATTCTGGCAACATGAGGTTTTTTGAGGTAAAGGCACCACATTTTCTTTTCTTTTTTTTTAAATATGTATATTTTTATTATTAATACATTATCCGTTTCTCTACATGGTTTCTGATATCCATTTTACATTTACCCCCAACCCACCCCCCTTAGTCTATACATCCTTTTCTTCTTCCAGCCAGGGACATAGGACTCGAAGCTTCCACTGAATGTCCACTCTCCTTTCTTCCTTCGCCCATTTCAGATACATCAGCAACTTTTCTTTAATTCTTGATCTTCTTTCTTCCCACCAAAGGCACCAAATTTTCAACATAGCATCTAGTCCTTCTCCTCAAAACACTCTCCAAGTTTTAAAAAGATTGAACCCAGGGGGACCAATTCTATGAGCTCCAAAAGAAAGTGCCCCTATCCTTCATTATTTCCAATGGAGGGACGGCATTTAAAAGGTGTTTGGTTGCTTTAAAGGTGATGGCCAGAACTCCCTTTGGAGTTCAGTCATGCTTGTCACACCCTTGCTCCTGACTCCACCCCCAAAGTCTCCTGGTTCCACCCCCAAAGTCCCCAGATATTTCTTGAGTCTGACCCGGCAACCCTATGCGGTATCATGATCCTAGGCCTTGTGAAGCATAGAGGCTCCAGGGAACCTTGTGTTAGAGTAGCTACAGGGCCGAGATTTCCCAGGACCCCTTCTGTCCCTCTGATAAGGTGAAACAACAGGAGAGAAGTCACTCCAGGAACAACAATATATACAACTCAATTCTCTCTCGGCTTGGCTTCGCGAACGAAGATTTAAGAAGGGTGCAATAGTCCACGTCTGCTGCAGGCTCGATGGTGGCTGACAAGACCAATGCGGGACAGGCAGATCCGGCCACAGTGGCTGTAGGGAAAAGTCTGATTTAGGGTTGGTGCTGTAGCAGTACGATTCTTCCTCAATCTCCTTTTGTCCTCAAGACCAGCTATGCATGCGTTCTCAAAAGAAGAGACAGCCTGGTGGATGGTGTGCCTCCATGCTTTGCGATCTGAGGCTAGGTCAGACCACTGGTGATGGTTGATGCGACAGGTGCCAAGGAATTTCTTCAAGGAGTCCTTGTACCTCTTCTTTGGTGCCCCTCTATTTCGATGGCCGGTGGAGAGTTCGCCATACAGAGCAATCTTGGGAAGGCGGTGGTTTTCCATCCTAGAAATATGCCCCGCCCAGCGCAGCTGCGTCTTCAACAGCAGTGCCTCGATGCTGGTAACCTCCGCCCGCTTGAGAACTTCAGTGTTGGTCACAAAGTCACTCCAGTGGATGTTGAGGATGGTGCAAAGGCAGCGCTGATGAAAGCGCTCAAGGAGTCGCAGGTGATGACGGTATAAAACCCACGATTCGGAGCCGTAGATGAGGGTTGTCATCACAACCGCTTTGTAAACAAAATACAAAACATCATTCATGAAATTTCTTCCACGAGGAGTCCCAATGTGCAAGCTGTCGACTTTAAAAAGTCCTGCTTCGATTGTTACTCTTCCAGCAAAGGGGGCTCCATAAATTTTCAAAAAAGACGTCCCCTTGAGCTGCCTTAGAGCATTATGCCAGTTTGGAATCCTCCTGGAGAAGTTACATTCCCACACTATCTTAAAAACCATTTAGTAGTAAGCAACGCGCTGGAAAGATCAACAGTGAGCGGCGTTGAATGGGGAGGTCTTTTTTGAAAATTTATGGAGCACCCTCTGATAGGGTGTGCAGCAGTTTTGGAGGGAGAACTTGCCCAGTGGAGACCAGAGGAGTGGGACCTGGAAGGAAGGAAATAAAAGGCCAAGCTAGAAAGGGGAAAGTGTTCTTTTTGGAGAGGCTGCAGTCAGGAGGGTTCCCTCACCCAAGGAGTGGCAAGTCAGTTGGCATTAGAGGAAGGGAACATTAAGTTAGTCTTGTCAGAGCTGTTATTTCCTTTGCATCTTCCCACCATCTGGTGACAATGGCTGGGGCCATTTTTAATACCTTTCACTGTTGAACAAGTTTTTACAACCTACTTGTTCGTTCTTGAGCACTTACAATAAAATTATTCTTGTTATACTGCCTGGGTCCTCACATCTCTTTAGTCACAGATAAAGGTGCTTGCTGAAAAGGAAGATGTGTCGGGGGGGGGGGTGCTCTGGGCCCTCCCGGACTGATTCGTACCAGAGTGGTGGCAGCCGGAAGAAGGCCCTCCGTGGTCCCCTGCTTGTGACACCTGGGCATACCGACATAACACCCACCCACCCTGGAAGTGTGGAAAGCTGGCTTCCCCTCTGGTGAATGCTCCGCTCTAGCAACATGACTAGATCTGCCAAGCCCCAGTCTGGGTGGGGAATCCCCCGCCCTGGAGGTTCCCACATTGGGCCAGCAGGGGGAACCTCCCCCTACATTGCTGGCGCAATGACAGCACCCAGAAGTGACCTCATCAAAGTGGTGGCGCCCGTGTGGGGCCGCTTTAGGCATTTCCGGGGAAACTCTATGGTTTTCCTGGATGCTCTAACTATTTAGGAGGGAAAACTCTATGGTACAACCATAGAGTTTTTACCTCCAAAATGGCTAGAGCGTCTGGGAAAACCATAGATTTTTCCCCGAAATGCCGAGAGCGGCCCTGCACAGGTACCGCCTTTTTATGATGTCACTTTTGGGTGACATCATCGCATCGCATGCACGCTTTGCACATGCGGAAGTCCCCTGCTATGGGAAGCTGGGGACCTGGCAACCCTATGACAGCACCTGGAGAGGTTTTCATCTGCTCTGACTTCCAATGCAGCTGGGTCGGTCTGTGACTGGGCCGCTCTGTGACTTCACCAGCCAGGCCCTCTCTACTGCCCTTTTCACCTCTCCTCCGCCCCGCCTGTCTGAGGCTCGCATTTGGCGCAGGCGAAGGAATTGGAAGGGAAAGAAGAAAAAGGATGAGGAGGGGTGGGGGAAGAAAAGCATCCGGAGCAGTTCCATCAGATAAAAGCTGTTGAAATGGGCCCTTTTTCCTGCAGATGAGTGGCAGCAACAAGAGGAAACGCACAATTAGGGAGGCTATTAAAAATGGCCCCAGCCGTTGTCACCAGGTGGTGGGAAGCTCCTGCCAATAGGACAAGAGAAATCCTAAGCCCAGACCTTTATCTCCCGCTAATGGCTCTCAGTGAAAAGGGGTTTTCAAAGGGCCAGGCTCATCCTCCCGCCGGCCTGGGAAGATTCCGTTCTCAAGGCCCCGGAGAACAATCTCTCTTGTCCCTTCCCTTCCTCCAGATAAACGGACAACACTAGACTCTTGTTCCTCCCTTGGAGGGGCCCGCTGGGGGCACTGGACAGGCATGAAAAGGAGAAACCCGAGAGGGGGCTGTTGTCTTCTGGGCCGTTCTCGCCTCGTCCTCTGCCACAGACGGAAGGGTCACCTTTCATAGAATCATAGAGTTGGAAGGGACCTCCAGGGTCATCTAGTCCAACCTCCTGCACAATGCAGGAAACCCACAAATAAATAGGTAAAGGTAATCCCTTGTGCAAGCACCAGTCATTTCCGATTCTGGGGTGACGTTGCTTTCACAACGTTTTCACGGCAGACTTTTTACGAGGTGGTTTGCCATGGCCTTCCCCAGTCATCTACATTTTCGCTCCAGCAAGCTGGGTGCTCATTTTACCGACCTCGGAAGGATGGAAGGCTGAGTCAACCTTGAGCCAGCTACCTGAACCCAGCTTCCACTGGGATCGAACAGGTTGTGAGCAGAGGGCTCTGATTGCAGTACTGCAGCTTTATCAATACCTACCCCAAATTCACAGGATCTTCATCGCTGTCAGGTGGCCATCTAGCCTCCAAGGAAGGAGAGCCCACTACATCCTGAGGAAGCCTGTTCCACTGAGGAACCGCTCTAACGGTCAGGAAGTTCTTCCTAATGTTGAGCCAGAAGCTCTTTTGATTTAATTCCAACCCATTGGTTCTGGTCCTACCTTCTGGGGCCACAGAAAACAATTCCACCCCATCCTCTAGATGACAGCCCTTCAAGTACTTGAAGATGGTGGTCACATCACCTCTCAGTTGTCTCCTCTCCAGGCTACGTTTATCTCCTCCAAGTCCTTCTTGGGAGAAAGAAATGGATGTTGCATCGCCTGGACCCACCTCTTGCTGCAGAGCGCATCGGAATAGGGTCGCCGATTCCCAGGCACACACAAGGACACTTCACTTCCAGAAATTTTTCGTCCTTGATGAACTCTCTCAATGACTTCTACATATTATTGGCTCATTGTACTTTTGCCTTGTCAGCGTGAACATTTAGATCCCAGTGGGCAGCCGTGTTGGTCTGAAGTAGCAGAACAAAATAGGAGTCGATTGCACCTTTAAGACCAACTTAGTTTGATTTAGAACGTCAGCTTTCGTGTGCTCTTAAGCGCACTTCATCAGACGAGGAATCCGGCACAGTGAGCAGAGACACAGTGGCCCTGAATGCAAAATGGTACAGATTTAAGAACCAACAACGGTGAAGTAAAATTATCTGGCAGGCAGTGGTTTAGAAGGTAAAATGGTACAATGACAGAATAGTCAAATTAACAAATTGAGCAAACCTTTGATCTGAGTAGCATGAGCATGCGAAAGCAACAAAACAGGAGTATGTCAAAATGTGAGCGTGTCTGTCAGTGACTCTATTGCTATAAACCTGGGCCAAAAGGAAGGAATTTCTATCTGTTTTCCCATCCAACTAACCCACCGTTAAGCGTGCAACGTACATCTAGTTTGTCATTAGGAGAAAAATGCATTAAAATATAGTGGGAGATGGGTTCAGTATATGTAATGGATGTGTGGATGAATGTGTGTTTACTGCTTGAAATTACATGATTTTTGGAAATTGTGGGATTCATTAATTTGTATGAATTTGCGGATTTGAATACTAAGTAAATTGGCTCTAAGAAGCATTAAGCTGTGAAATCTTTGTAATATCGACAACTTTCAAGAATTGTGACTATTTGCTAAGTCATATTAGTGAACATGGGTCTCTCCAGGTTACCAATCCCCAGGTGGGGGCAGGGGATCCCCCGGTTTGGAGGCCCTCCCCCTGCTTCAGGGTCATCAGAAAGGGTGTGGGGGGAGGGGGGTAGAAATGTCTGCTGGGCACTTCATTATTTCCTATGGAGACCCATTCCCATAGGGTATAATGGAGAATTGATGCACAGGCATCTGAGGTGCTGGGGGAGCTGTTTTTTGAGGTAGATGCACCATGTTTTCAGCATAGCATCCGGTGCCTCTCCTCAAAACACCCCCCAAGTTTCAAAGATCCAATTCAATGAGCCCCCAAAGAAGGCGCCCCGTCCTTCATTATTTCCAATGGAGGGAAGGCGTTTAAAAGGCGTGTGGTCCCTTTAATAGATGGGCCTTTGGCAGGGGTGGCCAACTGTAGCTCTCCAGATGTTTTTTTTCCTACAACTCCCATCAGCCCCAGCCATTGGCCATGCTGGCTGGGGCTGATGGGAGTTGTAGGCAAAAAAAAAAAAAATCTGGAGAGCTACCGTTGGCCACCCCTGCTCTATAAGAACATAAGAAAAGCAATTACATGTCACAGGACTCTATCTGTGTGTAATACTCCTATAACACAAATGACCGTTCTGGACGTTTCCCATGGAATGTTAGCAGTCTATTAGAGATGTATTTATACAGCCCAGAAGCCACTGACTGTTTGCTGTGTAAATAGCCCGAGTCTCTACTCTTTGTTCATTGAGGGGTATTTTGTGAGGCCAAAAGGAGCGAGAAGAAAAAGGCAACCCTCTCGGAGTTGTAATAGACCCGGTGTGTTCTGTGCTAACAGTTTCCACATTGTGTTGAAGCAAAGTATCCTTTGCAAACACACACTCTCCCCGGCAGAGGAGAGTTGCAATTAAGGGGTTTCAGGTTGTCCAGCCGCCGTCTTCAAGTTCCAGCTAAGGTGAGACTTCAACTGCAGAGTCTGAGAAGTGACATTATCGGATCTGTTCTCAGGGAAACCTCATTGTTGCCGAATAAGGACCCGGAGAAGGGAAAAAGCCGAGCCCGGGAAGAGAAAGACGCCATTCTCAAGCTACACAAAAGGCTAAGAAAGGAAGGTCTTCAGCAGAAACCCGATCGGCAAAAAGCCGGCCCTGAAATCTCAGAAGGACCAGGGCGACCTCTCTGCCTCTCCGAGTCAATTAGGACCTGAAAGGGATGTTAATGCGCCTCTCCCGCATAAAGAGAGCATTTAGCATGGCTAAATGGAGGAGGAGGCCTCCCTCGGTTGGAGCCCGTCCAGGGCGATTGGACTAATGAGGTGGGCTCCGTCTCCCATCCCCGTCACTCAGCTGCATTGTGTTGGAGAAACATTTTCCAGCCGGACAAAGTAATTTGCCAACACAGGGACAATGGCCTGGGAAGTCATCGGCTCTTGCCAAAGAGAGCAGCGGAGGAGTCCCGTCTTGCATTTGCACCTCAAGGCGGACAGCAGAGCCTTCCGGTGCAGAAGAAAAGGTCGCTGCTTGGGTCTCCAGTGAAGGGAAATCTTTCTGTCATTTCATTTCAGTTACATGAGTTATACTCTGCCTTTCTCTCTGGGCTCAAGAATAAGCACCATTATACAGATTGAGTGATTCGATATGATCAAGAGAGTGGGGCAGTCAATTGATAATGAAATGCCAGTAGGATTGTAGAACTCTGGAGCCAACCAGAAATCGAAAAAGCAGAACTGAAGCAAAGCATAAGTGTTAACATGGCGCATTGGCCTTGCTGGTGGACCTCCTGATGGACCCTGCGTTTTGGCCACTGGGACTGGATGGGCCATTGGCCTGATGCAACAGGGCTTCTCTTATGTGTGACACAGAGTGTTGGACTGAAGGGGCCATTGGCCTGATCCAACAGGGCTCCTCTTAGGTACTTATGTGACACAGAGTGTTGGACTGGATGGGCCACTGGCCTGATCCAACAGGGCTTCTCTGATGTTCTTCTGTGACACAGAATGTTGGACTGGATGGGCCATTGGCCTGATCCAACAGGGCTTCTCTTACCTGACACAGAGTGTTGGACTGGATGGGCCATTGGCCTGATCCAACAGGGCTTCTCTTACGTTCTTATGTGACACAGAGTGTTGGTCTGGATGGGCCATTGGCCTGATCCAACAGGGCTTCTCTTATGTTCTTATGTAACACAGAGTGTTGGACTGGATGGACCATTGGCCTGATCCAACAGGGCTTCTCTTACGTGACACAGAGTGTTGAACTGGATGGGCCAATGGCCTGATCCAACACGCCTTCTCTTAGGTTCTTATCTCTGAACAGGTGATATCCTGTATTCTTGGTGCTTGAAGGGCACCAGTGGGAGGACTTCTGGAATTCTGGTCCCGGTTGGTGGACCTCCTGTTGGCCCCCGGGTTTTGGCTGTTGTGTGGATGGGCCACTGTTTGGAATTGATGGGCCATTGGCCTGATCCAACATGGCTTCTCTTAGGTTCTTATGTCTGGGGCAGTGATGCTCTGTGTTCTTGATGCTTGGGGGGCCACAGTGGAAGGGCTTCTGGAGTTCTGGCCCTGCTGGTAGATCTCCTGATGGAACCTGGGCTTTTGACCACTGTGTGACACAGAGTGTGGGACTGGATGGGCCACTGGCCTGATCCAACATGGCTTCTCTTATGTTCTTATGTGACACAGAGTGTTGGACTGGATGGGCCATTGGCCTGATCCAACATGGCTTCTCTTATGTTCTTATGTGACACAGAGTGTGGGACTGGATGGGCCACTGGCCTGATCCAACATGGCTTCTCTTACATTCATGTGTGTTGATGCCGTCAAGTCACTTCTGACATGATGACCCTGGGAATTAACATGACCTATTGAACAATGCAAAAATGACAGCAGGATCCTACTTACAGCAAGCTCTCCCTAGTAGTATAGACCACAGTCGCTGATCAACTATCCAATCTATTACCTGGGCAGAAACGCCTTCTTGAATAATTCAGTTTTGCAATGTTTGCAGAAAGTCAGTCGAGTGGGAGCTTTCCTGACCTCCTCAGGCAGGCCTTTCCATATCCATCATGGGAGCTTAGAATCATAGAGTTGGAAGGGACCTTCAGGGTCATCTAGTCCAACCCCCTGCACAATGCAGGAACTTCACAAATACCTCCCCCCCCACACACACACACAACCCCAGTGATCTCTGCTCCATGCCTAAAAGATGGCAACTTCCCCCTTACATAAGAGAAGCCATGTTGGATCAGGCTAATGGCCCCCAGTCCAACACTCTATGGATCTCAGTGGCCATCAGGAGGTCCAGGATCCCTGGCCAAACTGGCTTGGAGAAATATTGCTGACAGATACCAAAGTGGCAATCAACATTTCTCTGGACATGTAAGAAAAGGCCACAAGAACTAAGCAGTGATGCAGCCCTTCCTGCCCTTCTTCTCATGATCTGCCTAATTCACAGGATCTTCATTGCTGTCAGGGGGCCATCTAGCCTCTGTTTCAAAACCTCTATGGAAGGAGAGCCCACCACCTCCCGAGGAAGCCTGTTCCACTGAGGAATTGCCAGTTTGGTGTAGTGGTTAAGTGCGTGGACTCTTATCTGGGAGAACCAGGATGGATTCCCCACTCCTCCACTTGCAGCTGCTGAAATGGCCTTGGGTCAGCCAGAGCTCTCTTATCTAGGAGAACCGGGTTTGATTCCCCACTCCTCCACTTGCATCTGCTGGAATGGCCTTGGGTCAGCCAGAGCTCTCTTATCTGGGAGAACCGGGTTGGATTCCCCACTCCTCCACTTGCAGCTGCTGGAATGGCCTTGGGTCAGCCAGAGCTCTCTTATCTAGGAGAACCGGGTTTGATTCCCCACTCCTCCACTTGCATCTGCTGAAATGGCCTTGGGTCAGCCATAGCTCTGGCAGAGGTTGTTCTTGAAAGGGCAGCTGCCGTGAGAGCCCTCTCAGCCCCACCCACCTCACAGGGTGTCTGTTGTGGGGGGAGAAGATACAGGAAATTGTAAGCCGCTCTGAATCTCTGATTCAGAGAGAAAGGTGGGGTATAAATCTGCAATTCTTATTCTTCTAACAGTCAGGATGGTCTTCCTAATGTTGAGCCAGAAACTCTTTTTATTTAATTTCAACCCCTTGGTTCTGTCCCGGGACAACAGAAAAAAACTCCACACCCTCCTCTATTTGAGAGCCCTTCAAGGACTTGGAGATGGTGATCCTATCACTTCTCAGCCACCTCCTCTCCAGGCTAAACATGCCCAGCTCCTTCAACCTTTCTTTGTAGGACTTGGTCTCCAGACCGCTCACCATCTTTGTTGCCCTCTTCTGGAACCCTTCCAGCTTGTCTATATCCTTCTCCAATTTTGGTACCATAAACTGAACATAATACTCTGGGTGAGGTCTAACCAGAGCAAAGTGACACCATCTCTTTGTGTGATCTGAGCTTGCTGGTGACCTTGGGCAAGTCACACACTCTCAGCCTAACCTGTCTCACAAGATAGTTGTGAGGATAAAATTTGTGTCATTTGGTAGAAAGCATTATCAAGGACAGAATGAGTAGGCACATTGATGAACACGAGTTATTGAGGAAGACTCAGCATGGGTTCTGCAAGGGAAGATCTTGCCTCACTAACCTGTTACATTTCTTTGAGGGGGTGAACAAACATGTGGACAAAGGAGACCCAATAGATGTTGTTTATCTTGACTTCCAGAAAGCTTTTGATAAAGTTCCTCATCAAAGGCTCCTTAGAAAGCTTGAGAGTCATGGAGTAAAAGGACAGGTCCTCTTGTGGATCAAAAACTGGCTGAGTAATAGGAAGCAGAGAGTGAGTATAAATGGGCAATCTTCGCAGTGGAGGACGGTAAGCAGTGGGGTGCCGCAGGGCTCGGTACTGGGTCCCATGCTCTTTAACTTAAGAACATAAGAGAAGCCATGTTGGATCAGGCCAACGGCCCATCAAGTCCAACACTCTGTGTCACACAGTGGCAAAAAATTTTATATATACACATACACTGTGGCTAATAGCCACTGATGGACCTGTGCTCCATATTTTTATCTAAACCCCTCTTGAAGGTGGCTATACTTGTGGCCGCCACCACCTCCTGTGGCAGTGAATTCCACATGTTAATCACCCTTTGGGTGAAGAAGTACTTCCTTTTATCCGTTTTAACCTGTCTGCTCAGCAATTTCATCGAATGCCCACGAGTTCTTGTATTGTGAGAAAGGGAGAAAAGTACTTCTTTCTCTACTTTCTCCATCCCATGCATTATCTTGTAAACCTCTATCATGTCACCCCGCAGTCGACGTTTCTCCAAGCTAAAGAGTCCCAAGCGTTTCAACCTTTCTTCATAGGGAAAGTGCTCCAGCCCTTTAATCATTCTAGTTGCCCTTCTCTGGACTTTCTCCAATGCTATAATAACTTGTTCATAAATGATTTAGAGTTGGGAGTGAGCAGTGAAATGGCCAAGTTTGCGGATGACACTAAATTGTTCAGGGTGGTGAGAACCAGAGAGGATTGTGAGGAACTCCAAAGGGATCTGTTGAGGCTGGGTGAGTGGGCGTCAACGTGGCAGATGCGGTTCAATGTGGCCAAGTGCAAAGTAATGCACATTGGGGCCAAGAATCCCAGCTACAAATACAAGTTGATGGGGTGTAAACTGGTAGAGACTGACCAAGAGAGAGATCTTGGGGTCGTGGTAGATAACTCACTGAAAATGTCAAGACAGTGTGCGTTTGCAATAAAAAAGGCCAACGCCATGCTGGGAATTATTAGGAAGAGAATTGAAAACAAATCAGCCAGTATCATAATGCCCCTGTATAAATCGATGGTGCGGTCTCATTTGGAGTACTGTGTGAAGTTCTGGTCGCCACACCTCAAAAAGGATATTATAGCATTGGAGAAAGTCCAGAAAAGGGCAACTAGAATGATTAAAGGGCTGGAACACTTTCCCTATGAAGAAAGGTTGAAACGCTTGGGACTCTTTAGCTTGGAGAAACGTCAACTGCGGGGTGACATGATAGAGGTTTACAAGATAATGCATGGGATGGAGAAAGTAGAGAAAGAAGTACTTTTCTCCCTTTCTCACAATACAAGAACTCGTGGCCATTTGATGAAATTGATGAGCAGACAGGTTAAAATGGATAAAAGGAAGTACTTCTTCACTCAAAGGGTGACACATAGTATTGGACTGGATGGCCATTGGCCTGATCTAACATGGCTTCTCTTATGTTCTCTTATGTTCTTATCCCTCCCCCCTCCATCTGTAGAGCTTCTTTTACCTGCCAGGCAGAGCACTGAAGATAACAGAATGGTCCAAAAATATGCCAGAAGGAGGGAGGGAGGGTGGCTCAGAAGTAGAGCATATGCTTGGTAAGCAGAAGGTCCCAGGACCAATCCCTGGCATCTCCAACTAAAAGGGGTCCACGCAAATAGGTGTGCAAAAACCTCAGCTTGAGACCATGGAGAGCTGCTGCCAGTCTGAGTAGACAAGACTGACTTTGATGGACCCAAGAGGTCTGATTCAGTAGAAGGTAGCTTCATATGTTCATGGGGAGGGACGGTGGCTCAGTGGTAGAGCATGTGCTTGGTAAGCAGAAGATCCCAGGTTCAATCCCCGGCATCTCCAACTAAAAAGAGTCCAGGCAAATAGGTGTGAAAAACCTCCGCTTGAGACCCTGGAGAGTCTCAGCCAGTCAGAGTAGACAAGACTGACTTTGTTGGGCCAAGGGTCAGATTCAGTATAAGGCAGATTCACATGCTCATATGATTCTGCGGAATCAATGAAAAGCCCTCCCACCTGCCAAGCCACTTTGAAAATGTGGTGCCGTCCTTTTCAGTGGCAAGATCTGTGTGTAACTGCTGGCTGGAAACTATCCCTGTCAGTTGCAGATGGCTGAGCTGCTCTGCTTCCTCCCTCTGGCTTTCTTTCTTTGCTGTTGCCAGGCTGCCAGGCACCAGAATAAAGCCAGATCTAGAGATTTCTTAATAGTACTGTCTTGGCTTTCTCCTTTTGGCAGATTGTTGTAATTACATTAACGAACCAGGAGCCAAGTTGCACGTTTAAGACCAACCAAGTTTTATTGAGAATGTAAGCTTGTAGTCCACCCAATTGACAACTAGGATATACATGTCCTAGATTTACCTAGATTTGCAGAAACACCATTTGGCAGGGAATTTTATTACCATTTATGGCTATCCAGACCAAATGGCCAAGCCACACTGGTTTACGCGACCATGGGATCCGCTAGTTTGCCCTCTTAAGCAACAGACTGTGTGTATTCCGGCCCCAACCCCTGATCCCCTCGTCTGATGAAGTGTGCTTAGAGAGCACACGAAAGCTGACGTTCTAAATAAAACTTGGTTGGTCTTCAAGGTGAAACTTGACTCCTGCTTTGTTCAACTGCTTCAGACCAACCCGGCTGCCTGCTTGGATCTATCAAGAAAGCAAGCAGTTAGATATTCTGCAACTCTGGCAGAAGTTGTCCTTGAAAGGGCAGCTGCTGTGAGAGCCCTCTCCAGCCCCACCCACCTCACAGGGTGTTTGTTGTGGGGGAGGAAGGTAAAGGAGATTGTGAGCCGCTCTGAGACTCTTTGGAGTGGAGGGCGGGATATAAATCCAATATCTTCTTATTCTTATTCTTCTTAACGAGCCAGGCATTTTTGATTTGGGTTTTGATGATCCAGGACCTGAATGCAGTTCCCAGCTGCTTGCAAGTCCCTTGCTCTGGCACCAGGCCCCGCAAATCCCAGTGTCCGTTGCCTCCTCTGAACGCTTCCAGCCAACCCTTGACCAACAGGTTGGCAGAAATACGGCCTCTCCTCTTTCTTTAATCCAGCACCGTGATCGCTTTGGGGAAGGCACATAAACTGTCAGTGCTCTGGGGGAAGAGAGCGGGGCTCATAAATCAGCCTCTCCGCTTTTGCCACCGGTGGAGATAAAGCGTGGCTGGAATGGGAGGGCAAGAGGCTGCAGTTACGTTCCCCCCACCCCAGGCGGCTGGGAAAGAGGGGCCGTAATTCTGTCCCCAAGTAAATGTGTCAGGTGCTCAATGGTGACAGAGCATGACTTTCCATTCCCTTCTCTCCAGGTCAAGGACTAGAAGCTGTACAGCCAGGAGAGGCAGGGATGCCAACTCTAGGTTGGCAAATTCCTGGAGATTTGGGAGTGGCCTTGGCAAATAGAAGGGGAAGATGTGGAAGTAGTGACAGACTTCACATTTCTGGGATCCAAGATCACTGCAGATGGTGACTGTAGCCATGAAATTAAAAGACGTTTGCTCTTTGGGAGGACAGCTATGGCGAACCTGGGCAGTAGAATAAAAAGTAGAGACATCATCCTACCAACAAAAGTCCGAATAGTCAAAGCGATGGTATTCCCAGTAGTCATGTATGACTGTGAGAGCTGGACCATAAGGAAGGCCGAGCACAGAAGAATAGATGCTTTTGAGCTGTGGTGCTGGAGAAGAATCTTGAGAGTCCCTTGGACTGCAAGAAGATCCAGTCAGTCAGTCCTAAGGGAAATCAACCCAGACTGTTCCCTGGAAGGTCAGATGCTGAAGCTGAAATACTCTGGCCACCAATGAGAAGGGAGCACTCCCTGGAGAAGACCCTGATGCTGGGAAAGACAGAAGGCCAAAGAAGAAGGGGACGGCAAGAGAGGAGACAGCTGGACAGTGTTACTGATGTAACAAACACGAATCTGAGCAGACTTCGGAGGATGGTGGAAGACAGGAGGGCCTGGTGTGACTTTGTCCAGGGGGTCGCAAAGAGTCAGACTCGACTGTGCGACTGAACAACAACAACAAGGTTCCCCTGACTTGAATGGCTCAGGCTAGTCTGATCTCATTTGATCTCAGAATCTAAGGAAGGTCGGCCTTGACTAGATGGGAGATCACCAAGGAATACCAGGATCGTGATGCCTAGGTAGGGATGCCAGCCCCCCTGGTGGTGACACAACATAGGAGGAGAATCAGGGCCGGATTAACAATTAGGCAAAGTCGGCACTGGCCTAGGGGCCCCCATACCTTTAGGGTCCCTGTGCCAGTTCCCCCCCCCCCCCCAGTTTCCCCCCTGCTTGCAGCCCTCCCAGCCTGCACACACAGCCAGCAACTGAGCTGCTCTTTGTTCAGCTTGCCTGGTGAGGCTGCTGCTGGCAACATCGCCAAGTTTGCCTCTTTCTGCCTCCCCCCCACCCCCGCAGCTTAGTCAAAGGGGCTTTTGAGTAGTTGCCTGCAAGCTGCAGAGGGGTCTGTGGGTGGTGGGGTGGGGGCTCCAACTCTGAGATAATTTGTGCAGAGGGTCCCTGAGATTTTGACTGCCTACGGGCCTGCATAGGGTTTAATCCAGAGCCAGTTTGGTGTAGTGGTTAAGTGTGCGAACTCTTATCTGGGAGAACCGGGTTTGATTCCCCACTCCTCCACTTGCACCTGCTGGAATGGCCTTGGGTCAGCCATAGCTCTGGCAGAGGTTGTCCTTGAAAGGGCAGCTGCTGTGAGAGCCCTCTCCAGCCCCACCCACCTCACAGGGTGTCTGTTGTGAGGGGAGAAGACATAGGAGATTGTAAGCCGCTCTGAGTCTCTGATTCAGGGAGAAGGGCGGGATATAAATCTGCAATTCTTCTTCTCCTTCTTCTTCTAATCCGGCATTGAGGAGAATCACAGAAAGGCTGAAGACAAAAATATAGACCGTGATGTGTATAAAGAATACAAATTAATTATTTTCTAACTTATTTTTCTTTATGTCTTTTTTTTTTGAATGTATAAATATAATCCTAACGAACCATTTTACATTACAATGCAATCATGATTTCAAGGTGATACGCCAGCTGTAATTAATATCGCTCCTAAAAAATGCATGCACTCTCACAAGATTCAAAATTACAAGTATTGGAACATATTCAAAAATGTCCTGAGTTCACTTACAAGAGCACTCCAGATAGGGGAAAAGTGCTTGTGCAGAAAAGTGCTTGTGCAGCTAAAGTGGAAGGGATGTTTTACAGTTCAATCAGACTCCTTGTAGCCACTTCTAACGGAGCCAAAAGCCAGTGTTCCTCTTGACATGTCGGAAGGCTCCTCTAAGACCCCTGAGCAACTGGTTGTCGTCTGCTTCCTTCTCCCTCTCTCTTGCCCCCTTCTGAATCACAGCTGGCTTTGCCAGGCTCTCTCAATTGCACAGGAGAGCTACTGAGCCAAGCCCCTCCTCCTTCTATTGGCTGAGGCTCCGCCCCCTCCTGGTCCCCTGCGGAAGGAAGGAAAGAGCCAGAGCTTCCTTTGCCCAGTTCCCTGGATCCAATGGGAGAACTACAAAGAAAGTGCCTTTAATACCAACGAGTGCTAATGTTTTAAGCATTTTTTTTGTTTCTTTTTTTTAAAAAAATCTTTAATTGTGTTTGTCTGTGTCCTTTGTAAAGTTTATATCTCTGCTACCTAATCTTAAATAGGCACACACATGGCCCAGCACGATATGGCAGGAATGCCCAGGAACGCAATTCTGGCTGGCTTGGCATTGGTTGTTGTTGTTCAGTTGCACAGTGGAGTCCGACTCTTTGCGACCCCATGGACAAAGTCACACCAGGCCCTTCTGTCTTCCACCATCCTCTGAAGTCTGCTAAAATTCGTGTTTGTTACATCAGTAATGCTGTCCAGCCATCTCCTCTCTTGCTGTCCCTTTCTTCTTTGGCCTTCTGTCTTTCCCAGCATCAGCGTCTTCTCCAGGGAGTGCTCCCTTCTCATTGGGTGGCCAAAGTGTCTGAGCTTCAGCTTCAGCATCTGACCTTCCAGGGAACAGTCTGGGTTGATTTCCCTTAGGACTGACTGACTGGATCTTTTTGCAGTCCGAGGGACTCTCAAGATTCTTCTCCAGCACCACAGCTCAAAAGCATCTATTCTTCTGCGCTCAGCCTTCCTTATGGTCCAGCTCTCACAGCCATACATTACTACTGGGAATATCGGGGTGTGGCCTAATATGCAAATGAGTTCCTGTTGGGTTTTTTCCTACACAAAAGCCCTGTGTGAAACAATGGTGATGCAATGGGGTGTGGCCTAACATGCAAATGAGTTCCTACTGGTCGTTTTGTACAAAAAAGCCCTGTGTGAAACAACAGTGATGTCATGGGGTGTGCGGCCTAATATGCCAATGAGTTCCTACTGGCCTTTTTCTACCAAAAAAGTCCTGCTGATATCCACGACCTTGAGTCCGGCCTGCAAACTTTGCCTCCTGGCTAGCAGAAACCTGGAAACTTTACTTTTCTTACACTGTAACATTGGATGGAGGGGGGGAGGTAGGTGCAAAGTGAAATAATATGAAAAGCTGCATTTCAATAAGATGGCTGACAGCTTTTCCCAAGCAGCCGCTGCCATAAATCTCATCTGGGATTGTCAGAGGCATAAAGTATTTTGATAAAGCGCCATCAGAAAAAGCATATTTACTGGGATGATTTGTTGACTCTGAATGGCTAAACAGCCTGGCGGGCAGTAAAGTTGGGGGGATGAGATGATTTATGGCCAAGGCAGGCCGATGCCTTCCCAAATACTCCATCTGATAGAGCGGGAGTGATCAAAAGGAGGCAGGCTTGAAAGGCAGCCAAAACTCAGCCGGCCTCAGTTGCGAAACCTGTTTTCAGGAAGAAGTAATACTAAGCAACAGAATACCTCTGAACATGTGCAGTGTGCCTTTCAGCCCCAGTCAACCCCTAATCCTGAGGGGGAGGACTGTGATTCCAGACCGCAGAGAAGGGTGAGAGCCGTGCCCTTGTTGCAATTCAGCAAGGGTGAGGGAAAACATATAACTGGAGTTGGGTGCACAAAACCCCACTTTATGGCTGCAATCGCACATTGCTAAATAATGCAGTTTCAATCCACTTTCAATGCATTTTCCCACTGAATTTTACTGGCAAAACCCAGTACGAAAGTTCATTGGAAATGGATTGAGACTGCATTATTTAGCATGTGTGATAGCAGCCTTTCCCCCCTTACAATAAACAGGTTTCTGGCTTTTAAGGTGTAGCAGGAGCTATGAGATCACTAACTTTTCCCTGCTGGTTTTGCATGTTAACCAACAGTTCAAGCACTCTTCCAACTGTCAGTGAACGCTGTTTCTTAAAGTTACTTTAATCCTTAACAGTTATTTGAAAGTTATAGAAAAGTTAGATTAATTGCTTTTTAATAGAGGTTAAGAGTGAAGACTTGCCTTCTTATTGTTGGAAGTGGAGGCTTTCGCTCTGTCTCAGACTTGAGAGATGGCACCATAGAGTATGGCCAGATAGAGAGGTCAGGACACCCAGAGCACCCTTTCCTTCCTGCTATCTCATCCTTTCCTTTTAAGTAGAATGCTACTCTTTGTGGGCACTTTCCGCTGTTTCCACTCTCACACTTCCTCTCTCACACATGCACACAAGGGAGGTGCATAGTCTCTCCATCTTGCACCATGGATGCTGGACGTGTGGCTATGTGGCATCCAACACCATCTAATTAGCAAGAATAGGTAATCTATCTCTGTCTCTTACTCGCACTCTCCTGGATGCATTTCTTTTAATAAAAGTTGTTTATTAGTTTGAGAACTAATTGCTGGCTCCGTGTAACTTTGTTAACTCAGCTGTGTTAACTTTGTAACTTTGTTAAGTCAGCTTGAGTGCTCTGCTACTTTTTCCCTGGTAGTACCGGGTCCAGAAAATCCAGCAATTATCTTGCTTTATCAGATGTCATTTGCATGCTGATTGCTTGGCTCATTTGCACTTGTGTCAATTATCCCATATTTAGTCAAGACTCAACTACCTATTTAGATAGTAATCGCATGATTTTAACGTAACAGATTTATAAAAACCACACACAAACTTACGAACTATAAAGCCAAACAAAAAAAAGAGAACAGCCAATTAAAACCTGGTAAATGCAATTTAAAAACCTAATTAAAAAAAACTACCACTAAAATAAGAAATAAACTTACGTATGGCTAAATTTTGGGGGGCTGTAGTAAAATCATGTTATAATGCTGGTAGTAAATCTTCACCTTCCCTTTTAGTTAGGGTTGCCAATCCCCAGGTGGGGGCAGGGGATCCCCTGGTTTGGAGGCCCTCCCCCCGCTTCAGGGTCGTCAGAAAGCGGGAGGGAGGGGAGGGATATGTCTGCTGGGAACTCTATTATTCCCATAGAAAATCATGGAGAAGTGATACACGGGTATCTGGGGCTCTGGAGGAGGCTGTTTTTTGAGGTAGAGGCACCAAATTCTCAGTACAGCGTCTAGTGCCTCTCCCAAAAATATCCCCCAAGTTTCAAAACGATTGGACCAGGGGGTCCAATTCTATGAGCCCCAAAAGAAGGTGCCCCTATCCTTCATTATTTCCTATGGAAGGAAGGCATTGAAAAGGTGTGCCATCCCTTTAAATGTGATGGCCAGAACTCCCTTTGGAGTTCAATTATGCTTGCCACAGCCTTGATCTTGGCTCCACCCCAATGTCTCCTGGCTCCACCCCAATGTCTCCTGGCTCCACCCCCAAAGTCCCCAGGTATTTCTTAAATTGGACTTGGCAACCCTGCTTTTAGTGAGTGATGGCTCACTGTTTATGACTTTTGTCTTGGAAACAGTAATTAAGAAGCCAAAGCCAAGTGGGCAGCTGTGTTGGTCTGAAGCAGTTGAACAAAGCAGGAGTCAAGTGGCACCTTTAAGAACAACTAAGTTTTATTCAGAATGAAAGCTTTTGTGTGCTCTTAAGCACACTTCATCAGACGAGGGGATCAGGAACAGAGGGCTGAAATAGATGAAGTTTGTTGGTTAAGAGGGCAAACTGGCTGTGATCACATGATAAACCAGTGTGGCTTGGCCATTTGGTCTGGGTAGCCATAAAAGGTAATAAAGTTCCCTGCCAGTTTGTGTTTCTGCAAATCTAGGTAAATCACAGAAAGACAATTAGGTGGACTCCAACTAGGAAATACATGTCCTTTTGTGATTCCTTCCATCCTTCCGAGGTTGGTAAAATGAGTACCCAGTTTGCTGGGGGGAAAGTGTAGATGGCTGGGGAAGGCAATGGCAAACCACCCTGTAAAAAGTCTGCCAAGAAAACATTGTGAAAGCGACATCACCCCAGAGTCGGAAATGACTGGCGCTTGCACAGAGGATTACCTTTACTTTTAGACTAGCACTTCCCATTGTACATATGAACATATATAGCTGCCTCCTACTGAATCAGACCCTCAGTCCATCAAAGTCAGTATTGTCTACTCCGACAGGCAGCAGCTTTCCAGGGTCTCAAGCTGAGGTTTTTCACGCCTCTTTGCCTGGACCCTTTTTAGTTGGCGATGCTGGGGATTGAACCTGGGACCTTCTGCTTACCAAGCAGATGCTCTACCACTGAGCCACCGTCCCTCCATTCATCTCATTGTAGGTGTGCCTTGTCTTGTCTTGGTAGAGACGTGCACCCCCAAACTCTGTTTGGGCCCATTTTCCATGTTCACATCCTCTGCTTCACGGACTCCTTGACCTCTGAACGGTAATTACATTTCCCCCATATCTCTGCTGTATCTTTCTCACCCCTGTATTTTCTGTTTAGCTTGTGCGTTTGTCTGTGCACATTATTCTCGGCCCTCGGGATGTGTGCATTGTTTTATTATTTCCTGTTAAATAAACAACCTTCCTTAGTTAAACAACAGTCTGGTCAATACTGAGAGTTCTCTAAAGGAAATATCTTGATATACAATTTATGTAAAAAATCCCGATACCACTTCTCACTAGCCAGAGTCTCCAAAGAGCTAATATCCCCCCAAAAAATATATATATATATATATTAGGAGACCCTCAATTCTGGTAACACCCATTCAGGGAGATAAAACCTATGCGCACTTCAGATGCTCAAATGAGAATGATCCAGGGCCTGGAGGAAGAACCCTATGAGAAAGGCTGAAGGCCTTGGGAATGTTCCGAATGTTATAGAGCCAGTTTGGTGTAGTGCTGAAGTGCGCAGACTCTTATCTGGGAGAACCAGGTTTGATTCCCCACACCTCCACTTGCACCTGCTGGAATGGCCTTGGGTTAGCCACAGCTCTTGCAGAGTTGTCCTTGAAAGGGCAGCTTCTGGGAGAACTCTCTCAGCCTCACCCACCTCACAGGGTTTTGCGGGGGAGGGGAGGTAAAGGAGATTCTGACCACTCTGAGATTCAGAGTATAGGGCGGGATGTAAATCCAATATCTTCTTCATCTTCTTCTTCAGTCTGGAGAAGAGGCGATTGAGGGGGGACACGATCGCTCTCTTTAAATATTTGAAAGGCTGTCATTGAGAGGAGGGCAAGGAGCTGTTCCACTTGGCAGCTGAGGATAGGACCTGAAGCGATGGGCTCAAATTACAAGCAGAAAAGTATCAGCTGGATATTAGGAAAAAAATTTTTTACAGTCAGAGTAGTTCACAGGTGGAGCCCCCTTCATTGGTAGTCTTCAAAATGCGACTGGATGATTATTTGTCGGAGATGCTTTAGGCTGATCCTACATGGAGCAGGGGGTTGGACTAGATAGTTTCTGTATGACCCCTTCCAACTCTTCTATGATGTAGCACGCCCCCCCCCCCAATGTCCAGGCATCCTGAGTCACTCACCCCAACAAGAACTGACCCCTGTAGCCTGGAGAGCAGCCGAAATGCCAGGAGAGCTCCAGGACCCATCTGGAAGTTGGCAAGCCCAGGCTCCCAACCTGTGTAACCCTGGCGCTTCTAAGCCTCGATTCGGAATGAGGTTCACTAGCAGCTATTAGAAAGATTACAGCCTTCAACTCCTGACCGTTTGCCAGACTGATCCATCTTCTCGTCTTACCTCTTTAGTACCGAAGGCTGCATTTCAGAGCAAATGGAAGAAAGACATAAACCAAGAAGTTAATGATGCTGGATATTCCAGCCCGGCTTCCTTGTTTTACAATCTGGACATGGCTTGGGCTTTAGTCAAGGAAAAGATTTGTGATATCGATTATACGCGTGTTCTGGCGCACATATGTCTTCTGTTCACCTTCAGCCTTGGATCTAAACCTTCCCAGTGCTTAAGAAATGTGCAAGCGATTTGAAAAACCCGAAGCATACCAAAGTAGAGGAGAATTTTTGCATTAGCACGTGGAAACACTTTGCCAGCAGCGATCCCTAAGGAGGGTGGTTAGAAGCACACCTTTTCAAGCGGGGAAGTCCTTGTGGCGTGAGGGAAACATAGACTGTACCCCACATGTTGCTGTTTCGTAACTATTATAAAGGATGTACGTCATGACTCCAGCCTTGGCTGCGGTACCTCCAGGCCATGCACCAGAACAGTGAGTTACCCTTCTGTTTGCTGGGCTTACAGACAGCGCTCCTCTGCAAGCGATGGAGTCTTGCGCGCAAAAATTCTACTTTGTGAGTAGAGGCTTTAAAGTTGTGAGCAAGCCATTTGATTACGGCATAAAGGAGTTTGCTCCTGTGTTAAGACAAAAACGTGTGAGCCAGAGGCGAAAGAAACAGTGAGCGAACTCACACGAACTCAGCTTAGAGGGAACACTGTTGACAGAAAACCTGGGCTCTTGTTTCAGTGCGACTGCTTAGTTGAGATCCTACATGTTAAGAGAACATAAGAACATAAGAGAAGCCGGAGCTTCTGTTGTAGAAAAAGCCCAGCACAGACTCATTTACATATCAGACCACACCCCCTGATGTCACCATTGTTTTGCAAAGGGATTTTGGTAGGAAAAGCCCAGCAGGACCTTATTTGCATATTAGGACACACCCCCTGACACCAAGCCAGCCAGAACTGTGTTCCTGTGCGTTCTTGCTAAAAAAAACACAACAACCCTGAGAGAAGCCATGTTGGATCAGGCCAATGGCCCATCCAGTCCACCACTCTGTGTCACACAGTGGCCAAAAAAAAACCAGGTGCCATCAAGAGGTCCATCAGTGGGGCCAGGACACTAGGAGCACCTCCCACTGTGCTCCCCCCACCAGCACCATGAATACACAGCATCACTGCCCCAGAAATAAGAACATAAGAGAAGCCATGTTGGATCAGGTCAATGGCCCATTCAGTCCAACACTCTGTGTCACACAGTGGCCAAAAAACCAGGTGCCATCAGGAGGTCCACCAGTGGGGCCAGGATACTAGAAGTCCTCCCATTGTGTTTCCCCAAGCACCAAGAATACAGAGCATCACTGCCCCAGACATAAGAAAAGCCATGCTAGATCAGGCCAATGGCCCGTCCAGTCCAACTCTCTGTGTCACACAGTGGCCGAAAAAAACAGGTGCCATCAGGAGGTCCACCAGTGGGGCCAGGATATTAGAAGCCCTCACAGTGTGCCCCCCCAAGCACCAAGAATACAGAGCATTACTGCCCCAGACATAAAAACATAAGAGAAGCCATGCTGGATCAGGCCAATGGCCCATCCAGTCCCACACGCTGTGTCACACAGTGGCCAAAAAAAAAGAGGTGCCATCAGGAGGTCCACCAGTGAGGCCACGACACTAGAAGCCCTCCCACTGTTGGCCCTCCCAAGCACCAAGAATACAGAGCATTACTTGCACCAGACAGAGACACGTGTTAATCACCATTTTGGTGAAGAAGTACTTCCTTTTATTCTTTGTATGAAACTGCTCAGCAATTTCCCTGAATGCCAGGAGTTCTTGTGTTGTGAGGAAGAGAGAGAAGTACTTCTTTCTCTGTCCTCCCTATCCCGTGCATAATCTTGTAAACCTCTCTCCTGTCACCCCACAGTCGACATTTCTCCAGACTAAAGAGCCCCAAGAGTTTTAACCTTTCTCCAGAGGGAAAGTGCTCCAACCCTTGAATCCTTCAAGTTGCCCTTTTCTGCACTTTTTCCATCGCTAGAATGTCTTTTTTGAGGTGCTTGTGGGTTGGATTGCGATTGAGGACTGTGGCCTGAGCCCTTGGGGGGCCCTTCCGCCTCTCCGGAGCCATCCTTGAAGCATCAGGCTGCCATGATTGCAAGTCTACCTGACTTGGATGCGCCTTCTGCCACGGGGCATCCCTGGGCATGTGGCTTCTCTTCTGCCCATCAGCACACACCACACTCCGGGCAGCTGCTCCTCCCCAGCCAGCCTCCTCCTCCTCCTCACTTGCTGCTGATTTATGGGCAGGGGATTCCCGGGAGAGAGGGGCAAATGAGATTTATTTCACAGCAGCCCCGGCAGGCTTCCAGCCAGAGCTTTTATCATAATTACAGGTGTAAAATGTCAGGGTTCGTAATTTCTCCAAGAAATAGGAGGGATTGCATTTCTCGCCCTGACCACACTCCCCAGTAGGTGGGCAAACCCAGCACCTTTCGATCAGGTCTCTGACTAGCAGGAGAGAAGGAGCTTGGGGGGAGCTCCCAAGTGGCTTGCCACCTTCCAGGTGGAGTTCTGGAGATCCCCTGGGATGACAAATCACCTCCAGAAACAGGTATCAGTTTCCCCTGGAGAAAATGGCTGCCGGGGGTGGGGGGAACCTCTGGCATTGTACCCCGCTGAGCTTCCCCCCTCCCCAAACTCCCCCATCCAAGGCTCTAACCCTACTAGAGTTGCCAAGTCCAATTCAAGAAATATCTGGGGGCCTTGGGGGTGGAGCCACGAGACATTGGGGGTGGAGCCAGGAGACATTGGGGGTGGAGCCAGGAGCAAGGTTGTGGCAAGCATAGTTGAACTCCAAAGGGAATTCTGGCTGCCACATTTAAAGGGACTGCACACCTTTTAAAGGCCTTCCCTCCACTGGAACTAATGAAGGATAGGGACACCTTCTTTGGGGGCTCATAGAATTGGACCCCCTGGTCCAATCCCTATGAAATTTGGAGGGTGTTTTGAGGAGTGGCACTGAATGCTATGCTGAAAACTTGGTGCTTCTACCTCAAAACAGCCCTCCAGAGCCCCAGATACCCGTGGATCAATTCTCCATTATGCCCTATGGGAATCGGTCTCCAAAGGGAATAATGGAGTGCCCAGCAGACATTCCGCCCCTGCTTTCTGATGACCCTGAAGTGGGGGGAGGCCCTCCAACCTGGGGGATCCCCTGCCCCCACCTGGGGATTATACACAATAGGCTACAAAGAGGAATGAAGGTGCAACCAAATAAAACAAACCACTCTGTGAAAAATGCTATTACAAAATATAATCCATACAAGGAAAAGAGTGCATTTCCGCAATCTCATAATTTTACATACTGCATATTTATGTACATATATACACCAATTAACTTGCTGACCAGATGGATGCAGCTGTGTTCCAATTATGCATGAATTTGTGAAAAAAGTGAATATTGCAAATATTTTCTACACATATACTGCAAGTTTTGCAAGACGCTCTCTGGAGGAAGGATCAAAACGAGCTTTACTTCGCTAGCAGAGTTATGATGTTTTGGACTATTTCCACAATGGTGTATATATGTGCATAAATATGCACATGCTGT
The DNA here is from genome assembly GCF_032191835.1 of Heteronotia binoei. Classification (NCBI taxonomy): domain Eukaryota; kingdom Metazoa; phylum Chordata; class Lepidosauria; order Squamata; family Gekkonidae; genus Heteronotia; species Heteronotia binoei. Next base: position 124,774,262 of record NC_083231.1, on the reverse strand, counting down.
ATGTAAAATTATGAGGTTGCTGAAATGCACTCTTTTCCTTGTATGAATTATATTTTGTAATAGCATTTTTCACAGAGTGGTTTGTTTTATTTGGTCGCACCTGGGGATTGGCAACCCTAAACCCTACATAGCCAGGAATTTTCCAACCTGGAGGTGGCAACCAAAGTGCCCTGCTGCCTCCGTTCAGACTTCCCTGTTTCGGTCACAAGTTCTCTCTGCTCAAGATCATAGAATCCTAGAATCATAGAGTTGGAAGGGACCTCTAGGGTCATCTAGTCCAACTGCCTGCATAATGCAGGAAACTCACAAACACCTCCCCCTAAATTCACAGGATCTTCATTGCTATCAGATGGCCATCTAGCCTCTGTTTCAAAACCTCCAAGGAAGGAGAACTCACCACCTCCCAAGGAGGAAGCCTGTTCCACTGAGGAACTGTGCTAAACTCACAAATACCTCTCCCTAAATTCACAGGAGCCTCTTTGTTGTCAGATGGCCATCTAGCCTCTGTTTAAAAACCTCCAAGGAAGGGGGTTGGACTAGATGACCCTGGAGGTCCTTCCAACTCTAGGATTCTAACTCCCAGAGGAGGTGCGGGCCCTGCGGAACTTAGACCAGTTCCGCAGGGCCTGCAAGACCGCCCTCTTCAAACAGGCGTTCACCAATAACTGAATTAATGTTTACCGCCAGATTAGTAACGTTTACCGCCAATGTTGACTTAGGAATGTTTTAATTAATTATTGATTATTGACTGATTTTAATGTGAATTTTAATGTGAATTTAATGTTTTTATTACTATTGTTTACCTGAAATGCTGTTAGCCGCCCTGAGCCTGCTTCGGCGGGGAGGGCGGGATATAAATAAAATTTTACATTACATTACATTACATTACATTACCTTTTAAATGCCTCCCCTCCATTGGAAATAATGGATAGAGGCACCTTCTTTTGGGGCTCATAGAATTGGACCCCCTGTTCCAATTTTTTTTGAAACTTGGAGGCTGTTCTGAGGAGAGGCCTGGGATGCTATGCTGAAAATTTGGTACTTCTATCTAAAAAAAACTTCCAGAGGATCCCCTGCCCCCATCTGGGGGTTAAGCAAAGCAAGAAAAACACCACGCACCAAATGTTGCAATAGAAGTGCAAAACACTCTTTTACTCAACCTCTTTATCACTGTAATTCTTAAATGTCCTTCAAAGCAAGTCATATCTTATCAGTATGCATGAGTTTGTGCATACTGATAAGATATGGCTGTGAGTTGTTGCCTAAGCACGGGTTCCGGATTGTAAAAACAGTGGCCAGAGGAAGTGTAAAGGAAACACGAACTTGAACCTAGACTCGTGTCGCTGCTACTGCACCTGTTGAATCACTCTTCAAAGAGGAACAAGAAGAAGAAGATATTGGATTTATATCCTGCCCTCCACTCCGAAGAGTCTCAGAGCGGCTCACAATCTCCTTTACCTTCCTCCCCCACAACAGACACCCTGTGAGGTGGGTGGGGCTGGAGAGGGCTCTCACAGCAGCTGCCCTTTCAAGGACAACCTCTGCCAGAGCTACAGCTGACCCAAGGCCATTCCAGCAGGTGCAAGTGGAGGAGTGTATTAGCCACAGTGTATGTGTGTATATAACATTTTTTGCCACTGTGTGACACAGAGTGTTGGACTTGATGGGCCGTTGGCCTGATCCAACATGGCTTCTCTTATGTTCTTATGAGTGGAGAATCAAACCTGGTTCTCTCAGATAAGAGTCCGCACACTCAGCCACTACACCAAACTGGCTCTCAAAGAACTGGGCTATCTGCGTCTCTCAACAGAAAGACAAGAAGACAGCAGACTTCCATACCTGGCAACATTTAAAGTTTGAGTTTCTGCTAAGGGCTGTTTACTTGCTTTGAAGGACATTTCAGAATGACAGTGATAAAGTGGTTGAGTAAAAGAGTGTCTTGCACTTATATTGTGCGTGTTTTTCTTGCTTTGCCTAAACTTCACACCGCAAGTTTCCTTATTTACCGTCCACCTGGGGATTGGCAGCCCTACTGTCAGGGGTGTGTGGCTAATGAGCTCCAGCACCTCTTTTTCTACTAAATGACCCCTGCAGCTTACAAAGAGTGAACTGGGAGCGGGAATGGTGCATTGGTTTCTGCCTGGTGCACTGCTCTTAAGCTTCTGCAGCCTTGACCATTCCAAACAGCTTCAAGCCCACTTTTCACATTTGTCTGGCAGTTTCAGGGGTTGTGCAGTTCAGCTGCATTATTCATTATTCAGCTGCATTCCTTCAGCAGGTGGAAGCTTCCTTTCATTTGCCAAAAATCTGAAGTTCCTGTTGGAAGGGGGAGGGCTGCAATCACGGAGAGTTGCATCCCGATTGGTTGGAGACAAAAGAAAAAGATACAGATGGGATTGTGTTTTTCGCTGAAACCAAAGCAACAACAACCTCTGGCATGTAGCAGAATACTATTAAAGAATCTGAACAACGTTGACTACATGAAACAAGCTTGAGTAGAATTCTTGTGCGCGATGCTCTGCTCATAAACCCTCGCATTGAGAGCTGGGGAAATTCACATTACAAGTTTATTATTTCTCAACTTTGTGGCATCATTAATTTTTATCCATTGCCTGTTTTCGCTCGGGAATCCGATGCTTGGCTTGAAATCAGTGCAGTTTGGACAAATGTGGCGAGCTATGGAAAGTCAGTCAGAACACAGCCCCATTTGGAGACTAAGGTTTAAAAGCATGAGCTTTGTTGTTGGGTTAACCAAGCACCTTTTCATCATGGTTTTTAAAATTGTATTTTAATTCTAATTGTCTATTTATGGTCTGACACACCACTTCTGAACCAGCTGCATCCTTGAACGGAGGGAAGGCAGCAGCATGCTCATGGAGGCTAAGCAGGGTCAGTACTCAGAAAGGAGAAGAAGAAGATATTGGATTTATATCCCGCCCTCCACTCCAAAGAGTCTCAGAGCAGCTCACAATTTCCTTGACCTTCCTCCCCCACAACAGACACCCTGTGAGGTGGGCGGGGCTGAGAGGGCTCTCACAGCAGCTGCCCTTTCAAGCACAACCTCTGCCAGAGCTCTGGCTGACCCAAGGCCATGTCAGCAGGTGCAAGTGGAGGAGTGGGGAATCAAACCCAGTTCTCCCAGTTAAGAGAGCTCTGGCTGACCCAAGGCCATGTCAGCAGGTGCAAGTGGAGGAGGGGAAAATCAAACCCCGTTCTCCCAGATAAGAGAGCTCTGGCTGACCCAAGGCCATGTCAGCAGGTGCAAGTGGAGGAGTGGGGTATCCAACCCAGTTCTCCCAGTTAAGAGAGCTCTGGCTGACCCAAGGCCATTCCAGCAGCTGCAAGGGGAGGAGGGGAAAATCAAACCCAGTTATCCCAGATAAGAGAGCTATGGCGGACCCAAGGCAGCTGCAAGTGGAGGAGTGGGGAATCCAACCTGGTTCTCCCAGATAAGAGAGCACTGGCTGACCTGAAGCCATTCCAGCAGGTGCAAGTGGAGGAGTGGGGAATCCAACCCGATTCTCCCAGATAAGAGAGCTCTGGCTGACCTGAAGCCATTCCAGCAGGTGCAAGTGGAGGAGTGGGGAATCCAACGCGGTTCTCCCAGATAAGAGAGCTCTGGCTGACCCAAGGCCATTCCAGCAGGTGCAAGTGAAGGAGTGGGGAATCCAACGCGGTTCTCCCAGATAAGAGAGCTCTGGCTGACCCAAGGCCATTCCAGCAGGTGCAAGTGGAGGAGTGGGGAATCCAACGCGGTTCTCCCAGATAAGAGAGCTCTGGCTGACCCAAGGCCATTCCACCAGCTGCAAGTGGAGGAGTGGGGAATCCAACCTGGTTCTCCCAGATAAGAGAGCTCTGGCTGACCCAAGGCCATACCAGCAGGTGCAAGTGGAGGAGTGGGGAATCCAACCCGATTCTCCCAGATAAGAATCCACACACTTAACCACTACACCAAACTGGCTCTCCAGGAGACCGGCCACCAAGGCAGATTCTGCAGAGCAACAAAGTGAGTCCAGTGGCACCTTTAAGACCAACAAAGTTCGATTCTGGGTATAAGGTTTTGTGTCCATGCACACTTCTTCAGATACATACTTGAAGAAGTGTGCATGCACACAAAAGCGAATAACATTTGAGAGCCAGTTTGGTGTGATGGTTAAGTGTACGGACTCTTATCTGGGAGAATTGGGTTTGATTCCCCCCTCCTCCACTTGCAGCTGCTGAAATGGCCTTGGGTCAGCCAGAGCTCTCTTATCTGGGAGAACCGGGTTGGATTCTCCACTCCTCCACTTGCACCTGCTGGAGTGGCCTTGGGTCAGCCGTAGCTCTCTTATCTGGGAGAACCGGGTTGGATTCCCCTCTCCTCCACTTGCAGCTGCTGGAATGGCCTTGGGTCAGCCTGAGCTCTCCTATCTGGGAGAACCGGGTTTGATTCCCCCCTCCTCCACTTGCAGCTGCTGAAATGGCCTTGGGTCAGCCAGAGCTCTCTTATCTGGGAGAACCGGGTTTGATTCCCCCCTCCTCCACTTGCAGCTGCTGAAATGGCCTTGGGTCAGCCAGAGCTCTCTTATCTGGGAGAACCGGGTTGGATTTCCCACTCCTCCACTTGCACCTGCTGGAGTGGCCTTGGGTCAGCCGTAGCTCTCTTATCTGGGAGAACCGGGTTGGATTCCCCTCTCCTCCACTTGCACCTGCTGGAATGGCCTTGGGTCAGCCAGAGCTCTCTTATCTGGGAGAACCGGGTTGGATTCCCCACTCCTCCACTTGCACCTGCTGGAGTGGCCTTGGGTCAGCCGTAGCTCTCTTATCTGGGAGAACCGGGTTGGATTCCCCTCTCCTCCACTTGCAGCTGCTGGAATGGCCTTGGGTCAGCCAGAGCTCTCTTATCTGGGAGAACCGGGATTGATTCCCCTCTCCTCCACTTGCACCTGCTGGAGTGGCCTTGGGTCAGCCTGAGCTCTCCTATCTGGGAGAACCGGGTTTGATTCCCCCCTCCTCCACTTGCAGCTGCTGAAATGGCCTTGGGTCAGCCAGAGCTCTCTTATCTGGGAGAACCGGGTTGAATTCCCCACTCCTCCACTTGCACCTGCTGGAGTGGCCTTGGGTCAGCCGTAGCTCTCTTATCTGGGAGAACCGGGTTGGATTCCCCTCTCCTCCACTTGCACCTGCTGGAATGGCCTTGGGTCAGCCAGAGCTCTCTTATCTGGGAGAACCGGGTTGGATTCCCCACTCCTCCACTTGCAGCTGCTGAAATGGCCTTGGGTCAGCCAGAGCTCTCTTATCTGGGAGAACCGGGTTGGATTTCCCACTCCTCCACTTGCACCTGCTGGAGTGGCCTTGGGTCAGCCGTAGCTCTCTTATCTGGGAGAACCGGGTTGGATTCCCCTCTCCTCCACTTGCACCTGCTGGAATGGCCTTGGGTCAGCCAGAGCTCTCTTATCTGGGAGAACCGGGTTGGATTCCCCACTCCTCCACTTGCACCTGCTGGAGTGGCCTTGGGTCAGCCGTAGCTCTCTTATCTGGGAGAACCGGGTTGGATTCCCCTCTCCTCCACTTGCAGCTGCTGGAATGGCCTTGGGTCAGCCAGAGCTCTCTTATCTGGGAGAACCGGGATTGATTCCCCTCTCCTCCACTTGCACCTGCTGGAGTGGCCTTGGGTCAGCCTGAGCTCTCCTATCTGGGAGAACCGGGTTTGATTCCCCCCTCCTCCACTTGCAGCTGCTGAAATGGCCTTGGGTCAGCCAGAGCTCTCTTATCTGGGAGAACCGGGTTGAATTCCCCACTCCTCCACTTGCACCTGCTGGAGTGGCCTTGGGTCAGCCGTAGCTCTCTTATCTGGGAGAACCGGGTTGGATTCCCCTCTCCTCCACTTGCACCTGCTGGAATGGCCTTGGGTCAGCCAGAGCTCTCTTATCTGGGAGAACCGGGTTGGATTCCCCACTCCTCCACTTGCACCTGCTGGAGTGGCCTTGGGTCAGCCGTAGCTCTCTTATCTGGGAGAACCGGGTTGGATTCCCCTCTCCTCCACTTGCACCTGCTGGAATGGCCTTGGGTCAGCCAGAGCTCTCTTATCTGGGAGAACCGGGTTTGATTCCCCTCTCCTCCACTTGCACCTGCTGGAGTGGCCTTGGGTCAGCCGTAGCTCTCTTATCTGGGAGAACTGGGTTTGATTCCCAGCTCTTCCACTTGCAGTTGCTGGAATGTCCTTGGGTCAGCCAGAGCTCTCACAGGAGTTGTCCTTGAAAGGGCAGCTGCTGGGAGAGCTTTCTCAGCCTCACCTATCTCACAGGGTTTCTGTTGTGAGGGGGTGGGGGGAAGGTAAAGGAGATTCAGAGATATAGGGCAGGATATAAATGCAGCACCCAGAATTCAAATTTGTTGGTCTTAAAGGTGCCAGTGGACTCGAACTTTGTCCCTCAGGGGACAGCAGCGGCAAACCAGCTCTGCTTCTCAAGTGCCTTGAAGCTGGACCGGAACCTTCTTTTTCTGCCTCATGACAACATGACTCCCCTCCGAAATAACATCCTTGAATATTCACTCCACTTGCCTCTTGGAAGTGCCTCTAGGATTCGGCAAACAGAAAAAAAGGTTACTTTAAAAAAAAAAAATTCTAAGTAAACTCAGAGGGCTCCTTGAGTTCTTGGAAGGAAAGATCAGCTCAGGAGTGGAAGGTTCACAGACTCCCCCCCCCCCAGACACCCCTCCATGCAGAATGGCCACAGACAACCCAACTCCTCTTGTCCGGCATTCCAGGAAACGTTTCTTCGGAAAAAGAGGAGCCCAGGAGGACCTGGGGAGACAGAGACTCTCTCTGTCCCACCACCGATGCTCACAAGGCTGTTTCGCCGGCTGCTTTCTCCCGCTCTGCCTTGTGACCGCAAAGAGCATGAGGTTATCCCAACATGTTATAATACACTCTGGGGTGTCTTATTACTTGAAATATGCTGCACAAATATAACTCGGGTAGCTTATCTTGGCCCGGCTGCTTTCTATAAAAAGCTTCTCCACACAGGTCTTGAGGGCTCCCTCTTGGTACGAGGCAGATCGGTTGCCTTTTGCTACCTTCCCCTCGGGCTCCTTCCAGAGTCGCTCTAGCCCACATTCTTCATCTCTCTATGGTGCCATGTTTCATCTGAGCTACCAAAAGTAATGCAGATGTCAGCGATACATTTGGAGCTCCGAGGGCTTCTAGTGTCCTGGCCCCACCGCTGGACCTCCTGATGGCACTTGGCTTTCTTTGGCCACTGTGCGACACAGAGTGTTAGGACTGGATGGGCCATTGGCCTGATCCAACATGGCTTCTCTTATGTTCTTATGACTGGGGCAGTGAAGCTCTGTATTCTTGCTGATTGGGGAGGGCACAGTGGGAGGGCTTCTAGTGTCCTGGCCCCACTGGCGGACCCCCTGATGGCACCTGGTGTTTTTGGCCACTGTGTGACACAGAGTATTGGGACAGGATGGGCCATTGGTCTGGTTCAGCATGGCTACTCTTATTTCTTATGTCTGGGGCAATGATGCTCTGGTGTTTTTGGCCACCGTGTGACACAGAGTGTTGGACTGGATGGACCATTGGCCTGATCCAACATGGCTTCTCTTATTTCTGGGGAAGTGATGTTCTGTCTTCTGGGTGCTTGGGGGGCACAGCGGGAGGGCTTCTAGTGTCCTGGCCCCACTGATAGACCCCCTGATGGCACTTGGTTTTCTTTGGACACTGTGTGACACAGAGTATTGGGACTGGATGGGCCATTCGTCTGGTCCAGCATGGCTTCTCTTATGTTCTTCTGTCTGGGGCAGTGATGCTCTGTATTCTTGGTGTTTGGGAGGCACAGTGGGAGGGCTTCTAGTGTTCTGGCCCCACTGGTGGACCTCCTGATGGCACCTGGGATT